>NC_080090.1:56193846-56508096 GCF_950005125.1 Chionomys nivalis
ACCATATCCTTAGAGAGAAGTCTTTTATATTCAGAAGTGTATTAATTTTTGCAATCTGTAACATCATTTTACCTTTCCCCAAATTTATACACAATGGAATGCAGTGAAAGAAAGGTTCCATGGTTTGTCTAAGGTCACTAGGAAGCAGTCAACCAAGGCTTATCCCAGCCATTCTAACTCTAGACCCCTCTGTCCTGATGTTACTTTTGGGTCTGAATCATCTTCAACATCCCAATGATCAGAAAGGGAAAAATAAGCCCCACCCTTTCTACCTCATTCAGTGTTAGATCTTCTCTAAGACAGAAGCAGTTCTTGGCTGAGTTACCATATGACGATGATGCTTCATGTAAGTTAGTAATCATTTCTTTTGCTTACAATTTTACAGTGTTCAAGTCTCCACAGATCTTCAAAAAGGCTTTCAAATATTTTTTGGCACCAGAGTATGGAAGAATTATGAGAGGACAGAGAGACCATTGGAAGTGTCATAGCCTCAAATCATCGAATATTGAAAACCACCCATGCCACCATTCTCTGTTCCATTCAACAAATGCTGTTTTGAGCACATACGAGACATGTTAGAGTCATTGTAGATGCACTGACAAATAGGACAAGGTCTTTCTCTTCCTAATATTTAGACACACAGAGAAATCTTTACAATGTAAAGCAATAAATGCAATGAATTTTTAGACACTGTGTTCTGGAAAAATGACCCAAGTAGAAAGGACACAGGATGCTGGCATGTGTGGGGTATGAAGGAGTGTTTCTGTTGATGAGATCAGAAATGCCTCTGCTGCGATGGAGCTGTTAGATATGAGGGAACACATACTAAGACAGGGTAATTTCAAGAGGAATGAAGTGTATTGGCTAAGACTTGAATAGACAGCAAGCTTGGGAAATCAAAGGACTGCAAAGTGGCCGCTGTGAGCAGAGTGGCTAGCCCAGACATCATAGTGGGAGATGAAACGGGACTGGAGACTGCTGTAAAGCAAGGAGCTGGGGCTGTTCTGATTTTAACAGTACACTATTTCAGGATAATAGGCCATAGAATTTGATTTTGTTTCAAAGGGACTGCAAGGAAAAGAACGGCCCATCAGACAACTAGAGTAGAGAGAGGGAATCTGGTTTGAAGAGAGTACGCAAACAGTAAGCACAAAATGATAAAGGCTTAGACTAGGGCAGGATTTGACCAATTATGACCCAGAGACCAAATGCAACTTTTATAGAAATTTTTCAGATGTTTGGATTTGATATTTGGTGTAAAAAGGGAATAAATTCAGAAAAGTATTTCAGTTGTACAAGTAGCAAAACTGGCAGATGGATTGGATGTGTGTGTGGTGGGGGGCTGAAAGAGAGAGACCTAGGGTAATTACAATCTACTTGAACAACTGGTAAAATATTGACATTGTTGACTGAGGCGGGAAAGGCTGAGAGATCAGTAGTTGAGACAGGAAAATTTAAATGCCATTTCAAACATTTTTGAGTAGGTCCGTAAAAGAAACCGCATATTTAAAGTTCAGATAACTCTTGGCTGGTAGATTAGTAATAGCATTTGTTTAGTCGAACATTTCATGACAACCTAAAGCAGGAACGATCCGTTTTGTGTCACACTGCCAGAGTTTTCAGCCCACGGGTCACTTGCTCTGTTTCTGTGAACCTGTGGGGAGGCAGGCTACCCTGGCAGATACTGCAAGTGGCCAGGGAGACGCTCACGTGAGGCTGCCAGGTTATGAAGAAAGCAACGGGCAGGAAAGAACTGGGCAGACCCCTGGGAGCACACTTGCTCCCAGAAGGCCCCACCTCCTAATAATCCATTCAGTAAGCCACTCACGGAGTCTTAGGTGAACTCTGTTGGGGCAGATGAAGCAATCAAGCCCTATCCTAGGAACTTTTTGGATATTTATAACTCTGAGCACCCAGCCCCTACTTTACCCAGGTGGCTTCAGTCCTAACCTCAGAGGGCACCGTGGTCCTTGGGCAAAGGTACTTCAGAGGACACAGCCACTGCCTGAACAAGAGGCCTTCGCCATTCTACTTCTGCAGTGCATCCCCCTTGCTAACCCACATTCCTGCTCATTCTATTGCAGTTTCTCACTAAACTTAGTGGGTTGTATTCCTTATGTTTCTTTGTCGATCTTGTTTCATCACTTTTAATCAGATCAAAACTCACAATAGGAACAGAAGGGAAGAAAGAAGAAAGGAAGATGGTGAGGAATGTGGCTCAGTGGTAGAACATTTGTCTGGCACATGCAAGGCTCTGTGTTTCCATCCCTAAAAACAACAACAAAAAACCAACCAACCAACAAACAAACAAAAAACAAGGCAAACACACACACACACACACACACCTGTCTCCACTCTGTCTTCTCTCTCTCTCTCTCTCTCTGCTTTACTTTCTAAACAGTCCCTCTCTGCATTTAGTCATCTCTCAGGCTGTCTTCAGTCTTTGGCAAAATCATTTCCTGAGAGCAGATATTCCTGCTCAACAGAAGGTTTATTACATTCATTAGTTTTAGAACCCTGACAACTTTTTTATGGAATCATTATTATCCTCATATCATAAAGAAGTGAGCTGAGTATGAGGAAACATAAGCTCTCCCTTGTCTACCCTAGTACACGGAAAAGCTAAGTTCAAACCGGAAGCACATCCCACCCTCCCTACTCATAAGGCCTCCCATCAGGAAACAGGCCCATTTGCTGACAGTAAACCGGAGTCTTTGGAATTTGAGCATACACCGTCATTGGATTTCTGTAACATGACATTTGTTCATTTATTCTTCCTACACCATGCTGCAGTTCCCCTGTATTATCTAGGGGAAGGATTTTTGTCTTTTCAGGAAGTAAGGTTGCTGTGGTTGGAGGGTCAGTGTGCCCCACAGATGCATGCCCTTGTACACTTCATCTCCAGTGGTATTGCTCTGGAAATCTGTGGGAGCTTTAGGAGGCAGAACCTCATTGGACGAGGTGGGTCACTGGGAACAGATCTTGAGGTTTTCATAGCCTGAACCCAGCTTCCTGTGCACTTCCTGACTGCAGATGCAGTGCAACCCGTTTACTCACATTTCTCCGCCAGGATAAACTGTATTCCCTTGACGTGTAAAGCAACCTGCCCTCCTTCCTTAGGTTGCTTCCTGTCATGCATTTAGACACAGCAGCTTAAAATATAAATATAAAGGCCCAGTCAAGTCTGCTGATGGGGGGACTACACTCTCAGTGACAAGAGCCTGCAGCAGGAAGATTGCAAGGTCACAGGCAGCCTAGGCAATTTGGTGAGACCTTGCCTTAAAATACAAGGTAAACGAGGGGGCTAGTATCTCAGTGGTAGAGCACTTTCCTGGAATGCGTGAGACCCTAGCACCAATCTCCAGTGCCACAAACAACTAACCAAAGAGCAAGCAAGGTTCTCCTAAAGGTTTTACAAGGCAAGGTTCTCTAGAGGAATAGAATCTACAGACAGAATGGATATTACAAAGGGAGTTGATTCTACTGGTGCACATTATATGGACCGTATTATCCAACAGTGTCTGTGAATGCTGCAGGGGTAGAGGACCCGATAGCTAGTTGCTCAGCCCATGAGGCTGGATGCCTCAGCAGTTCAAATCTGGAACTGAAGGCCTAGAGGATTCTTGAAGAGTCGTTTGATAAGTTCATTTGGGAAGGCTGAAGAACATGGGTTCTAGTGTTAGCAAAGGGTGACAACAACGGTGCCACTAGCAGAGTAGATGCACTCACGAGCAAGAAGTAAAGGAGAACAGGCAAAAGCTCTACTAGTTTTCCTTCAACCTCTTCATATGTGGGTTGCCTTGGAAGGTGCTGCCTGCTCTTGGGACATGACTTCCCCCTCTGTCAATGCTTCTAGGAGATCCTCTCATTGTCCCACCCAGTAGGGTTCTCTGAAGATCCAAGATCCAATCAAACTGATTGCTGAGATTAACAGTCACTATGGTAATGTTTTATATGTATAGTAATTAAAGCTCTCATTTAGTCCTGATCACTCTTCTCTCTTCCACCAGACCTGAGTGATACTTGTGAAGTCACAGGTTAATGACTTACACTGGGCTCTACTGAGGAGCAACAGGTAGATACACATCTGTGAAGTCTGTAGCACAGTTTAAATATGCCTACAGGACAGAATACTCTATCACTGTGCCCCAGTCATGCACAGGGGGATATCCAGAACCCAGTCCTCCTCTGCTTGCTGGCCTTGAAGGATACAGTCAGGTACGCAGATGTGTCCAGATGTCCTGCTTTCAATAGTGCAAATGGATTAGATGCAGAGTCCCAGATGTTAGAGGGGGAAGAACGTCGTGGCTACCATTTTTGCAGGCAAAAAAGCTAAAGTACAAGTGCTAAAAAAACTTCCAAATCTGTTTTAATGGAGTTGGACTTAAACCAGGTCCCCTGACAGCAAATGCAAGGCTCTTTGGTCTTTTGAGAGTCACATGATGTAACTGGATCCCGAGCATGGAACTGAGCCCTGCACAGAGGGAGACAAGGTGACTTGGGAGGGAGAAATTCACTAAGTTCTGTCATTTTTATACATCGTGTTACTGGGAGCCACCCTAATGATTTCTTATTTCCAGCTTCCCCAGGGATAGGAAGATCTGAATTCCCAGAGGTTCCTCTTTGCTTCTAGTTGGTTAATGGAACGCATCCGATTACCCTTGTGAACAGGCAAGAGCATGGGCAATATTCTCTTCACTGGTGCATGAGTCACTGACTTGATGAAGATTACCTGACATGGGTGTGCATGGTGAGCCTGGGAGCAGCAAATCCTAACGCTCAGCCACATTCATCATTTTTGTCAATTAATTAGGTCCCGGCATAAGAGGGCCATTCATCTCTATAGATTTTGCCTGCCAGACTCCAGAGTCTTTCTTTGCTTGAAAAAAATATGCTGATCTACCTGCAAATTTGAAGCAAAGGCAAGATAAGACCCAAGGAGCTTCCTTGCTCTGCATCCTTAGCCAGCAATGCTCACTGCTGCGAGCTGACTCATGTTCTTGGCTAGATATGTAGATGCCATCTTGGTGCCCTAGAAACCCTGCTCTCTTCCCATGAAGTCTGGGTCCTGGAAGCTGGCAAACATTTATACTAGTGGGCTGAGAATAGCCAGAAAGAAGGTTTCTAATATACTCTTCCTAGAGACCCTCCCCCCCCGCCTCCCATCCAATATCAGTCCTTTAGTATCTAATCCAAATTCCATCATTCTCCACATGGAGAGGACACTGCAAAGACAAAGTTTTTTTTTTCATTTTATTTTGTTTGTGTGTTGGGGGGTGTGTTTTTTTTTTTTCCTGTGAAACACAAGTGTATGGTAGCTTGGAGGCCAGAAGAGGACATTCAATCCCTTAGGACTACAGTTACAGGTCACTGAAAACTACCATGTGGATTTTGGGAGCTGACCTCTGGTCTTCTGGAAGAGCAGTCAATACTCTTAAGTGACGAGCCATCTAGTCAACTCAATGCTTTAATGTTTGGTGTCTCTCCTTGTGTTTCACTGTGAGTTCTTAAGTCACTTAATCCCCTTGGGCGAGGTACTAGTTTCCTAAGGTGCCCATAGAAAATCATTATCAGCTAATAGCTAAAAAACAAGGTGATAAAAGCCTGAAGGCTAGAAGTCTGAAATTAATATTGCAGTGTTAAAATAAAGATGTCAGCAGGGTGTGTGTCGTTCAGAAGCTCTGGATGAATCTGTCATTTGTCCCACTCAGCTTCCGGTGGCTGCTGGCATTTCTTAGATTGTGGCAGCATCACTTGGATCCTCAAGGTCAGCAATTTCAAATCTGCACCACTTCACATCATCTTCTCTCCGGTGTCTGTGTGTACAATCTTTCCCTGCCTCTTCCTTTTATGGTCACACACAGCTGTATTTGGGGATCTCCTCAGATAACTTGGTGTTGCTACCTACCTCAAGATCCCTCCCTCCCCTGTCTCTTCCCTCTCCTTTCCCTCCCTCTACTCCCATCCAAATTCTGCATCCTTTTTCCCTTTTGTAACATTCAAAAGCTCCAGGATCCAGGCTGCAGGGTCTTTTGGAAGCAATATTTTTCAACTTGGAACCAAATTTTTACTCTGGATCCTTACCCCTGCCTCCTAACTGTCCCATGGGTCACTCTTGTGGATGTAGACCTTTGTAGCAGGGACAACTAGCTATCCACTAGGCATTTGAACTCCTTTTTCCATAGCAGACATTGTAAGGAAGCAGTTGCCTGGCTACTGGGCTCTATTTCCCAGTCCCCTTGCTCCTGGGTCCAGCATGTGTCTAGTGGAGATTGTATGGAGGTGTTGTCTGCCATTGGAAAGTCTCCCCTACCCAATGGAACCCCCATGTATTATTCATGCCCTCTTTAATATTCTACTCTTTGGATGGCAGCTCCCAGAAAAGCCTCAGAAACCATCTTAACGTTGGCAGAGATTTCATTAGCACCAGCTCCTAACTGAGTGTTTTAAGTAGATGGTAGTCAATTCTCTTGACAATTGGGTTTTATGTGTTATAGAAATAAATTTATTTTGTGTTAAACCGCTAATACTTTGGAGTTTGTCCATTATAAGCATTTGCCAATTATGTTCAACACCATTACTGCCAATTAATTCCCCTTGCTGTTAATAAAATAACTGGATAAAATAGCTGCAGAAGGGATTAGAGAGAGGGCTCAGTGTGTAAAGAGCCAGTCTTCCAAGCATGAGGACCCAAGTTCAAGTCCCCAGCACCTATGTGAACATTTGGTATTGTGGTTGGTCTCATACCTCAGCTCTGGGACAGTGGAGACAGCAGGATCCCAGGGCTTGGCTGTCCAACTAGTGTAAGACAATGGTGAACTCTAAGTTCACTGAGAGACCCTGTCTCAAAAAATAAGAGGAGGAGCAACCAAGGAAAACACCCAATGATGGCCCCTGATCTTCACATGTAAATAAATGCATAGGTCTGCATACCTACATATACATGCAACCCCCACACACACACACACATGAGCTGACAAGACACCCAGTGCCTGCTATGCTGTCATCTAGTCTATCCATCTGTTGGTCGGGCTTTACATTGTTTGTTTGACTTAGGAACTTTTTATGTCCAGTATTTCAGATTGATTTTTTTTATTATTATTTTCAATTTTGTGTTCATGGCGGGACACAATCTGGCATGTGGGGAGGGGTCAAAGGACAATGTGGGAGTCAGTTCTTTCCCTCCACCATGTGAGATTTGGGGTAGTTTTGGGGGTTGAAGCCAGGTCATCTGGCATGGCAGCAGGTGTCTTTCCCTAACGAGTCATCCTGCCAGCCTTCTGTTCTGAATCTCATTTCCAACTCTTGTATTGAATTTCTTAGTTCATTCCGTTGTTTGTTCTTAATTTCTTTGAATCCATTCAGGAGTTTATAAGCATTCTATAATTTCTTTAAACACATTTTAAAATTATTTGTGGGTGTATGTGAATGTACTGTGTGTGTGTACACATGCGCACCTCTGTGCATACAATTGTAGGCCATGGAATAACAGCAATTATCTTCTATTATTCACTCTCCACTATATTTTTGAGACATGGTTTCTTGTTGAGGCCAGAACACATCAATATGCTAGGCTGGCCAATGGGATCTTGGGATCTGCATGTCTCTAACCCCAGCACTAGGGCTACAGAGGTACACAGCATGCCTGGCTTTTTACATAGGTGGTAGGCATATGAACTCTGGTCCTTGGAAATGTGTGTCAGGACTTCAATGCCTGAACCATCATTCAGCAGTGAATCAAGTATCATCCTGGCAGTTAACTGTTTGGCTGTCTGTCTCACTTAAGTATGTCAGACAGCCATCTTAAAGAGATGAGTGGGGTGGATGTCCCAGCCCCCACCTTAAGAAATACAGGATCAGTCAGCTGGTGGTGGCGCACAACACACCTTTAATCCCAGCACTCGTGAGGCAGAGGCAGGCAGATCTCTGTGAGTTTGAGGCCAGCCTGGTCTATAAAGTGAGTTTCACGATGGGCTCTAAAACTACACAGAGAAGCTTTGTCTCGGAAAAACAAAACAAAGCAAACAAACAAACAAGACTTGTAAATTAGATTAGGTACCTTGGTATGAAGAAACACTTTGTGTAACAATCAATAAATATGCCTGCTGGGCGGTGGTGGCGCACGCCTTTCATCCCAGCACTCGGGAGGCAGAGGCAGGTGGATCTCTGGGAGTTCAAGGCCAGCCTGGTCTACAAGAGCTAGTTCCGGGACAGGCACCAAAGCTACAGAGAAACCCTGTCTCGAAAAACAAAAAATAAATAAAATAAAATAAATAAAGAAAAATAAATATGCCTTTGTTTTTTAAAAAAAGAGGTACAGGATCTTACTTATGGGGGAGACAGATATTTCTATTTGCACTAGGCAAAGGAAAGTGAAGTTAAAAGGAAATATACAGACATAAGAATTATAAAAGTCAATTTTATATTTTGTATATGTCTTTTATTTACTTTTCAACTCCCATCCTAAGATGGCATTTTATATATTGTATTTTCCTGTTCTTTCCCCTTCTCCAAATGTTGTGAAGTCACAGTTCTTTATCTTCTCCCTGTTGGGCATTTTTAACTCTTTGTCTTTGGTTGTGAAAGCCACTTTCTTAAAACAAAAGGCTCATTTAGTCACTCCACAGCTTGAGAATCTTTAATAATTTACTTGCTAGGAGCAGCGTGTGTTAGGGTTTATGATCATGAAATTTGGAGAAATGATTCAAGTGTTTTGAAGTATCAGATAAATCATTTGCCCCTCTCCTCTTCACAGCCCCTTGTATGGAATGGAGATGCCAAACTTACTTCTATGGTAAGAATTTGGCAAGTTTATAATAAATAGTGAGTAACCGAAGGTCATTGTCTCCATTAGGTGTTGCTTATAGGACCTGATCCTTTTTGTGCATTACTTTTCAGGGAGACAGATTTCTTGCTGGGTCAGAGACGGTCTAGACGCTTTCGAAATCGCCTTGTAATTTAAGATTTTCAAGATCTTTGGCCTTTCTGGTCTTAAATTTGTCATGTAGTTGTGAGATGGTAGTGTTCAAAGTGTAAATTATTGGTATTGGCGAAGGTTAAAATAATCCTTGACTCGTCTTTCAAGGCCACAGTGCAGCAGCAGGAGAGGAGCTGTGTCTTTTGCAAACTGCTAAGGTTGGCCAGAGGCCAGGCAGTGAGGTGAAGGGCTTGGTGGCTGGATGGCAACTTTCCCAGGGCATTAAGCTCTGCGGTCCTCCCCCCTGAGTGACTGTTATTAATAGTCCAAGTTTCTGGAGCGTCTGAGTGACTCACCTCAAAGAAACTTCTCAAAGAAAAGTGTGAAGCCGCAAGGTAATATTTGCTAGTGTAAGGTTTAGACATATCCTTGGGAGTTTGAACAAGACCACTTGAAAATTATACATTGAAAGTGATTATACCTTCATTTTACTTCTGAATAATGGACTGTCACTTTCTAAAAATTGGAAATAGCATTCCTTGTGCTACCTTTGTTTACAAAAATTTTCTCCATTCGTGTAAGGAGCTGACTTTACACCAAAGGCTGGTAACCTGATGGTTTCAAAACTGTCTTTGATGTGTATAGCTTCCTTCAAATGTCTTTTCTATTCATTTTCTTCTCTCAAAGAGAGACAGGAGAGGAAAAGCTGATAGTGATGATAATGATCACGATGGACTTGGATCAGAAGAAAAGGACATGAAGAGCTTTGCATGCCCTTCCTGGACTGTCTTTCATGTACAGTAAATTCTCACTCACAAGAGGATGAATGTTTAATGTAACACCTCCTCCTTATTAGAGGGTGTGGGGTGGTGGTCACATTTGATGGCTAGAGGAGACGTTATTTATACGCACTATGGCAGGAGCCAGCCTGAGTGGTTTATAGGCCGCTATGAGCAAACCCAAACAAATAACAAGACTAGATGAAAATAAAGCACAGACGAAGTCTATTCCACAGCTCCTTCTTGATTTTTTTGATAAAATCTCATGAAAAATGGAGCTGTTTTGAAAATTTTAAGTTAGTTGAGATTAGATGAGTGTATTTATGGTAGTGAGTGGTGCATATACAAAGTTAGGGTCGGGTGGGTAAGAATTACTTTACTTGATAAACATTACATGTGGATAATGTATTTAGGACCCCACAGATAGTGTGTGGACACATGCATCAGTGATGAGGTCAATTGTCATGAGGCATAACCTAAATCTCACAGATAAAATACACAATGTCATCTTCCTAGTTAGGATAGAGATGACTTTACTATAGTTAAAAACAAGCCCAAAGTCTCCTGTGCTTACCCAGAAGGCTTGGTTTTTGCTCATGGCATGAGTTTTTCACAGATTTGATAGATGCCTGTGTTCCATATTGTTGTACTTTGGGACCCAAAGCAACCCCTGTCTGAGACGTGGTTATGCTGTTTCAGCAGATAAAGACTAGCGAGGGACTTGGTAGATACCTGTTCCTGCCTAGAAGTGACATTTAGCAACTGAAACTATTGGTCAGTGGATTATATGCCCAAAAGGGCGTGCTGTGATGGCTACTTTGATATTAAAAGAAATGATTGGTTCATAGGCTGATGTGAGCCAATCATTTTATTTTGATAAATGGATATTCTGGTTTTGCAAATTGATTTTGTATAAGCTTACTTAGCTTTACAGTAAGCTTCCTAAGTTAAAATAGTTCTAGGGCACTGGAGAGATAACGATGAAACATAATTAATAAAAACTCAGAGACTGAAATTGGGGTTCAACCTGAAGACCTGAAAAGCAAAGCATCTGGCCACTCGCTTGTACCTCGACCTCAGTCTAAAATGACAATCCTGCCTCCAGGAATCTTGGAATGAGACTGAGACTGAGAGCTGTTTCCTCTCATTTTATAATCCTCTCTAGGGTTGGGATTAAAGGGATGCACTGCCCGGTTTCTATGTCAACTAGTGTGGCTACTGGGACTAAAGATGTGTGTCATTGTGGTCTGGTCTGTAAGGCTGGCCAGTGTGGCTGTTTTACTCTCTGAACTTCAGGACAGCTTTATTTATTAAAATACAAATAAAATGCCACTACATAGTATCTCTGAGCCGATCAGCTGAAGTCAACTCTGGAGTTCAGAGGACTCACCAAGGGCAGTGGGTTTTTTTTAGCTATGTCATCAGAAGATGCTAGCTGTGTGATAAATGGCCCTTTTAAACATGACCTTCCGATATAGTCTCTATTACTGCACACTTAAGTATATCAAGAGCCTGTATGTAGCCAATACATTCTATGTTGGGTTGATAAGAAAATTAAAAATTAGACTTAGTAGGAAAACTCAAGTAAAACTATTTAAAGAAAATTGCATACTAAATAAAAGTGTCAGCTCAGTTCTTTAAACTTTCTCACAGGACTATAGTGAAAATGTCCTGAAACAGTCAGTCAGTACAGTACTTCTCAGCACAACTTGAGAAATCCAGACATGTCTGCTCTGCATTGTGAATTCAGGTTTGAAGGAATGTTATACTCTTCTAAGAAGCGATGCTGAGGATATGTCATTTAGCTGTGCACCAGCTCAAGAAGTCTGAAGGGCAAAACTATGAGCCTCTTTCTCACTTAAAGTTCTTTCAACTAATTACTGGTTATTCAAAGAAGCAGTGCAAGGCAGTAAGTAGTAATTTTTGATGCAATATATTATTTTATGAACAAAATCATGAAATATTCACTTCCATGCCTATGTATGTATGTATATATGTATGTATGGTATGTTTTCTAGCTGATGTGGTAGTTCTAGTAGTTTGGGTGAGAGGGGTCTGTATAGGCTCATCTATTTGAATACTTGGTACCCAAATGCTAGAACTATTTGGGAAGGATTAGGAGGTGTGGCTTGTTGTAGGAGATGTGTCAATAGGAGTGGAGAAGGGACAGCCTTTGAAGTTTTAAAAACCTTGTCTCATTCTCAGTGTACCTTTCTACCTCCTGCTTGCAGATCAAGATGTAAGCTCTTAGTTGTTCCTGCCACCATGCCTTTACTCTACCATCATGGACTCTATGCCTCTGGAGCCATAAGCTCAATTAAACAATTAAATGCCGTCTTCTATGTGTTCCAAGTCATGGTGTTTTCTTCACAGAAATAGAAAAGTAAAGTAACTAAGACAGAAGTCAAAAAGATTATTTTGTAAACCAATAGTTTTATATTATCAAAGTTTCCCACCAGAGAGAATGAATTAGTTCAATTTAAGTGAAATTTTCTCCTCAAATCCAGGCAGTGGTGGTGCACGCCTTTAATTCTAACACTCAGGAGGCAGAGGCAGGCAGATCTCTGTGAGTTTGAGGCTAGTCTGATCTACAAGATCTAGTTCCAGGATAGGCTCCAAAACTACAGAGAATCCCTGTATTGAAAAAAAAAATCTCCTCAATAATCTGGGTGGGACTCATATAATCAATGCAAAGACCTTAAAAAAAATGAAATTTATCAAAGTAGAAGACATTTTGCCTGAAGACTAGAGAGTCAGCTCCAGTTCAAAAGTTTTTAATGCCTTGGCTGCCCCCACAATCACATAAGAAAATCTCTAAAACAAATTTCAATATCCCTTTGAAACTATTCTGTTTCCCATTGCAGAACTGACATGGATAATTTCTTTTAATACCAGGAAGCAAAGTGCTGCTATGATAGATATCAAAAAATTTAGATGTGGCTCTGGAATTAGGTAATAAGTAGAGACCAGAATAATTTTAGAAGCATGATAGAAATATCTGTTATTGGGTTTTCATAGTACTGGAAGGTGCTATTGAGTTGATGTGGGCAGAGAGGAGTCACCATCAGCCTTACCCAGCTGTGAATCCTGTGAGCTACAATAATGAATGACCTCTTAAGATATACCTATGGGTACAATAGTGGCATGAATATTGTGGAAATAATCAACCACTTTTTAAAATTAGACTTAAAGCCCACTCTACAGCAGGAAACACATGCCTTGTACTATATAAATTTGGCCAAGAGTCCATGATTGGGGATCTCAAAGGCACCAAGGGATGAACCTACTACTATTGTTCTGCTAAATAAATGTAGTATCAAGCTGCCTTTGACATTTATAGCTTTCTCCCCACAGACTAGTGCAACGCTCAGACCTTAGAGAAGTTTCTTTGTACAGCAGACAGTGGTTAACACAGACACTCATAGCTGGTTCAAGTGTATAGAATATGTGCCAGTGAAGTACCCAACACAAATGGAACACATATAACACACCCTACCAAAGACTCAGGGTCCATTGTTGAAGAGGGGCTAGAAGGAATGAAAGAGCCACATGCCACGGAGGACTGGAGCCAAACAGTGTCGCCTGGACATGTCACTGCGTTCATGAACTGATAGATCCCATGGTTGTCTGCAGGGTCCCTAGACAAGACCAAGCCTGTCAGCATTCCAGCGTGCAGTGGGAAGGGGTTCCTGAGCCTCCAATCACAAGTGAGGAACAGTTGATGGTGTCTTGGGGAAGAAGACATTTTCTTTAGGAGTATGGTCCCTAGGAGATTGATCACATTCTAGTGGACGACTTCCCATCTATGAGTACATGGTTAGCACAAACTAAACCCAATCAGTTAATCTTTTGAAAAGAGAATTTGGGGGTAGTAGGGATGTGGTAGTGGATCTGGATGGATTTGGGTGAAGAGGGGGATGATTATAACCAAAACATATTGTATGAAATTCTCAAAGAATGAATAAAAAACATTTTCAAGAGGCAAAAGAAGTGTTTGATATTGTCTTGAAGAGTTAGAAATATGAAGGAATCTTAGGTCTGATCCCAGAAGGAAATGGGGAAATCCTATTGGAAGTGGAGAAGGGCACCGTTTTTTGATAAGGAGGTAAACTTATCAAAACTTGGCTAAGATGTGTCTCATTGGGTACAAACTGTAAATGATGAAACACTTAATAGAGAAGATTTCCAATCGAAGTGTGGGAGGTTCAGTCATTCTGGCTTCTCTTTGCTGGGCATATTAAATAAGAGGGGCAGGAGAGAATAAGGAAGAAAACGTCTAGCAACAAGAGCCAGCCCCTGATGACTTAAGAGGTTTACACATTATCCAGATTGCAAAGAAGCCTGAAAAGAAGAAATGCACTGTGAAGCAAATGCGCTCTGGAGAGAAGGCCAAGGGCACATGAGGACACTCTTGGAAGAGATTAGGCATTCAACTCATCACTATCCTACCCATGTTGGGAGAAGCCAGAAATAGAGAAGGACTGCTCTAGAGAAATGTATGTGGGAAACTATTGTCTAGTTGAGTGACTCTTCTTGGTATATATAGGCAACCCATCATCTCTTGGAGAATTATTATACCTCAGAAACATTGGCATTTTGGTCTGAAATTGAACAGAGACTGGACAAAATAAAAAAGTGTTTTCATATTCTCCTAATTACATAGGCATGAAATGAGATGCTGGACTTTGCAGCTGCACACATGGACCAGCCTTCAGGAACAGAGTGACTCACTGTAGGAGCTGTGAAGCCAGGAGCTAAGGATGATAAAGCAGCTGCTAAGGGCACAGGTCCTGTAGTTGTGGGCCCAGATGATGGGTCTAAGAACCAAAAGGGGGCATTCATGGGCACTGAAACCCAAAGGGATTTTTCTTGCTTGGTTTTGAATGTGTGTGAGACCAAAGGCTGCTTAATTTCTTTGATTTTCTTCCCTCTGAGATAAAAACATTTATGTTTTACTTGTGTATTGTGGAATAATCTTTTTGTGCAATGTGAAGATGTGTTGCTCTCATTGATTTAATAAGGTGCTAAATAGCCAATAGACAGGCAGGAAAAGGTTAGGTGGGACTTGCAGACAAGGGACAGAACTCTGGGATAAAGAAGGGCGGAGTCACCAGGAGATGTGGGAAGGAGCAAGATGAGCATGCTCTACCTAGCAGCTTGGTAAAACATAGATTAAAAATATGGGTTAATTTAAGTTGTAAGAGCTAGTTAGTAACAAGCCTAAGCTATCGGCTGAGCATTTGTAATTAATAATAAGGCTCAGTGTGTACTTGGGAACTGGCTGGTGGGATAGAAAATTACACCTCGACTTGTGTGTTTTAGAAGCAAACAACTTATTTTCTGGTTCACCAGTCAATTATGGCAGAATTGTCCCTCTGTTCAATGTGGACCATACCCAGTGCCTCATCTATATTTATTTAGTGATATAGATGATCTAGGTGGTTACAGCAAGGAATTTTTAGATATTATTTAGAGAAAATTTCATATTTATAACTTGTAGTGGATTAAAAATTGGGGGATTTTGCTGGCTACTTTGATGTCAACTTGACACAAGCTAGAGTCATCTGAAAGGAGGGACCCTCAACTGAGAAAATATCTGCATACGATCCATCTGTAGGAAATTTTCTTAATTAGTGGTTGAAGTCTTTGGGGAGAGCTCAGCCCATTATGGGTGAGGTCTTCCCCAGCCTGGTGGTCCTTGGTTCTGAAAATAATTAGGCTGAGCAAGCCATGATTGGCAAGTCAGTAATCAGCATCCTCCATGTTCACTGCATCAGCTCCTACCTCCTGGATCCTGCCCTGTTTGAGTTCCTGCCCTGACTTCCTTCAATGATTGACAATGATGTGAAAAATAAATGATATGAACCTTTTCCATCTCAGTTTGCTTTTGATCATGGTATTTCATCACAGCAATAGTAACCCTAACTAAGACAGGGATGTTGTGATAGAAAGAATACATTTTTCATGAGGTATGACTTAGGAAGCAAGAGGACAGAATATAGTGGGTTGGTCAGTGTTTCTTCATAGCCTCAGGATGTGGACTTAATAATAACATGTATATTTGCAAAGGTAATAAGAATCTTATGGTTGGGGGGTATAGACCCTGAAAATAGTGGCAAGTGCCTTTGTAAGTGATGTAAAAGAAAATACATGGAGAAGTTGGTATGTGAAACACAGAATTAGGCTGCTAGCAGCCAAGGAAAGCCACAGACACTGCTATTACACTTTCTTCACCAGCTTCTTCCACCTTTCCCTCAGTCTATATCTGCTTATGTTACCTGCGGTGATTGCCACCCTTCTCCACTTGTCACTCCCACTCTTGTTGCAGGCACATAATTGATGGGTGACATTAGAGCATAACATCTCTCCACCCAGTTGAGTGAGAGGTTAAATTTTTCCCAATAGGCTCATTTTCCTAGGGCCATCTCCATCTGACAGGCCTTGCCTACCAACACAGAAACAAGAAAACTAAATGAAGACTTTTGTGAATGATAATTTCTATAGAACCACTAGTCTCACAGAGGAAAATGACTGCCCCCATGGCCGTCTATCTGTATGACCCCATTGCTCACATATAATTATATTCCTTAGCAATACCAAAAGGTTTGGCAAAGTTGCAAATCCTCACACCAGCAGAAAACAAACCTAAACAATGTGCTCACACTTTCTTTTTTTTTTTTATTAATTAATTAATTTAATTATTAAAGATTTCTGCCTCTTCCCCGCCACCACCTCCCATTCCCTCCCCCTCCCCCAATCAAGTCTTCCTTCCTCCTCAGCCCAAAGAGCAAGCAGGTTTCTCTGCCCTGTGGGAGGTCCAAGGACCACCCACCTCCATCCAGGTCTATTAAGGTGAGCATCCAAACTACCTGGGCTCCCACAAAGCCATTACATGCAATAGGATCAAGAACCCATTGCCATTGTTCTTCAGTTCTCAGTAGTCCTCATTGTCCATTATGTTCAGCGAGACCGGTTTTGTCCCATGCTTTTTCAGTCCCCGGCCAGCTGGCCTTGGTGAGTTCCCGATAGATCATCCCCATTGCCTCAGTGTGTGGGTGCACCCCTCGCCGTCCTGAGTTCCTTGCTCGTGCTCACTCTCCTTCTGCTCCTCCTTTGGATCGTGAGACTTCAGTCCAGTGCTCCAATGTTGGTCTCTGTCTCTGTCTTCTTTCATCGCCTGATGAAGGTTAATATTCAGGGGGATGCTTATATGTTTTTCTTTGGGTTCACCTTCTTATTTAGCTTCTCTAGAGTCACGAATTATAGTCTCAATGTCCTTTATTTATGGCTAGAAACCAAATATGAGTGAGTACATCCCATGTTCCTCTTTTTGGGTCTGGCTTACCTCACTCAGGATAGTGTTTTCAATTTCCGTCCATTTGTATGCAAAATTCAAGAAGTCATTGTTTTTTACTGCTGAGTAGTACTCTAATATGTATATATTCCATAGTTTCTTCATCCATTCTTCCATTGAAGGACATCTAGGTTGTTTCCAGGTTCTGGCAATTACAAACAATGCTGCTATGAACATAGTTGAGCATATACTTTTGTTGTATGTTTGGGCATCTCTTGGGTATATTCCCAATAGTGGTATTGCTGGGTCAAGAGGTAGGTTGAACCCGATTTTCCTGAGAAACCGCCACACTGCTTTCCAAAGTGGTTGCACAAGTTTGCATTCCCACCAGCAATGGATGAGAGTGCCCCTTTCTCCACAACCTCTCCAGCAGAGGCTATCATTGGTGTTTTTGATGACGTATACTGCAGCCATACTTCAGTGTGCCATAACCTGTGGACAGTGAAAAAGAGTCTGGGTCAAGTCAAGAGAAAAGGTCATGTAGCAGGCGCGTGTGTCATAACATCCTCGGTTAGACAGGCTGCCTAGCTAATTCAGTCTGTACACAGCCTTCTGAAAGAGGAAGAGCTGCTGTGGGAAGGCCTTGGGAGACTCTCAGTTTGGTGGTAAAACCAGGGGCAGGAATATCTTGAACTATCAGCTGAAACTCTGGGCAATTTTAAAATCTTTTATTTGTTTTAAGTTTAGGATTGTTAAAGCCACTTTTTATCCAGATGTCTTTGACAGTGACAAGACTTACAAAACCAACCATCCTTTACTCGGTGTTATCTAGGATTCTAGCCCTTCGCCTTGCTGAATACTGGAGAAAGTCATTCAATTCACTGCCAGCAATGTTCTCTGAGGCAAACAAGGGTCCTTGCCTCTTCCTTGCTTCAGATTTTTTATTTGTTTAGCTGTGGTTTGCAAACCAAGTTCTACAGAGCAATGTTCCATGCTTCATAACTAGAATGTTTAGTGCTAACATGTTTCACCACTATAACAGAATAATGAGAGATAAACTCCAATTCACAGAGAAAACACAATTGCAAAGTGAAGTAGATAGAGATTCCAGATGCTTTCATAAATGTTTGCAGCTCATCAACCTCTAAGTGAATGATTAGTTCATAAGAATAATAAAAATGTGAAATATTAATTAAGGTGATTGGAAATATACCTTTTAGATTCCTAAAACTGCCACTTACATGGGCAATTTAATCCATTGCTGTCTGAGTCCAGCTTTATCGTTCATAAGATGTGTATATAAAAGTGTTTAGCTGGGTAGTGGTGGCACAGACCTTTAATCAGGAGGCGGAGGCAATTAGATCTAGGAATTCAAGGACAGTCTGCTCTACAGAGCGAGTCTCAGACAGTTGGGCCTACACAGAGAAACACTGCCTTGAAAAACCAACAAAACAAAATAAAAACAATACTTAACATTGAATAGTTTTATTGAATAATATAATCTGTGTGAATATTTTAGTAGTAATTTGCATGTTACACACTCAAAAAGTCCATCATTTTAAACAATATAGATACTTCAAGACATAAGGCAGGAGAAAGAAATAAAAGGAATCCAAATAGAATAGAGTCAAATTATCTACTGCAGACAAAAACAATCCTGTGCTTAGGTTCTAAAGACTCCATTAGGACACTCTTAGATCTGAGAAACACACTTATCGAAGTATCAGAATATAAAAATCAGCACATAAAAGTCAGTAGTGGGTCAACAAGATGGCTTAGCTTGTAAAAGTGCTTACCACCACGCCTAACCTAAACTTGATTCCTATTCTCACAGAGAGGAAGGAAAGAATTAGCTCCTGACCTCCACATGTGTCCTGGAATGGCTCAATAAGTAAATAATAAATATATAAACAGACAAATAAATGGTAAAGCAGGTAGATTGTCTACATACCATTAGTAGATGTGCTGTGAGAGAGATCATGGGGTAACTCTCACACATGACAACCACAAAGTAAAACAAGCAAGGAAACAAAAACCCTCTAGAAGAAATCTGATGAAGGAGGTAAAGGATCTCTACAATGAAAGATGTCAACATAGAAAGACTTACCACGTTTATGAAGCAGAAGAATTAACATTGTGGAATGACTATCCCCCACCAAAATTCCAACAGCATGCTTCATGGAAATAGAAAAACAGAAGTTCACATGGATGCACAAAAAACTCCAAAGAAGAAAAGCACCCTTGAGCAAAAAAAGCTAATCAATTAACCAACTAACAAATAAACAAATAAAACCATTATTGGAGGTATTATAATACCTGATTTCAAATTATACTGCCGATCTGTATAACAAAAGAATTATGGTATTGATAGAAAAAAAAACAGATGCAGTGGTTTGAATGCAATTGGCCCCCTTAAGCTCCTAGGGAGTGGCCCTATTAGGAGGTCTGACCTTGTTGAAGTAGGTGTGACCTTGTTGGAGTATGTGTGGGGGAGGTCTCTGAGGTCTCCTATGCTCAAGCTATGCCTAGTTCAGACCACTTCCTGTTGCTTGCCAGTCAAGATGTAGGACTCTGAGCTTCTTCTCTAGCACCATGTCTGCCTGCATGACACCATGTTGCACCATCGTAATAATGGACTAACCCTCTGAAAATGTAAGCCACCCCAATTGAAAGTTTTTCCTTTATAAGAGTTACAGTGGTCATGGTGTCCCTTCGTAGTAATAGAAATCCTAACTAGACATCAGACATGAGTCATTTAGCAATCTGATTTTCAACAAAGGGGTCAAAAATCTGTGCTGGAAAAATAAAACAGACTCTTCCACAAATGGTACAGAGAAATTAGCTGTCCAGTTAGAGAAGAATAAAATTAGATCCCTGTCTTTTACTCACACAAAAATGTTTCAAAGACTTAATGCAATGACCAAAGTCTTGGATTGAGAGACAGTTGTGGGCAGCAACCCCATGCTGGGCATGTGGGAGGCGGAGTCTTTCTGCCCTGCCTGGCCAAGTGAATCAGTTCTCATGAGCAGGCTGAGAAATAAAGGTAACTATGACCATTTCTCCACACCCCACTGACTGCTGAGGCGCAAGTGACTATGATAAAGCACGGTATCAGTTCCATATGCTGACTTGTTGGTTGTTGGTAACTCCATGTTCTTACTTGCCATTTTGATGGCCTCTGTAAAGCTCAAGTTCCTTCAGCTTTGATCTTTGAGGAGTTTGTAAGCAAGTGTCTCTGCACACCGAGTGTGCAGGTGCTTTCAAGGTTGGCTATAAATAAGGAAAAAAATACATGTGATGTTTCTATCTTTAAAGACATCATAATCTAGCTGCACAGAAGACACTGGTGCAAATTAATCAAATTTTCGGAAAATACAAAACAATGTAAAGAATTTGGGACCAATCAGGGGAAACTATTGTCTGAATTTGTACAGATATAAAGGGACACAGATTGCATACACACACTGTTGTTAATAGATGTTAAATAAAGAAAATCACTCATTCCTTATTGGGCCATTACTGTGTTGAGACTGAAAAGATGATAAAATAAAATGAAACAAATAAAATGTCTAAATTTAAGTCAATGCAAAAACCCTTTTCTTTGTAAAAAAGGCAGAAATGTTGACAAGCATAAGAGGAAACACTTTAAATTTGACTACAAGATTAACTAAGAAAACTCCGAGAGTCTTCACTGGTTTGGTTAAGAGAAGGACAGCAATGGATGGACACCAACTCAATGAGACATTCACACGTGCAACTCCATCACACAAATTAGGAGGAGGAATTGGATAAATTAACCAAATTGTTTCTGCAGGTCAAAATTTTCAATTGCAATAATTTCCTATAGTTGAAGCTCAAGTTTTTAAGTAGTTACCTTCTGAGAAAAATCATTGCAGCTCTCCCTGAAGAGAATCTCTTCCATCACAAAATTCACTTTCCTGAAAGAGTGGCTTCATTTTGTTCTTATGGAGACCATAATGGCAACAGTGATTATGATTGCTGAGATTTCACATCTGCTGTGATGAATGTCCTCGGTTACCAACCTGAAGCGTGCACAAGATCTTCGCTACTTGCCGATCCCTGGCTGCTGTTCTCCCTATGCCTCGTTACCCCTTTTGCAATGTGCAGTTCAGTCTGGCTTTACCATTCACTCAGATTCAAGGGCGATGTGTAGTAGCAGTCAGCTCCTTGTTTTCTGGCCTGCTCAGATGAACTACATGATCCTAATGGCAATTTCATGTTACTTCTTGGCATATATATCCAAACATATTAGAGTCCTGGAACAAGCCAGAAGGAAAGGGAGAGGCCATGAGAGGAGTCCACTGTGACACTCTGAACTCATGTCCGACAACACTTTCCATTTCTTTCTTCTGCATGTAGTAGAGCAGTTTCCTATTAACTAATTGGAGCTTTGGCTTTAGGTGTTAGTGTGATTTGGGACACATATCCAGGGATGAATTCTTCAGTTGAATACATCAGAGAGACAAATACAAACTGTTTACCTTATCCAAAGTTTCTCTCTCTCTCTTTCTCTGTCTGTCTTTCTCTCTCTTTCTGCTTTCGTGGAATAACAAAATTTTTATGACTTGTAATTCTAATTAGGGTAAGCTGTTTGCATTTTAAAATACCAGTAATGCTTTCTTCATAATATTTGCATTGGGTTATAGCAATTTTATCATAAGTCAAGGCTTAGAAGGCAGGTCAAGGTGGAAAGCAGCCGGCAGAAGCAGGTGAGCTTTGTGATAACAATATCCCAGCAATGACTTAAGGACAAAGAACATGATGGCATCTGTGGGTCGCATGCTGGGTGTCATAGGAGGTCTGTCTTGCTGTGATACTTTTAAACTATTCTCATGAACAATATTTTGAGAAACTAAGCTATAGTCCTCGTCTTCTAAGGACACCACAGGAGGCATAGGAACTGAATAAAAGTTGAAATTTTGCCTCCAACAGCTTCCAGGAGTCTTTGAAAAAATTCTCTTCATAGTGATTCGGGTTAGATACAATTAGTGCTGTATGAAAGTGGAGAACTCTATGGCTATTTAAGGGGCATGATACTCAAATCATAGCAAAAACACTACACCTAGTAATACAATATAAATGAAAAAAATATTGTATATGAGTATGGACATATAAAGGAAGCTGGAAAAGACTCATGAATATCTTTGAGTCATATAAACAAATTTAATTAGGACATCTGATGGGCAAAATGCAGTTTTAATGAGGACATAATGTTTGCAATCAGGAATCCAACATTTTAAATATGATAACACTAGGGATGAGGTAATGTAAGCTAAGCTAAGACTCTGGCTTTGTCTCACTCCTAGTAGCCTAACTAATGTGTTTAAATCCTCTGATTAAATAAATCAGTTACATCATCTGTATCCTTATTGTTCTGATATGTATGGCTTGATGGAAGAAGTCAGCCATAGCTGGATTGATGGTACCAGCAGAAACCAGAGAGGGTGGTAGGTAGCCTTTCCATATTAGAAGAGGTGTTATGGATTTTCTAGTCAGTTCCCAACCAATTGTGTCTTAACTGAGGTAGTCTATAGAATTCCTTATGGAGGGAATTTAGAAGGATTAATAGTTTGGAGGAAAGTGATATTGCTTGTTTAAAGGCATTAGGGAGCTTTGATTTTAGTTCCCAAAGGCTTGAGTTCGAGTCTTGCTCCAATGTCATAAAGCTTTGTAAATCTGAGCACCAGAATTTCCAGGTATCTTGTTTGTAAAGTGGGTTGACAACAGACACCACAGAAGTCTGTGGAGGAATCATATGACTGCTGTGTCTGGGTTCATTGCTAATAATAATGTACAGAAACCAAATTGGCTTTCGGAGATGGGGATGAGTTTGCACTAATCTCTTCAATTTTAATTTAATTTAATTTTTGATTTTTCAGGACAGGACTTCTCTGTGAAACAGCTCTGGCTGTCCTGGGACCTCGCTCTGTAGATCAGACTGGCCTCATACTCACAGATATCCACCTGCCTCTGCTTTCCAAGTGCTGGGATTAAAGGAATGTGCCACCACTGCCTGGCCAAACTCTCAATTTGAATGCGTATTTGGCAAACGAGTAAAGTCACCAGTGAACCAAACATACCTCAGTAAAATCCATCTATTGCCAGCTCTTCAAGTCCTTTCCTGAGCCCCACCTTCTCCGTTTACCTTCCTCTTGTCAGACGTCTGTGTCATTAGTTTCTGAGCTTTCTATTTAAATATTATCTTTTACTGTCCTTGATTATCTCTTTGCTCTGCCTAAATAGATTGTGAGCTGTTTGAGAGTCAAAAATCTCATTTCATTATTTCCCTACTGTAGTTAATATTACAGTGTCCTCCTAAGATGAGTTTAATAAGTATTATTGATCAGGGACTGAAGCTTTTCCAGTCAATAGAAGCACTGTGTGGCCGGGCGATGGTGGCGCACGCCTTTAATCCCAGCACTCGGGAGGCAGAGGCAGGCGGATCTCTGTGAGTTCGAGACCAGCCTGGTCTACAGAGCTAGTTCCAGGACAGGCTCCAAAGCCACAGAGAAACCCTGTCTCGAAAAACCAAAAAAAAAAAAAAAAAAAAAAAAAAAAAAAAAAAAAAAAAAAAAAAAAAAAAAGAAGCACTGTGTGGTGGCTGATGTATTGGACTGCACTGAGTTGCTGTGTGCTATACTGATAAATGCAATGATATCAGTGTTGCATATCCTTCACTCAGGAAAGTATACTGAGAAATTGCTTTGTGAAATTAGGTGCATCTATGAAATCTTTACGGTTTTTATTATTATCTTTCATGATATCATCAGATTTGGGGTTATACAAAACAGTCTTCTTCAGTTGAGAACTTCTTTCTGTTTTTCACTCATACAATACATCCTGATTTCAGCTTCCCCTTCCTCCACTCCTCATACTCCCCCACCACCTCCTCTTCCCCCCAGATAAACTCCTTCTCTGTTCCCCTTCAGAAAAGAGCAAGCCTCTCAGGGCGATCAACTAAACATGGCGTAAGAAGTTATAATAAAGCCAGGCACTAAACCCATATCAAGGCTGAACGAGGCAACCCTGTAGGAGGAAAAGGTTCCTAAGAGCAGGTGAAACAGAGACATCCCCCACTTCCACTGTTAGGAGTCCCACAAAAACACCAAGCTACACAACCATAACACATATGCAGAGGACCTAGCTCAGACCCTTACAGGCTCCGTGATTGTCGCTTCAGTCTCTGTTAGCCTGTATGCGTCCTGCTTAGTTGATTCTATGGGCCACGTTCTCCTAGTGTCCTTGACTCCTCTGACTCCTACAATCCTTCCTCACTCTCTTCTGCAGGGTTCCCCGAACTCCACCTAATGTTTGGCCATGGGTCTCAGCATCTCTTCCCATCAATTGTTGGATGACAGTTGGGAACTTCTAAGGAGAAATGGCAAGATGAGCTAGGTCAACAAGCCCGATAACCCGAGTGTGATTCTTACAACCTGCGTGGAAGAAGAGAACCAACTCCAACAAGTCTATAGCACACCATGGCATGTACACACACACACACATACACACTGTAAAACAAATAAATACAAAAATAAAATGCTAAGTGCCTTAACATTCTGGAATACATTGAGCCTAAAGTCTGCTGCTGAAGGGTTTGATTTTTATCTGAAAGTCTGCTATCCTTGGCAACACTTTGAAATATTGCTTTCATGCCTACCCAGTATTATATTGTCAGATAATATTAGTTTAGTGGGTATTAAAGGAGCATTTATTGGGAATTATGTAGACTATCAGGGGTACAAAGGTAAGTCTGACACGCTATTTCTCCACAATAAACTCCTCGTCTAGTGATTAGATTGAAAGACATTAGCAAGAATGGAGATAGAAGTCTAGACAGAAAGCTGTTGCCATTGTCTGGGGCACAAAGGTGATGGTCCTTACTTTCCTTATTTTCCATGATTCTGTAGGTGCTCATTGCTAATTCTTTAAATATTTTTTAGTTAATGAGTATCCACTATATTCTGTGCACTGGGTACAGAGGGACAAACAAAGAGACTGTCTAATCCCTCTCCAAACAGGACAATGAAGAGGTGTGACAAGAGCTAGGAAGCTGATATAACCAGGTGTCCGGCAGCACAGGTGAGGGACTGTGAATTTGCCTCAGGAACCAGGAAGTATAGCCCCGAGAATAATGCAGGAAAGGTATGGGAGGAGAGGCAGCCAGGCATGCAGAACAAATAGCACATGGTTCTTTCTCCAGCATGTGGCTAGATTTCTTGCAGACGAGAACTGAGGCGCCTGGGCTACTATGGCAGACAGTGAAAGGCTCCACCGAAGGAATTCCTCAGCAGGTGAGGATGGTAACTCCTGACACCACAGCACAGGAACATACACAGATGCATACAGGATGTACTCCAGAGGGCTCCACGGCAAGGCAGCCTTCTGCTCCAGTGAGGAGGTTAAGCACGAGTCTCTGAAAAGATGGAAGATGAGTGGCTACTTGTTTTCCTTTGAGTCCTGTGATAAAAGCTATAAGGGTACAGGTGATATCAATGCTTGGGAACATGAGGATAAAAACCACAGTGTAAGATTACAGACTGGAAGAATATAAATAAAGAGAATGAGAAATACTAGACTAGTAAAGTGGCTACACCCTAGAGTTCAATCAGTTAGGTGACTCATTCCTCAATAGGATTGTGTGTGTGTGTGTGTGTGTGTGTGTGTCCAGAGAAGAAGTAATAGCTCTCAAGTTTTAAATGAGCTTTGAAGCTGAATTGATTTGATGTTCATATGGTTGAGCCAGAGGCGGGGAGAGACTCAGTCACCAAGCAGTCCATGGCATGACTTAAAGAAGGCGACAGGCCACAGTCTATACTGGAGTGTGAGGACAGAACAGGATAAACTAGAATATTGTGTCCTGTACTCATCCTGAGTCTGAATTTTGCTTCAGTATATAGGGTATATATTCCTGAGAAAGAAACTATCGTTCTTGGTTTCCTCATTTATAAAATGGGTGATAATAGCCATCTTTAAGGTCTGAGTTTCTAGACGAGACTCATCTAAGTGCAAAATTAATTCATTATTGTCATCGTTATTATTTGTTACATATATCTAGAGCCACAGGGGAGACCTGCTCTGAGCCCACTGAGGCCAGTGTGTATGAAGCTGCCCATGAAGTCAGGGTAACATCGTCAGTGGCCACAGAGAATGGCTCCAGCGGAAAGGATCTCAAGGATGCACTATTGTAAATATTCCCTTACCTTTTCATAGTTAGGAAGAGAATTGATCACAGGGACTAATGGAACAGAATGTGCTATTTCCCTTCTTTAGGTTAGGTATTCAAGTTCTTCTGCTGAAGAGTAAAGATAATAAGAAAAACTTACATGTTTGGAATCTGTTATACTATCAAACACAAGAGATCAACGCAGCTTATGTTGTAGCTAAACTGCACCCTCAAGATAAGCTTGAACACGTTGCAGAATGAGATGAGGTGGAGCTTTGATGGTCAGGATAGCACATTTCTGCCAATGGACTGAATGGGTTATCAGGATAGCACATTTCTGCCGACGGACTGAGTGTCCCGGGGTCTCCTCAGCTGAGAGGACAGTGGAGTCTACTGAGGGTGCACCTTCTCTAAGCAGAAAGCTTCACAGAGCATGCACTGCAAAGATGAACAGGCCATGAGTCTGCATGGAGAGCCCCGGAGTCAAGCAAAGGCAATTATTGTCTTGGTTGTCACGGTCGTTCTGCTTGCTTGATTTATACCGAGTTTCTCAGAAATCCTTCTAGAAGACAAACCATCAGAGCATTGCCACTGAAGACATTGAATTGTCTAGGTGTTGTTGTGCTGGGCAAGGTCCATGAGAATGTGAGAAAATGGAATAGCATCCCCAGGACTTGCAGGCCACCCAGGTGGCTCTGCAGACCTTCAGCCGCATCCTCCAGATGATCGCACCACACCAGTTCCTTTTGTTCAGGGGCAACATTTACACTATTAGAATAAACAAGTCAAACATTTCATCCTGTTGTGTATTTGGCTGTAGAAGCAAGCACAAAGCAGTTGAGACAGTACTTCTCTTTCCTTCCAGAGGAAACCCTCAACTCCAAGCTGGTGCAGCAGAAACAGCTGAACTATGGGTAACTAGAAGGCTTGAGTTCAAGTCCACTCCTACTGGTGTGCTCGGGCAGCTTACCTCCTGCTTCAGGGAGCTGAGTCCATTTCTAAAACGGTAGTACACCTACCTGTCTGCAGAGGCTGTATTAGACAGAGTAGGCTATTTCTCTTCTTTAGGTTAGGTATACAAGTTATTTTGTGGAAAATTTAAAGTAATAAAAATAACCTGTTTAGAATCTGTTATAACTACCAAATACAAGGGATAGGTCAAGGGCACAAGTACCTACTATGCATGTGATTTTTTTTCTCCCTGCCACTCACTGAACCACCAGATAGGGACTTGATGAATTATGTTGCCATGTAGGAGGAAGGATTGCTTATTGGTTCCCAGCCACCCAGCTAGCTTAGATCTGAAATAATTGCACAGAAACTATATTAACCAAAACACCACTTGTCCTATTAGCTCTAACTTCTTATTGGCTAACTCTTACATTTTAATTTAATCCATTTCTATTAATTTGTGTATCAACACAAGGTCGTGGCCTACCAGCAAAATTTCAGCATGTCTATCTCCGGTGGTGGATCCATGGTGTTCCCTGACTCCACCCTTCTTTCTCCCAGCATTCAGTCCAGTCCTCTCCGCCTACCTAAATTCTGTCTTATCAACAGGCCAAGGCAGTTCCTTTATTCATTAATGGTAATCACAGCACACAGAGGGGACTCCCACATCATTGTCATGCTCAGATCCTAGAACCACTTATTTATTTATTTATTTATTTATTCATTCATTCATTCATTCATTTATTTATGAAACAGGGCCTAGGTACACAACCTAGGCTGGCTTCAAACTTATAATCCTCTTGTCTCAGCCTCCTGGGTGTGAGATTGCAGATGTGTGTTCTCACACCTGACATCCTAAATCTGTCACTGTGTTTTTTACTGGGTTATTTTCCTTACTCGTCTCCCACCTGAAAGCTGGAGTCGGGAGTCGGGTCTCCCCATGAGTGGGAGAATACCCTCCCTTCCCTAGCTTGCTCAAGCAGCTCAGCTACTGGCACGGCCCTTCAGACCCTTCTTCCTTCACCTGTAGTGCTGTGTTACCGTTTGTTCGCCAGCCTGTGGAAATCTATCCACCTTGGAAACAGCACACTGTCCCCTGTGTTTCATGCCTGTGCGCTTGACGGCCCGCAGCCTTCTGTCATTCATTAACGTTCCTGGGTTTTAGTTCTTGTCTCCTTGTTGAGATTTTTAAAAAAAAATTCTCAGAGAGAAAAGAAAAAGAGTGCGATGTGCTTTTTGGTTTCTCTTGGTTGGAGCCTGCAACATGGACAGGATCAGTGACGTCTTGCTGCTGTTTGCCACATGAAGACACATCCACATTCAGTTATCAGCTTACTACTAACAATGGTTGTCAGTCTGGGAACGGCTGAGTCCACAGTTTCTCTGTCTGCCTTTTCTGCTTTTTCTGGCCCCTTCTGCAAGGCACTGTGAATTTTCTCAAGGTTTATTCCTTCCTCGTGCTGGAGAATTAAGAGCCCGCCTTCCCCTGGTGAATTCCTGTGAAGGTTTTCTCCAGCACAGGCTGTACTGTTTATACTGAGAGGCTTCAGCTTCCTCCTGGAAGCTGTGAGCAGAACCAATCCGCATGACGTGTTCTCTTGTGGCAGGGAACAGACAGGTGTGACACGGGCATGTTTGGCTTCCAAGAACATCTTTCTGTGGGGTACGGGCTAATGAGTTCACCTGTAAGCCTGCCAACAAAAGAGGCCCACAAACACAAAAAAAAATGGGTTGATTAATGTGGCTCTTGTACCGGCTGAAATCTTCAGCCACGAAGCACATCTCAGATGTGGAATGAAGCCCATGCCTGGTAGAGGGGTAACACGCAGTTTTGAGTCAGAGATCCCTCAGAGAACACGGACACCTAGCCAAGCACTTCACTCTTTAGATGTGTGAAATCAAGGGACCATTTCCTTGGAGTCTGCAGAGTTAACTTAATTCACATGTAGGTCTACCTAGCAATTCTGGGCCTACTGTATAGGCATAGCAACGGTGCCCATTGAGGCTGATGATTTTGGGAGGGGGGCCTGTGAGTGGGAATTGTTTCCTTTATTTCTCCTCTGTGGAAAAAGTTGCTCTATAGCAGTCGGGGGTGGCGATGTACCCCTGTAACCCCAGCCTGAAGGAACTGGGAGCAGGGGAGTCTCAAGTTCAAGGGCAGCTCGAGGGATGAATGAGAACCTGTCTTGACAAACTACACGAAGTGAAACAAAACAGTAATTATAACACCATGAAGTAAACAAAAGAAAAGACCATCTCTGACCAGCTGGGACCAGCCGGGACCTGCCGGGACCAGCCGGGACCAGCCGGGACCAGCCGGGACCAGCGTACTAGTGTTCCATTCTCTGTAAGCATCCTCTCCGAGTTCCTCCATCTCTTCCTCTAGTCTCCCGATACACTTTGTTCATACTTCTATGGCGTCATCCCCGCCCCACACCCCATGTGCGCACACACTTGCAGTTAATTTTAGAAGTCTTTCCACATGTGTCAATTATTCGTCAGCCTGAGCCCCTTTGTCCTTCTGTCTGCAGACTATTTGGGGATTACTCAATGCGGTTTGATCTCATTTGCACCAAAGGTTGCTTAGATTCTCATTTCAATATGACTTTTCATTCATAAAAGAAAAACGGCACTCAGTTTTCTAGGATGGTGACATATGCTTTCCAAGTCTGTGACAACCTGACTGCCATGTTTTCCAGCTCACCTATCACTAGTGAATAGCTTTTAAAGTGGGGAAGTGAGTAATCATCACTATTTAATGATGTTGGGAAAGAGTGAGAGGTGGGCATTGAACTCCCAGAACTACTGCACATCACAATGCCTTACCTCTTAATGAAGCCTCAGAACTGCCAGACCGTGGCCACACCAGTTTTCAGAGACTGATTGTTTAGGACTCTGATAGGTCTCAGAAAACACGGGGAACAACTGCTTTCTAACCGTTGTCCTTCACAGAGGTAACTAGGCTCCTTCTGAGAGTGTAGGCTTGTGTTCCAGAGGAAGAGGCAGGAGGTCACACAAAGGCAGAGTCGAGAACTTGACAGGGCTCAGTGGCCTCTCACATGAACAATTTAAAGTTAAGCGTTTTAATTGGATTTCAGTGTTTCGGGTTATTTTGTTTGGTGAAAAGAGCTAGGCTGTGTGGAAGCTACTCTACCTTTGAGGTTCAGGGGCTATCCCAGGTAAAGAGAGGTGGAGAGGGAGGTCCAAAAGGAGAGCTTAGGGAGGGACTTCAGATCTGGAAGAGCTAGAAAAGCGACCTAAGAGAGCTGAGTCTGTGCTTGAGAATTAAACTTGGGCAACGCAGAGAGCAGATTTCTAGTTACTGCCTTAGATGCTAGTTTCTCAGTGGCCACGTGACGGGCTGAGCATGTGTACCGCTCTCTCTGGGGAGAGTGAGAATCTGGAAAGAGCAGGTAATTCTGCATAATAAATGACAGCCTACGAGGCGGCCAGTTAGATGAAAGGATCTGGTTTTTATAATCTCATTCTTTCCACGAAGCAAACAGATGGTCACCTTTCAGCTGGAACACTGGCCTAGGGCTGAACCGCTTGGCAGCCGGCTGTAGCTTTTGTTTCGTGGGATTTAGAATGACTTTTATTTTGATGGGAAACACAATGCTAAGTGTTGGAACTGGGGAAGGAGGAAAGATATAAAGAAAAACAAGGCAGGACAGGAAAGCTACATTCCAAGGAATGTCATAATTTATGCTTTCCATATTGTATGTATGGTGTGTATGCATGCATGCATGCATGTTTGCAGCTGTGTAGGCTCGCATGCGTGTGGAGGCCTTGAATAGATCTTTTGTGTCTTCCTCAACTGTTGTCTACTCCAGGGTGGCATGGTCTCTTGCTGAACCTGGACTGTGTAATGCCAACTACCGTAGCCAGCTGGTTTCCTCCAGAAATCCCCTTTCTGCCACCCAAGTGCTGGGATTAAAGGTAGGCAGCCATACCCGCCTCGTATTTGCATGGGTTCTAGGAATCTGAGCCCTTGTCCTCCTACTCATTGGACAAGCACTTTATCCACTGGGTCATGCAGCCCTGCATTTTGAGAAACTTTTTTTCAGCTTTGATTACTGGTAGTCAGTCATTCATGTGTATAATTTACCAAGCTGAGCAAGTAGGCATGTACTCTGGTGACCGAAGCAAGGAGGCCCCAAGACAAGGGGTGTGAATAGCTAGCCAGCACAGTGGCTAGTCTTCTAAGTGCTTTTAAAAATTGATAGAGTTTTGGTTGGTTTTCTGTTCTTTTTGAATATTTACGCTTTATTTCATGGACATTGGTGTTTTGCCTGCATGTATGTCTGTGTCAGACCCCGGAGGTACAGACAGTTGTGAGCTGACATGTGGGGGCTGGAATCGAACGTGGGTCCTCTGGAAAAGCAGTCAGTGCTCTTAATAGCTGAGCTGTCTCTCTAGCCCCTGGTTTTCAGTTTTTAAGATAAAAAAAGAAAAACAAAAACAAAATCTGTAAGTCTCATGACAATCTTGGCTGTGTGAATAGATTATTATTCTTACAATGACTTGAACTCATTACCATGGTGGTAATGCAGAGACCATGGAGGAGTGAGGCTTATTGGCTTGCTCCCCATGACTTACTTAGCCTGCTTTCCTATAGACTACAGGACCACCAGCCCACAATGGGCTGGGCCCTCCTCCATCAATCACTAATTAAGAAAATGCCCTACAGGCTAAGCTACAGCCTGATCTTACCGAGGTGGTTTCTCAGTTGAGGCTCGCTCAGCTCGGGTCAAGTTGACCCCAAACTAGCCAGCACACACAGGTTCTGCAAATGCTCCACTTACTCCTCCTCACTGACTGGATTCCAGGAAGATACTCAAGTCCTTAACAGTGTGGCTTCCATAAACAACTGAGCAGAACGAATTTAACTAAAGCACAGAGAGGCTTTGTAAGGAAGGCAGATACAGCTGATCTTATGGCCGCTGTGATGTGAATAACTGCTTCAGTGTGGCCTTCACTGGGCAATGCTTTGTCTGGTGAATAGGAGAGAAGACTCTGTAGGCGTGGTGTTAGAGAGGCCCGGGCAGGCAGTAAAAATCCATAAACAGCGTGTCTAGAATTTTAAGTCTTCTTCCTTCTTTTTATTTCCTTTCTATTTGTGCATTCTTCTGGAGGCACGAAAGAGATGTTGGTGCTCAATATTTGCTTCCATCATTGTTCTGTTGTTTATTAACGAACAGATAATGAGTTACACTGTGACATTTCAGGCCTGCATGTTGAATTCTTTGATCACCTTCAATCCCCTATTAGTATATCCTGCTCCCTGGTGCACGGTTTTCCCTTCCTTTATAGCCAAACCCTCCTACTTTTTTTTAAATCTCTATCGCTTTCTTCTTTTTTGTCTAATTATTCTTGTTCCATTTATACATGCACATAAACGTATAAATACAGCCTGCTGTACTAAGTCCGCTTAGTGTTGTTCATATGGATATGTTTTCAGGGTTGAGCACTTAGTACTGGATAAATAATTAGTGGCTCCCTCTCATCTGTCACAGACATCTTTTTAAAAATTTACTCTAATATATTTGAGGTTAGCACCTAATACAAGGGTTTTGTTATGGCTCCTTCATATATATATATATATATATATTCATGTATATATATACATATATGTATGTATATATATGTATATACACACACACAGATCATACTTCATTCTAATTTCTTTCTGTCTCCCGCTGTCCTCCCTGCTTCACTCTGTCAAATTTATGTCTGAGTTCAAGAATTGGAGTCTAGAGACAAAAATGTGTGGATGAAGAAGCAGGATGAAGGGAACACACAGTAAAATTGTGCACATACAAGTGTGTGATGGTCCTTGAGTGTGTGTGTGCACATGCATGTGTATATGTGTGTGTTCATGTGTGCTTGTGTGTGTGTATGTGTGTGCAATCCCCAATTCCTTGCCAATGAACCAAGAGTTCAGGGTGCTGTAATAAATATCGATAAAAAAATAAATAATGGCATGCCTTATAGTGTTGGTAAGAGCTACCAGTTCTTTCTTAGGGCATTATGGCTGCATGCTGAGCCTCCAAGACCCGTTGGGTGAGGCCCATTTCTTGGAAAATTCTCTTTAAGCTCATAGGTTGCTTTATATCTCTTATCATGCTGCTTCTGTTATCTGAACTGCCACTTCCTCATCTTAAAGTTCACTGCCCTCTATTGAAATGCCATCTGCCCTTTCCTTATAAAGCTGTTCTATAGTATTTCATTTGTTTTTCTGACTCTTAGAAAGTGGCTATGCTAACCACTATACCACAATGCTGCTTATCTCATTCTTTTAGTTCATGGTCCTCTAAATTTCAAAGTCTAAAATGTAGGAACTGTATCTTACTGAGTGTCTGGTTTCTAATAAGCATGTTTTATTGTTTCAGTAACAGATGAGTGAGTGAAAGAATGAATGAATGAATGAATGAATGAAGACAAACTTAAGTTCCACCTGTTTCTCCTGTCACGGGAAAGGTGAATACAATTCCTGTTCAAACCTCACTTTCCGAGAAACTGGAAACTAGTGTGTATAATGCACACTGTTCTCTTCTCTTGCTGCATTTCCTGGGTTCTTACATGTCAATCATGTGATTGCATTTAGTTGTAACAAGACCATGGTGTGGGTATTATTATTTCTATGAGTAAAGAAATAGAATCAAGAGAGATAGGTAATTTGGCCAAGACTGTGGTGCTGGGGAGTGGCAGAGTCTGGGGTGATACCCACAGTCCACAGTGTTTCTACTCCTTCAGTGAGGCAGGCCAGATCTGACTCAGTTTCCTCAACGTCACCTTTCCGCCTCACTCGCTGCAATGCCTGTTATTTCCTTAGTACATGCAGGCCCTGGAAAATGGGAATCTTTTGCTCTCCTTTTACCCACCTTGTTTTAAGTGGCAGTATCTTGTGAGGTTCCTGAGACAGGGATTCTTTCTTCATTGGATGTAGGAAGCCAAGGTTTTGGAGATGTGCCTAGTATTATTATATAGGTCTTTCTGCCAGAGCCTGGGGTAGAACCTCTGTCTTTAACCACAGTGTGAGGCTGCTTTACCCAGAAGAAAATGCCCCAGGAATCCCCTTAGCAATCATTTGTAAAAGAGTGCAGAGGATTCTGAAATTTTAAGAAATATAACCTAGATCAGAGGTTCTCAACCTGTGGGTTGTTACCTCTTGAGGAGTCAAATGACTCTCAGGGTCGCCTAAGACCATTGGAAAACACAGATATTTATATTACAATTCATAACAGTACCAACATTACAGTTATCAAGTAGCAACAAAAATAATTTTATGATTGGGGGTCACCACGACATGAGGAACTGTGTTAAAGGGTCACAGCAATAGGAAGGCTGAGAACCACTGACCTAGATAAATGTCCGCATTTTAGACATTTGGCCTAGAAAAGGCAGGATTCATGCTCAAGACATGTAGAGAAGGTTAGCAGAAAGAAGGGAGCTAGGACACCAAAACCTCCTCAGCAGATCTGGGACTCGTTCCTGACTTGGGTGCTCAGTCCTTGCTGATCGACAGATAATATAAAATGTAAATGATCCATATCCAAATGGAGCTGGTGATATCTTCCTGTCACAGTCCTTGGCCTGTATACAAAGGGTGGTTTTTCTTTCTGTAGAAGTTCCTTTCCTTCAGTTGGCACGGTCTCCTCTTACTGGATCGCCTTCTGTTCTTTCCTTGACTGTGTATTTCCATCTCCTGACACGTCCTCCCAGCCACAGGCCTTTCCGCCCCACATCCCATCTTCCCACCAGTGCTCTGTTGCCACCATGGATGTGGGTGCCGCGTACGCCAATCAGTACCATTTGTCTCCTTTCCTGCTGGGCTCCACATGTACCCAACTAAGGCCATTTCCTGGTTGTCATCCTGCACCAGGACTGCAATTGCTGAAATATTAATGGCACCCTCTGTGAAAAATAACACCAGGAAGCTTCTCATTATAAATTAAAACTGCAGAGAAGCAGCAGCAATGAAATAGAGGAACTTGGCAAAAACACATCATTAAAAAGTTCTTAAGAATTAAGACAGAGGAGGACATCTTTAGTTCTCTCTTGCCCATCCTGACACTGGGACCTTGCTGCAGGAAATGTAGCCTCTGCTGGCTGAGAGTCACAATCTCACCACCTAGCTGGGGCATATAGCCAAGCGTGCCTACCCCCTTGCCGCTGCTGTTCTAGATGCTTTCCTGAGCCTACTCGGAGAGAGGTTGAGGGAAGGGTAGCAGAGGTAAGAAAAGAATAAGCAAGTGGTGTAGGCTAAGGGAATACGAGCTTCTTATGGCTACAGTATTGTGTGACATAGTGGGGTATGGACAACTGGAAGACATCAAGGGGAAAGTAGCTAGATTCAGAGTCAGAGAAACGTGGTCCCATCCTTTGTCCAATCCTCATGTGACATGAGCGCTTGGCACCTGGTGTCTTAATTATCTGATTCCTCCAACCACATCACATCATGGCCATCATTATGTTCTTCGAGCCTTGTCCCAAACCACAACGTGAGGCTGTATTTTCAGAATGAGCTAATGAATGACCGAAAGGGGAGGGGAGAGGACACAAAATGACCTTTGATATTGATAGTGAATATTGATACTTTTATTTATTTTTTTATTGTGAGAAAGAAGGTACAAGTGGCTAAGGAAAGAGATGTCACCAGAGAGAGAAAGACAGTGTCATCCCCACAGAATTCACTTCCAAGCTACATGGGAAAGGGGGGTGGATCCTTCAGGACCAGTCCAGATAGGTGCCATCTCCTGTGGTTCGTGGGGATGCGCCAGCCTTCCTAAGAATACTGGGCATGTCCCAAGCTTCTGATGACCCAAGATCCCTTTTCTCCTGGTCACTCTTGTCTCCCCACGTTCCTAATCGGACTCCCGTTCTCTCATCTTCCGCTGTTTCTATCTTGAGACTGACTCTCACAGGTTCTCCTGGCCCTCACGTTCATTTCCATTTTTGGGTGTGTTGACATATGTCTTTGAATGGAAGAAGTTCTTTCAGCCTGACGCCTCAGCTCGGTCCTCAAACCCTCCCACCTCCCCCTTTCACCTCCAAGTCCTCTCTCTCCTGGAGCATATGGATCTTCTCTTGGATTTCTATGTACGTGTAACCCCCACAGAAGGAGGGAGTGGGTAGTTCCCTTAAGACAGAGAGTACTTCTCCACCCAGGTGAGGTCTCTAGGTGTCACTCAAATGGACTTAACTGTAGAGAATCTTTATCTCAACTTCTCCCTTCTCTCTCCCTCCCTCCAAGCTCTCTAAGCTGAATTTGATGCTCAGAACAGCAACAAGGCGTTGGCAGGTGCTCTGGGCGGCAGGCAGCAAGAACGCAGGCGCTGTATATGAGGTATGCAAGGAAGCCATCAGCAGCAACTGGAGAGGGTTGTTATGGAAAGTGTTGAAAGTGAGAAACCAGACTGAATTGTGGGTTTGTTCATATGTATAATCGTGGTGAGAAAGTCCCAGGCAGCTGACACCGTAGCTCCCATCTCAGGGAAGAGAGCGAAAGAAAGAACTGCAGATGTTCTAACCGATATTAGCCTGCGGAACAGGAACCCCTCAGGACGCCCGGCCCCTCGCCCTTCACCCGGGCCTCTGTAGGCGGCAAATCTAAACACTTGCGAATTCGCAGTCGTAGTCAGTCATCCGGCACATTATGAACTTCCACTGGCGATCCCTGTGGGATGAGAACCAGACGAAGGTCAGTGAGAGCGGAAAGAGTCGCTGCGGGCAGGATCTCAGAGCTGCAGGGGCGCCTCACCTTGTTCTTAGAAGATTTTGCAATATAACAACTCCAGCCAACCAATGGGTCTGAAGGTTAGTTGGCCCCTTACTGGCTATAGGCCATAGGGAGGCTCTTATTCATGGCTCTTATTCATGGCTGAACCTCCAAGGTGCCTCCAGGATTTACAAGTTCATGGCTCAGAGTAAAAGCATTTATTAGCACCGTCTCCATTTCATTGCAAGAAAAAACTTCCTCCTAAAAGGCCTTCTATTGTCCCGCCAACCCTTCCTTTCTACTGAGTCAGTAGTCTCCATGACATGGGCTACAGGAGGTGCATTGTGTTTCCCCTTTGAAGGCGCGTGTAAAGTGAGTGGCGACAACTCGAGACACCTTCCAGTGGGAAAGAGAAAGGCTGCTCTTCTCCCCTGTTGGAAATGGAATGGCCTGTTTAAGGGATGGGATGGATCTGAGATGGTGTAGAACCGCTCAGTTTTGAAAAACAGGGTGTGGGTACATGTGTTTGCTGAGCTTAGGACCATATTCTTTTTTCAGCCACTTGAAGGGACTATCTACGCTGCAGAGCACTCCCGCGGTCTCATACTATTTAGCCATGGCAGGCACCCTTGTCGTTGTGAAGCCCCTTGTGCTTCCAATGTGCCCAGCCCTGCATCAGATGCTCTACCACTACGTGTTCCTTCAATAATCCCCACCGTGACTCATTGTTTTGTGAAGAAACAGGCTCAGTGAACTAAGATTGCTTTAAAGGATTACAAGTGGTAGGTGATGATATCAGGTTTCAAGTGTGCTGGCCTCAAATCTTGCTCTTTCTCCTATACCACTCTGCTTCCCTTGACAGGTGACTGTAATGCCACCAGAGGACACAGCTGTCGTGCGCTTTGCATAATCCCTATAAAGTGTAAAACTTCTTGCTCCGTAGCCAACCAAGCCATTTCTTCCAAACACTGTCCTTTTTCCTCCTCCCCTTTCCATCCTCCAGGTGTCTAATTCATTTGGTGTCTCCCAAACTTTACACAAGGTAGTACCTGCATCCAGCTTCTGAATGAGAAGTGTGTGGGGATGACCATGCTATTCTGGGCGGGGGGATGGGCGTGGTAAGCGAATAGCCCAAGGTTGGCTTCCTAATTCTGAGTCTGTTTTTCCAGCTTTTTCCAGTTTTGTCTGTGCAGAGCATTGGGGATAGTGTTGTTCTCCAGCACACATTTTTGAGGACCTAGGGGAATGAGCTGTATGCATTGATATTTGTTTTCGTAAAATCATCCACAGGGGATACGGCTTGCTTTAGATGATTAAAGAGCTGGTGCTGTGTGTGTTTTCTTTTTTTTTTTCTTTCTTTTTTTTTTTTTTCAAGACATGGTTTCTCTGTGGTTTTGGAACCTGTCCTGGAACTAGCTCTTGTAGACCAGGCTGGTCTTGAACTCACAGAGACTCACCTGCCTCTGCCTCCCAAGTGCTGGGATTAAAGGCGTGCGCCACCACCGCCCGGCTCCTGTGTGTGTTTTCTAAGCGAATTTAATTATCACAGCTAAGACGTGCGTATCTATGCAGGAAGAAGATAAGGAAGATCTTGTGGCCCGGCATTTGTCTTATTCTTTTAAGAGGCAGTTAACAGATACTGGGAGAAATTTAGACTTTGTCCTAAAAGAATCAAGGGGTCCAGACAGGTTCTGCTTTCCCTTCCAAACAGTACCTTTCAACTAGGGGTTCAGGGGCTACCATGGTATATTTGTCATGGCTTCAAAGAGTTTAAGGTGTGACAGTGGGTTGGCCTAACACCTAGAGACTCGCAGGACAGACACCCCCAACAAAGAATCGTCTCTGTCCAGGGTAGAAACTATTCCAGGAGGAGACTTCCATGAGCTGCACAAGGAAGGGAATTTGAAGGTATTTGTCCAGTGGAGGTGGGGGCGAGCATACCATCCTGAACAGAAAGGAAGAAACGAAAACTGTGGACCTTCAAGCCACTGAATGTTAGTAACTGCAACAAAATTACACGGGCATGCTCCATGCTCGCCCTTCCTTCCTTCCTTCCTTCCTTCCTTCCTTCCTTCCTTCCTTCCTTCCTTCCTTTCTTTCTTTCTTTCTTTCTTTTTTTAAAAATCTGGCAGGAGGAGAGATTCATTTTAAAACAATCCAGACACACCATATCTCAGTCTTCAGTGAGTCTATACAATTTATGTGACTAATCATTTCCAAGCCTGCAAGAACTGGCCATTTCAACTGCCGAAAAATACTTCACACCAATTTTGGGTGATATTCGTTCTTTGCTGTTTTCATTTCCTGCTATATTATTAACCAGAAAACTCAGAACCAGTTTCCTCTTTAACCTGGGGAATCTTTAGGAGCACTGGACACTGGTACTATCTTCTGAACTTTGGCAGACATTTTGCTGTTCAATGACATTAGATTTCCGCGTTCTTTGAGTTCTTGGGTCTGTATTTAAATATAGTTGCTATGCAGCACACCACTCAATTGTTTCTCCTCAGTAGGGTGAGTTTATCCTAAGCCCTATTCCTTTTTGAAACTGTAGATGTTAGGAAATGGATAACTAAATAAGTTAAAATCCTATCTCTAACAAAAACAAGTTACATATGAGAACTGAGGTTTTCTCCTGTGGGGAAACAAGAATATTTGTTTGTGGAGCCTGTGACATACAATGTGCTTTTCCAAAGCTATTTTGTATTTTTAAAAGTTATAATCCACATTAAATAAGTTAACAGCAGTTAATTGAGATGTAACTGCATTTGAAAGCATAGACACAAAAGATAAATGGCACTCAAATTGCTCATAGTCTGTTAGCTAATGAGATTTTGCTGTCAGCTCTATTAGGTTTGCAAAACCCGCGTGGGTGATCTTTCTGGAATTCATTTTTGTGTGACATCATTATCACCTGATTAAAAGTAGTCACATCAGCCCTTAAGGTTTGAATTTCTCTATACTTTTTCATGATAATGGAGAACTAACCACAAGGTCTACATGAAGATCATGTCTACAGGAATTTTGAATTTTGTTTTCTTATGGTTTGGGTGTATTTGAGAGAGGACCACAAAAGAATCATGGGAGAAGTGGGAGTGGGCTGGGAATGTAGGTCGGTGCTGCTTTTCTTGAGTTACTCAAATCTTCTTTTCATTCTAGAAAGATTCCCACTTCATCATGGAATGAGTTACTCCTTTTTCATTTCTGGATGTGATTAGTTAGATCACATAGTCCACATATTAATGTCTGCCACAACATCTGTGTGCTGTAAACAAGTGTCCAATGTAGTCATAGTTCTAAGTAGTACTAAGAGGTAAGGGTTGTGGGGGCTGGTTATGTCAAAAAGATGCTTCCCTTGTAACTGGTATTAGTGCTTTCCTAAATAGGTTCAGTGCAACTGTCTTGTCCATCTGCTGTATGGGGACACAGTGAAAGGTCCCATCTTTGAAGCAAAGAGCAGTCCTTACCATATCTCTGTTTCTTCTTTGATCTCATATTCCCCAGCCTCTGGGACTGTGAGGAATGGATTTCTGGTTTTTATAAATGGTCCAGTCTCAGGTGTTTTGCTCTAACAGACTGAGCATAGCAAGAGAATGAATTTTGTGTGTTCTTCCTTGCCAATCCCCTCCTCTTCTTTTCTCTCTCCCTTCCTATAATTCTAAGTGGGGAGCACACAGCGAGGCACAGGACTAGAAAGGGCCCAACGCTTTCAACTGTTCTAACCTGTTCTTGTTGTGCCAAACACTTTCTGAAGCCCAGTATAGGCATTGCTCAGACCATCAAGGGATGCCAATGTCCATCAAGTTCTGGACTCTGCTGTGGAGTAGGCTGGTATCTGTCCTCCTTGGAAAGGTCACTCTGCCTTGCGAGGCAGATCCTGAGGACTTCTCACTGGCTCCTTCTACCTAACCAAACCCACAGTTAATCCTTGACTAAGTAGGAAACTAGAGTATGGAGCTCAGCGAGTAAAAATATCCACAGTCAGGATCCTGGCATCTCTAGCTCTGAGCCTGCTGGAAAAGGGGTGACCCTCCTCACCTTTCCACCGCAGAGAAAGTGGTTGTTGCTCCCCGGATGTAGTAGTCATAGTTATAGGAAATCATGTCCATTTCTTCCCCATAGTGGCTTGGGTATTCTGTTGTCAGCCTGTGTGGAGAGAACAAAGGGTTGGAGCAAACGGAGGGCTCACGTGAAGGAGAGGGGGAAGATCTTGGGCAACCGGAACTGGAGTTAGATTGTTTCCGCCAAGCCCAAATGATAGGCATCTTCTTCCATTTCTCATCTGCCTTTCCCTAACCGTTGTCCTGTGCACTCAGCACATGCGGTAGCAGCAGCTCTAACTGGAACACTCGCAGGCTCCCAGTCTCTGAAGGCATGCTGAAGTATTTCCATTCTGTTCAAGTCAGCCTGTTTCACATTGGATCGTGCCTGACTCATTATTAGATCATAAAATCAGTTGAACTGATTATGGTTAGCTCTCTAAATGCTTTCTATTGATTGTCAACCTGAAAGGGTCTAGAGCCACTGTGGAGACAAATCTCTGGGCTTGTCTGTAAGGGAATTTTCTAGATTGGATTAACTGAGTAGGAAGATGAACCTTAAATGTAGATGGTGCCATCCCATGGGCTGGGCTCTTAAACTAAATAAAATAATGGAAGCAATTCATCAGTATTAATCCCTCTTTGCTTCCTGACTGGATACAATCTGGAGCTGCCTCCACCTCCAGCTGCTATGACTTCTCCGCCATGATGGACTGTACCCTGGCAAAAAGAATAAGCCTTTCCTTCCTTAAGTAGCTTTTGCCACAGCAATGAGAAAAATAACTGATATACTAGCTTCAAAGAGAATGCGACAGAACAGAAAGTATCAGGTCACATGGTGCATTGCCTGCAATAGAGTCTGTATGTGAAAACTTTATTCAAGTGTATATATGCACTTACTCTGTACAGATACTATGTGACAGTTTAACACACATTTCTTTTTTTTTTTTTTTTTTTTTTTGAAACAAGGTTTCTCTGTAGCCTTGGAGCCTGTCCTGGAACTAGCTCTTGTAGCCCAGGCTAGCCTCGAACTCACAGAGATCCACTTACCTCTGCCTCTGCCTCCCGAGTGCTGGGATTAAAGGCATGTGCCACCACTGCCTGGCCAACACACATTTCTTCTCATGACTAATAACAGTAATCATGTTTAAAATAGCTGGCTAAAATGTGAGCTTTGCAAAGATACAGCTCTATCCGAGGCCATTGTTTCTCTGGCAGCTCATATAGTTCCTGCTTCTTGGCAAATATTTTCTGAATAAATAAATGGCTTTTGGAGAGTAATTTAATTGGTTTCCTCGTCTATTAAAATGAGAGTTCTCTTGTTCATTTTCACTGCAGCTAGTGAAAGTGTGTGTAATATAATTACATAAGGCAGGTAGGGAATCATTAAATACTATTCTCCTCCACCACCAGCATTGGCGCCTCCACTCCCTTTTCTTACTCTTCCTGTTTTAGTCTCAAAGATCGAATCAATCCTGGAACAGATTTAGACTCCTCTGGTTCTCATAAAGAAAAATCAAAAACAAAAACGAAAACAAAAACTGCATGTCTTTTCTGAGACAGGTCTCATATAGGCTACCAGACCTTGAGCTCACCCTGTAGCAAAGATAGCTTTCAACTTTTCACGCTTCTGCCTTTACCTCTCAGGGGCCAAGATTACACACACGCACTAGCACTTCTGAATTCTGTCTGTATCCCCAGGGCTGCTCAGGAAGCAGCTCGTTTGTGAGTGTCAGTAATCCCACTTGATTTGGGTTTGTCAGGCTATTGAGTATTGAAGATAGGATGAGCTCCCTTTCTGTGGTTAATGGCCTTTCTCTCAAGACTGTAAGGATTTTCACAAGATCCCTGTTTACAAATCAGAAGGGTTGATGGGAAGGTCTACAAGGAGTACTTAGGTACAGCAAGACCAAGGTCAGCCCAGGGGAAGTGGGACTTAGAAATCTAAACTCTCTCTTTGGGTTCTTCTTAGTCATTCCCTGGCCTGAACGGCTCACTCTCTTCTATGCTTTGCCTTCTTTGAAGACATTATCACTAGACCTCCTTACATACCAAGCCTCACCCGGAGCGGTTGCATGTATTTTTACTTGATATTTTATGAAGGGAAAAATTTAAATCTCTTTTATGCTTATAAAGAAACCCTGAAACAACACTTCTTTTGTCTAACAACAACAGAAATCTAGCTAAGTGCTTTATCAAAGAACCTAATAAGGCCTCATTTGGAGTCCACTGGCTTGTGGTCTGAGGATTCGGGGACAGGTATAGGACAGCTTGCCCAGAGACAGAGGGGGCTGTTAAGAACAGGCAGAATAAAGCAGGATTTTGAGAGTGTTTTCTGTATTTCATAGAACATATTCTAGAACTTTAAAAAGCAGCATTTAGACACGACGCATAAAACTTAGTTACCAAGCATTTTTATTTCTACTCTAGCAATATTGCATTAGGCTCTGCCCAATTACCCAAACTGGTTGGCTCTTGTTTCCATTGACCTCAGATCACTTGGATAGTTAAAACATTTGGGATAAAGTGGGGAAGAAAAGCTTGCATTTAAAATAAACACCAATGAGTATTAGGTTCCAGAGGGGCAAATAGTTCCGTAATGTTTTTTTCCGGTGGGGATTCATTATTCACTTTATAGAGACCAGGTGGGGTCTTCTGTTCAGGTGGGCAGGTTTTTCTAGGAAGCCTCTCTATGGCAGCAGAGTTGGCTGTCCTCCAAATGTCTGGAACTTCCCGGGGAGGGTGAGGGGTGTGTCCCTGGTATGTTTCCATCTTGGTTCCAGTTAGGTTTAGCTTTGATTTTCAGTTGTGTTTTGTTTTGTTTTCATCATAAAATCAGAAGACTGAGTTCACACCTTCTTCCAGAACCTTGGATTAAGAGAATGGTAAAGAAGGCTGGGAACCAAAAATGTGGAAGTAGAAAAGGACCCCGTCATTGCAGATACGGCCGATAGCAAGAATTTCTGTTTCAATTCAGCCTAGCATTCCATATTTTTAGTTCAATAGCTATATGCTCATTTATTTCTGAATGGCATCACACATACACACACAATGTCCTAATGAATAAAAACCCTACTAGTAGTTCTTCTTTAAACTTACAGAGCTAGAACTGAGACAAAGTGCTCACACTTTTCAGAAAGTTAAAAGAGGACAAAGGAAACAGGATGATCATGTTTTACTGGACATGGTCTTGGCTTCCTTAAGGGTAGGAGAGAATTCAGTGTGGTTTCAGCTTTCTTATGAATTACTATGTAGTTTCAGACAGCTTTTTGGCAAAGTCCCTCAAAGAGAGGATTCTCTCACATTTCTAGCCCAGATAAAATAACCAATGAAACCTGAGGCTTGGTAAGATAAAGGGGAGGACAATATATTAAAGAAATAAGCTTATTTTAAAAGTACTCTTGAGCAATATATGGGACCATATTCTCTTTCAGTTAAAAAAATCACTAAGTGTAGGTATATGCATGTGTGTGTGCATGTGTGTATCCACATGTGTGTCTGTTCATTTCCCCTACCACTTTCAGTAAATAGTTATTGCTCACTTTTTGTTCCAAAGCTTGGAGAACATGGTATCTTGAGCTTTGTAGCACTTCTTGTGTCAGATAGGGATGAGCAAGATGGAGAGAAATTAAATAATGCCTTAATTATGAGCAGCCAAAAGTTAGTTTGAACTGAAGGAAGATTGACACAGGACTTTCTCATCCGTGATAGTTGAAGCACTGAAATTGTCAACAGGTGCAAACGAACTCAATTAACCACATCTAACCACATCACAGGGTGACTGGCAGAGAGATCTCTTTAAAGCATCACTGGTACATGGCACCATACACATCTTTTATGAGCTAGTTTTCAAGGGGATAGAGGAGACACTCAACAAGTACAGTCTTGATGTGTCAAGATTGGCTTACCTTTCATACTTAGATCAAAGAAGATACTAGTTTCTGACAGGAAGTCACTGGGGACATTCCTAAACACCCCAGTCTATTCATGATCAAGCTGCTTGTATAAGGCCTTCCCAGGCAACAATAAGGAAGGAGGATACTCCAGGGTAGATGACTTTGTTAGTGCCCTAATGTTTTTAATTCATGCTGCATCGTGACTTGTTTGAACTATTCTTGCAAAGACAGAATGATAAAAACCCAAATGGTCATATGTGTAAAAACAATAAAAAATTAAAAGACACAACGTGAAGAGTCCATGTTTTCCGCAGTCACATAAGTGCCCTTCTTGGTGTAGACAGACTGAATTCTGGGGACTTGGGCTGTGACAAACATCCAGTGTTCATGCCTATCCTCTGTGGCATTTGGGGGTTTATATTTCAAACAGTTCAGATATGTATCACCACACAGAAGAAGCATAGTTCCCGGGATGGCTGGGACTTAAATTAGAAGAGGAAAGTCCCTGAACTTTTTTCAAATTGCTGTTTTGGAAGTGAGCCTCCAGCTGGTGCTTCAAGGGCTGGTCAGCAGTCAACATTTGTTTTGATTACTGTTGACTGTCATCAGCCATATTATCTCCTGGCTACTCTGGCCCGCACATCAGTAAGGACAGCTTCACCTCCAACTTCTCCCTTCCACTAGCCAAGCCCTTCCCCCCACCATTAGCTGTCGATTGTAGCTTTGCCTACTGCTTGATCTGGGCTCTTACTTTCTTCCTGTGTTGAGAGGCAGGTAGCTGAGCACTATACAAATATACAAATAACAAGGGATCTGGAGGTTAGCGAAACCTCTTTGAATCAGGCTCACTCCTTTGAAGAAAATGACAGCTCTGTACCTCAGTTTCTCCACGAGCACAGGGAAGATATCAATAGATGGAGCAATAGAATCATTCACTGTTAGGAGCTTATCCTAACTCTATGAATTGAAGTCATTTTATACCCATGCACCTTCAGTAGCTGACTGGTTAAATGAATGAAGAAAGGAAAGTGGTTTCTAGAATCCTGTGGATGGAAGTGGGCTTATCTGTAATTGAGAGGTTTGCTTTGTTCTAAGTAGCTCACAGCTTGGGTGAACCGACTCCTAGACAATCAGCCACATCCCTGAAATTTCTGTTTTTTGAAGTCTGAACACAAGGGACGTATCTCCGATATGCAGGCCGCAAACAGACATCAACATCATAAACAGGGGTCAGTAACTGTGCAGCCACTACGGCTGATGAAAGGGACAAAAGGTTTTGCTCAAGCTCAGAGGAGCTGTGTCTGCCAGACGGAGTGTGTGCAGTGTGAGGAGCTGGTTGTTAGCGGAGTAGAGGAACCTTCAAACTCAGTGTGCACTTGTTTCAAATGTAGCTTTCCGGCTAGTTTTCTTAAGATGTGGGTAGCTCCATCTCTGCAATTATAGCTCCTAGCTTGCTCAGGAGATTCAGTGTGGAAACTTCCCCTTCACCAGGCCTCTGGGAAAGGTGCTACAGGAGACCACTCAAGCAGGGTGGGATGACAGACTCCTAGATGGAGGGCCTAAAAGGTCATTCCTGAACACCACATCACAAGAATGGTCTTGCCAACAAACCTCGCCTGGCGTTAATATCTGAACAACAGGCTGTGAGTTAAATGTTCTCTTTGACTGGATCATTCACAGTGAAAGGGGGGAGACAAATGCTCTCCTTGACCGAATCTTGTTGTGGGCTAAAGATGTCCAGGAATTCAGCAAAGCTGCTCTCTGCCTTATGACCTGGACACAAGGAGGGGTGGGGGCAGTGGTGGAGAAGGCTCAGTCTGACTGCCATGGCAAGCCAGGCTGAAAAGTGATGTGAAGGTCACTTAAACAGGTGACGGTGGTCCAAATAGATCATCCAACAAGCCTACTAAGCAGCCTTAGATCCAAACAAGAAACATTTAGAGAGAAAAATCGTTGCTCAATTCGAAACCCTCCATTCCCAGGATGCATGGTCCCCACCCAGTTGGCAGACTGATTGGGTTGTGACCTGCAGCAGCTGGAGCTGCTTGAGGGCAGGGGATGAGCGCAGAGGGTCTCTGGAGGCTTGTGGCTCCTTTGGTGACATGTGTTTGTTGTTTGCAGACCACTGGGCTACGAATTTGGATTCTCTCATCTAAATAAATATGCACTACATTTATATATTCAAGTAGTCCAGTGGGAACCGATTAGTAATGGCATGTCTGCATCTAACAAGAATGCACTTTCTTGCCAGGTTTCAGTGATGCTGCAATATCCAAGGAGACTCTTCTCAGGATGAAATCAGAACAGTACCTTGGTTCCCAGCAAACAAATAATCCCACAGGCATCTGGGAGTTGGTGATGATTTGTTTTTTTCTAGCCTAGAATATTTCTGAGTCTCTAAACGTTTGGAAGTGCAGAGAAGCCAGACATTCTCTTGACAAGCTTCAGATGCATGCTGCAGAGAGCGTTCGGAGTAGAGGAGAGGCTAGATATAGTGGAGCACGCCCGTAATCCCAGCACTCCCAGAACATTAAGGCAGGAAACGTTTGCTGAACATTTGAGGAAATCGTGATCTACAAAGTAAGTTCCAGACCAGCCAGGGAGACATAGAGTTTGCATCAAACACGGACCCAGAGACTGGAGAGATTATCTCAATGTTTAAGAACTCCCACTGTTCCTGAAGAGGACCACAGTTCAATTCCAAGAGCCCATATGGGATGATTTACAACCTCCTATAACTCCAGATCTAAGGAATCTAATGGTCTTCTGGATTTCATGGGTGCCTGGATATTTGTGTGCACAAGTATGAGCACACACACACTTAAATTAAAATAAATCTTTAAAACAAATAACAATAAAAACAAGACAAAGTAGGAGGAATGGTCTATCCCTTCATGTATCTCATTCTGCTATTTAATTCAGGTCTATTAAAGTGTTGTAAGAGAAGTTTACAAAGCAGAGATTACCAGCATTTTGCTGTGGGGTGGTAGAGTTGTTGTCAATTCACTATGTGGGGCTATTAAGAGGATCAAGCAGAATAATGACCACAAGAAATGTGTCTTTTTTTTTTTTATCAACTATTAAAAAGCCACCCTGCCAGTGTCAGTCTCAGTGTGCCGACTGCTCTGAGGGGCTTGCAGGATGTAGGTATTCTTTTGACAGCTTTTATATTAAGGGCCAGGCAGTGTGCTGAGATGCTGGAGAAGTGAGAATTTATGACCTTGGGATTTCATTGAATTTAGAAAGGTATAATATAGCAGCATGACTCAGGCAATTTAAAGATCCCGCTGAAGTGTCTAGACACCCTTCGAACAGTGAGTCATACGCTGTCTTCTATGGTGTTTGGCGCATGCTCATCCTGCCCCTTCTCTGAGGTCTCCCTGGAAAATGCACCACTTCCATAGGCCACCAGATGAACTCTCAGCTCTGACGCTATGCTGTCTGAGGTAGAGTTAATCACACTGAAGCCCTCATTTGTGGAGTCTGCTTCTGAACCGACTTGTGATGTCGTTCTCCTTACCCTGTCATTCTGACCAATGGTGATACATCTGGACCTGGCGTGCGGTGAGGGAAAATGAGGAGTTGGGGGTTGGAAATGCAGAGTACAAGATCACTGAAGACCGGGGCTTAGGGATAAATTTTATGAAACCTGAATGTTTATGTCAGTTCAAGGAAAGTTGCTCATCTCATTTTGATCATTGTTAACTATCAAGGCTCTCTGTTCCTATGCATATTTTTATAATCATTACATTCTTAGTATCATAAGTGACGAGCTACATCTAAGGGGGAGTTGTCTAAAGAGAGACAGGGCATGTAATATTTATGGGGAAGCAACCCAGATGACAACTGCAGTCTGGGGCATCATTAGATCAATAGCAGAACTTGGCACAAAAGGATTGATCTTTATCAGGCCTTGGCACCCAAGTGAACAGGAGAAGCTTCAAGCATCAGTGTCAAAGTGTTGACACACAATACAGAAGGCCTGAGAAGACGGGGCTTTCGCCTTTGTCCCAGCCATCTCTTCGTCCATTCTCAACCTCTGTGGTCAGTCAGGCTTTCTAAGGCCAGGGAGCGCCAGGCATTTATCTTGATGGCTGAAAGCCTTGGGCCCTAAGCCCATTCCCTCTTGTTCTGTTTGTCCAGGACCCCAGGCAGCAGCCATGACTGTCTGGCTACAGCCCCTGCAGGTTCTCTCACTCATCCTGGCAGAGACCTCAAGCTCTCACTGCAGTGGAACTGTGGCTGTCCCAGATCACTCTTCCTCTTCCTGGGGAAGAACAACTCAATGCAACCCCTGCTCCTCTGCACATCCAACTCCTTTCACGTTTTCTGGTTTCTGCAAGGCACACTAGGCCTTGCAAGATGTTTCTGCATAGTGTCTGCCCCTGAAAGGTCCCTTAGATGGCCCCTCCTGCAGTTGGGAATGTGGATTGAACACTACTTTAAAACAGGTCAGCTTTGTGTGATCACAGTCAGTAAACAATGACAGGCTCCTGTGATCTCATAGAACCCTCTCACTATAAAATAATTGATCAAATGTGAGAGTCTGGGGTGTGCCTGATGTCACTAGAAGGATGTGGGATCTGGGGAGAGAGGTTGAGTAAAGGGCTTCCTGCATAAGCATGGAGACCTGCATTTCATCTCCAGCACCCATGTCAAAATCTGAGCACAGTGGCTCACACTAGTGATCCCAGCACTGGGGAATCCAAGATAGGATAGCTGAGGCCCATTGGTCAGCCAGTCTAGACTAAACACTGTAAGACCCAAGTCCCAGGGAGAGACTCTCAAAGAAAACAAAATGATGCCTTGTTACGAGCTATATTCCAGGTAGTTATTTAGCATCCAAAATCATGTGCACCTGCATCTGAACACATGTTCATCCACATGCAAACGAACACACATATACACACAGAAATAAAAGTTCTTTTTAAATGCCTTTGCATGCATCAGCACAAAGATCTCCATGAGTACAGAGCTTATAAGGCAGAAGTGAGAGGGTGGGGATGGAGAATAAAAAAGTCTACTTAAGTTAAAAACAACAACAACCTATTTTCTGGAAAAAAAATTACCTTCCTCCGCACGTCCCCCAGAATCACTTAACTGCACCCCCAGCTGACAGATATTAAGAAACCGCTTATGACTGGGAATGTGGTACAGACCTGGAACACTTGACTAGAATGCTGGAGCCCCAGGATGGCAAGAAAGCAATAAACTTCTGTCCAAGGTTCAATCTCTCTTCTCTCCTCTCTCTCTCTCTCTCTCTCTCTCTCTCTCTCTCTCTCTCTCTCTCTCCCACTCCCCCCGTGCACACACACACACACATAAACACAAGGGAGGAAGAGAGAGAGAGAGAGACTAAGATCAAAGCACTCAGCTAGACAGACACTGGATACAAATATCAAGGTTTTTTCTTATACCAGGTTCTCAAAGTCTAGGTGGAAAGAAGCATTCATAAGTAAATAGATTGTAACATTATGTTGTACACCTACATCTGAGCCTCAACTGCCTGAGGATGCCTACCCTCTTAACTACACACTGTAAACACTCCTCTGGGTCAAACACTGACACCATCTAGGATGTATTTCTTTGGAAAATAAAAATTTTGTGATTGTGGTAAATCCATCACTAGGCTGATGACTCTTTTCACTTGCTTATTTAGATACATTATTCTCCTTTTGACGGGCTTGGAATGCCTCGCTACAAAGGATGCTCACTGCAGTGTCGGAAGAGCCATTCTCTTGGCAGATAGGAAGGGGGGATCTGTTCATCCCTAGTCTCCCTCTCTGCTTTAGAACCCAAATCCTCTTTGAAGACTGGAACCTGGATTGCCCCTTGGCTAACAAGTGATTACAGTGTGAGGACTCATCACAACCTCAAAGATCTTTCGGGGCTTTGAACTTTAACTTGCATTTCAGGGGTTCTGAGAAGCATGCTCATGGGTGTCCTTGGGGAGTCTGAAGACTCCGGACATTCTTCACACACTTTTGCATAAATAGGGTAAGTATGCTTGCCTTCCAGCACACTGTCATTTTCATCAGCTTTTATGGAAACACAGTAAACAAACATCACCACCATTTCATCACTGTCAGTGGTGCCCTGAGGTTTCCAGAGAAGCGAACATAACTTTCCAAAGACAGGGCAGTTTCAGTGGGGCGTGCAGCAGACACTGCAGTGAACGGCAGCATGGAGGCTGCAGCTAAGGATTCCCCTTCCTTTACCAGCCCTCCTGGGGCCCAGTACAGCATGCAGGTTTTTAGTCTTCAACTCAGGATCTGCCCCTGCTGAGTCAGCAGCCCTTGGCACACCAGTTTGCCTGCTGAGGCAGTTTGGTGGAGCTAGAGGTCTCTGCTCCATCATGCTGCTCCAGACACTGGCTGACTTTGAGCCCTAAGTTCACTGTCATTACAGTAAGAGGAAAAGTGCTAAGTTTTTTTTTGGGGGGGGGGGGGTGGAGGGGTTGTGGGTATGTCTCTAGAGACATCGTGCACATCTGGGGTACTGTGAAGTAGCACTGCAATTGCAGAGAGCAAACAGACCCCTCAAGGCTGCCCTCCCAAGCATCCGACTACAGAGAGACAAATTACTTGCCGAGCTTCAAATGTTGAAGGTTTAAATGCCTGGATTGTTTGTGGACCAAGAATTTGGGCTGAGTTCTGTTGTTAACACCGGGTGTGAGTTAGTGGGGTAAGCACATGTACATGTGCTCTCCTAGACAATTGGAAGGCAAGGTCAGGAAGCACCTGGCTTCAGTTCAGGAAGAGAGAAGGACATAGGACATCACAGGCTGTGGCTGCCAGGTGACTCAGGAAACACCAGCATCACCTTGTTGTTGCTGCTATTGCTGTTTTGCTTTCTGTCTCCAACTCTCTATCAGACTGTGCTCCATGAGAGACTTGATTACTCCTGGAGGTGCTGCAGGAGTATGGGTCCCAAACAGACCTGAATGTGTGGTGAAGTTATCATGGCAGAAGGAAGAGGCAAGGGCAGGAGTCGGCAGCCTTCAGCTGCTGGGCGATTGGCCAGTCACTGCCTTCCTGCATTGTTCTTTCTTTCTTACGGTAAAAGAGGGGTAAGATAACGTTGGGTTGGATAACCCTTTCCAGTATGAGAGTATTCCTCTGCCATTCATTCTCTTCTATAGTCTAGCTGCTTCTTATCAAGCTGGTTTGTGACACCTTGGACTTATTTGAAGGACCAGATCATCATAGGCACCCACCACCCCCAGGAGCTATGAGGGATGAGATTTAGCTCCCAGACTCACCAGCAGGAATATGGACATCTCTTGCTGTAACGACAGCAGTAAAATTGCCATTCCCGGTCCAGCACTGACTCGAAGTATCGGCTCTGGAATCCAGCCACCAGTCCGTTGTTGGAACAAGTCTGGTACCTGAAGAGAAGAGAACATCAGGGGAATGATAGATGCAGACCCCTTCCTCAGTCCCTCCTGACACAGTGACACACTCTCTCCCTGATCCACATCCCTACAAGTTGTTCTGTTTGATGCAAAGGACAGATGTTGTAGAGTAGAAACTACATGCTCATCATTAAAGCTCAAATGACTCAGCAACTTTCAGTGGAAGGAAGTTTGGGATACTTGGCGCCTGATGACTCTCCATAAATATACAGTTAAATGAAAAGATATTTATGAATTTTACAAATCAGGATGCTATAAGCCGTTTTACTTGAATTTAAACTAGAAAACTGACACAAAACTAAGATGAATTGTTGAGCTCCAAATAAACATTTATTTCACTGTCTCTCAGCACAGCACCAAAGTATAGATAGGGGAACCTAATGGGAAGTCTGGGATCATAGTTAGCATTCTCCTTGTATATCCAGAAATCTTTCCACCACCTTATAAGTGGGTCTCTGAACTCCCCCCTCTAGAACCTACAGAGGTGCCAGAGATATGGAAAAAAAAATCCCCACAGAAAATCCACATACCGAGTTCAAACTGTCTCCAAGGGACTCTTTCCTGCCCTATCAGTCCTGATTCCTCCAGTACAGTTAGCCCTCCACTCTGGTCCTTCGCTAGAGGGAAGTTTTACCTTCTTCTGCCTATAGGGCTGGTCTTGGTACCAAACCCTCTCATCTTTAAGGCATCTCCCTTAGTGAAGAACAGTAAGGTTTCTTCCCCCTTCAGTCCATCTCCAGCACGTCTTCCCATCCTTTCCCCTAATCACACACTTTCTGCTGGGATGATATTACCTTTTCCTCCTGGCTGCAGAGCTTCCTCGCCTTATGAAGGGAAAGCTTTTGTAGCTTCTTGTAAATTTCCACATGCTGTTTTTTGTTATTCTAACTGATTGCCAGAAAAAGAGTAGTGGTTGGTTTAGTGCACAGTTCTGAGTTGGGGAAGTCCTAGAGTCTGGTGCTGGCATGTGGTGAAGACCTACTTAATGCACCAGAACATGGTGAAGGGCATCACAGGTCACAATAGAGCAATGTGCCAGTTTGGGTCTTTCTTTCCCTGCTTATAGAGCAACTAATTTCATCATGGGGTCCTTACCTGTTTTCTATTACCTTTCAAAGGACATACATTCAAACATCATCTGCACATGAATTCAAGGATCAAGCTTACAATATAAGAACTTTAGTGAACATATTCAAATCATAGTACAAGCCCCTCCAAATCAGGTCTTCAGCTACTTCCATGTCCTTCAATTTTCTAGGCACCTGGACCATCAATCTATCCCTTCTCATGTGAAACAGGAGACAGCAGCCGATGGTACATAGTACAAAGGCTGTCAGATTAACCTTGTTTTCCAAACAAAACTAAGTTTCTAGAAAATATGGAAAGGGGGTAATGAGTTCCCTATGATGACTACTGAGGGAGACTTTGAACTGTAACACCGGGGCATCTAAGTGACATGTTTTTTCTCATGGCTGGAAATTAACTCATACATCTGTCCTTTTCATTCATTTATCATTTATGTGTACATTTATGCACATGTATATTCAAACATACACTTTTATCCATTCAACAATTTATTACTGCTCCATTTTAACCAGTGTACACTGTGATGAGAAAGAAATTGATAGGTAGGTGGGATGTTTGCTCAACCATGTTTCTCAGGAATGGCAAGAAATTCAGGGTAGAGAACTCACCTCTATGAGATCAATAATGAAACCCAATATGTAAGTTGAGACAGATGGCTTTTGATTATGTAGCCCTTTATACCTCAAGAGTGTAGTCACTATGGCCTTCTACATGTGCCATGGATTACTGTTGTCATAGTGTGATGGAAGAGCAACATTGTGGTCTTCTAGGTGGCTGTAGCCATCTCAGTTTCTTATCAGTATAGGTATATGGGTACGAGGAAACCAATATAAGCTCTAAGAGTCATGGTCAAAGCCTAAGGTCTGCAAAGAGAGAAGACAGAGCACACTGGCACTCTATGTGATTTCCTGTTTTGTCATCATTAAGCAACCACCTTCCTCCAAAACAGAACCTTTTACTCCCCATCTGAGGTGTGGTTTTATCCACCACTGTGTTTTGTGTACTCAGATCCCTACAAGGAAAAGTTCCCACAGTGGTAGGTTTTAAAAATTCGCCTCTGTCTCTCTGCTGACAGCCAGCCCATGACCTTGTGAGAAGTGGGCCACCTCAGATAAAGCTTCCCTGTGAAGAGCAATTGAACCCTACATGCTTCTAGCCCCCAGAACATTTGGAGAAAGGTAGCCAAACAATGGTGCTCCTACCCAACTTCACTAAAAGGTCTTCATAGTTTTGGAGTGCAGACCTGTTGTGAGTTTGATGGTGTGGAATTGTTCCTTCCAGAACTGGACCTTGGTCAGGGTATGTACTCACAATGTGAAGATGGGCATGGCAGAGAGAACCATAGGCTCTGCTTCTGGACTGGTGCTCCATTGTTAGCTGAGCCATGCGGATCAGTTGTCAAGCCGTCTAATGACCTAGATTTTCCCTCTGTAAAATGGGCATAATCATAGCGTATACTTGTACTTCTCTGAAAACCAAATAAGACAATGCACAAGGAATTCCGAGGATGCTGGAGTTTGAATGCTTTGTAAATTACTTACTGTTCTGCTTTGGTATAATCTACACGGTGAGTTGGAGTCTACTTTGTGAGAGCTGCTCCCTTGTAGAGTGTCCACGAAGCATCACACACATTCTCTGAGTTGTTGTGCCCCTGGGATGGAGCTCACTGAGATTGGATGTCTTGGCCACTCTATACAGTCCTCTGGGAAAAGGTCATTTAATTTTTATTTTGTAACCCTCATAATGCCTGAGGTTTGTCCAGTAAATGTTTGACCAGCTATCTCCCTGATATCAGGGATAGACTTAACTCCTGAGGGGTTATCATTTGAGTCTTTGAAAGGCTCTGAAACTCTCTGTAAGTAGTTTCTATGGAAATTGGAGCAATGGTTCATTTGTTTGTTTCTATCTTCTGTTTCAGGAATAGCCTTGTTGGGGGATGAAGGTGCAAAATGGGTATCATTTTATGTAATTCTCTCATACACTGCTTATACTCTCAGTCACCTTTCCAATGGTGACTTATAAAACAAAGCTTATGTCAACACTGGGCACAGCTGCAGAATTGCAGGCCTGGGGACAAGGCAGGCGAGAAGAGGTGAAGGCAACTGACAAGGCTGAGAGAGGGAGCTGGAAGGTTTTGTATTGTTCGACATATTCCACCTCAAGCAAGAAAAAGAAACAGCGGTACAATGGTATGGCAAGGCTCTGGTGCCCTTCTCTGCACAGGCTTGTTGCTTTTGAATGGTCTGCAGAATACAGTATCAGCTCCGAGGCTCAGCTTTCCTGCTGAGTTGTGACATTGACCCTAAGTCCTCAGCAAACTCCAAGGAAATGCTCCCCTGGCACACGAGGGTCTGCTATCCTACTTCAGAGACCATCCTCTCATTCTTTTTCATGATCCCTTTGAGAATCAATTTCAGCTTCAAAAACAAGAGCAATATCAGTTGTGCTCTGCCTGAGACTGGGAATTTTCTGGAAGGGAAGCTGTGAGGTTATTACTCTTTCTGTAACCGACATTTACAGACGTGTTTGTAGGAAAATGGCCTTTCTGGAAATGATTTATCTCAAGACCATCACCTTAGTAGCAAAGACAAAATATTTTCCCTTATGTCTGCAATGGTAAAACAGAAATCACGGAATCTGTAGGTGGGGAGTCTCTTTTCCACTTAACCTGAACATGCTCTATTGTATTGAACATCATCTCCATCACAGTGAGGACTCAGTGAAATGTACCTGAATGAGTGAGGTCAAGCTAGTAACTAAGTAGAGAAGGATCTATAGCTTGAGCTTGCTTTATACCAACACTTTCAGGCATGCTCCTTCCAAGGACGTACAAAACAAGCCAACACAGCAGTTATTGTCCTTCTGTTTCTGTCAGTACCTCAGCCAGACTTTCTGTTATTATCCAGTCTGGGATGGTCAGAGGTGGGAGGTGGGAGGGCAGCTTTTCTTTGCTGTTTTTTAAGTTCTCTCTGGAGTTTTTGTTTCTCCTTTGGTCTCTGCTAGCCCTGTTCAAAAGCGTAGAAAGCCCAGTATCTCAGTGCATTGGAAATGGGATTAATTTGGATATAGAAGGAGAGGCCATGTTGATCAGCGCTGCTCAAAATACTTTTAAATTGGATAGTCCAGTCATGTCGGTCTTGCCCCTCTTCATCAATACACATGTATTTTATGGACTGTTAACCATCTCCAGCCCCATGGTCGGGATGGACTAAGAGCAGTAGACACCAGTGGCCAGCTCCCTGCATTGTAAGGACCCTGTGATGCAGCCTTCTCACTTTCCCAAATCTCTTTCTATTCCTCAATGTGGATAATTATAACACAGAACCAAGCTTTAGATTTTAGTTTTGTTTTTTTCTGGAATAGTACTTTGGTTATCACTTGCCGTTTAAAACACAGTCCACAGAACTTTAGAGCATCCATTAAATCTTTCAAAAAGTGTTCATTAAAAGTTTGCTCTGTACACAGTCTGCTCTCCTTCGTAGAGCACTGGTACTGATGGGCAGATGCTCTGATGGTGAAGACAGTGCAAACAAGAAGCAGAGTTGGACCAAGGATGGAAGAGCAGAGAAATGGGAAACTGGACAGGGTGGCAAGGTCATGACATGGTAAAATAATGATAAGGTAATGGGTACAGATAAAAACCTAGGAGGCTGGAGAGATGTCTCGGTGATTAAGAGCACTGGCTGTTCTTCCAGAGGACCTGGGTTCAATTCCCAGCACCCACATGATGACTTATTACTATCTGTAACTCCATACATGCCTGTGAAACACCAATCAATGCATACAAAAAATAAAAATAAAATAAATTATTAAAAAACTTAGATGGAGGATAAGGCTGCTTAAAACTATTATTAACCTATAATCCTTGGGGCCTCCTTGGGAAATGGTTAGAGCTGTACCCCCTCAAGGAGACATGCACAGCCTCAGAGAGTGGATACCAGAGAGTAAGGCAGTTCCAGCCTCCGTTCCCTAGTCAATGTCACACTTGTAATTGAGATGGATGTTTTCTTTCCTTGTGATGTATTGATGCAACCATCACACGTTTCATTTAAAATCATCTTCATCCAACTGCCTCCAAGTGTAGCAATGCTTTTTGAAGGCAAATACCATATCCCTCATCATCAATGATGGGGCCGTGGTCTTTGTAAATGATGCCCAGCTGTATGTAGTCTGCTCTTCCTGCTGTTCCTGGATATGAGTTCTGCTTCCTGACTCCATGTTTAAGGCCTGCTAGACTGTCTACTGGGTATGAAGCATAAATAACCTGTCAGATGGAAAGATCCATTATAGAAAAGCAGTCAGAAGGGACTACTCAAAGGGCCTCTGAAGAGATCCACGTTATTTCATGAGATGTTCTTATATCCTGAAAGTTTCTATGCAAGAACAGCAAATGGAATTAGCTGTGGGGTTCATGATCTTCAGTTATTAGAATACTTCTTAACCTGTTGGTCTAATGCCCCCTCAATAGCTATTACACTGTGATGAGTATTCAAGATGCTTAAAGCTGCGCATTTACTATTCCTAGAGTCTAACTGAATTACACGCTCCAAAAGCCACGTGTCCTGCCACCTCTGCTTTGTACCTTACCAGCTGTGTGTGATTTGTCTCAGTGAGTCTCAGTTTCCACTGAGCGTTCCCAATACTGTTGTGGAGACCAAACAAGACTGGACTGTGAGTAATTCAAGGACACAGATTTATGTTACTAATCTTCATATTCCCACAGTCTAGCAAAGTTTATAATAACAACCACTAAATGGGCAAACAAATGCACAAATGGTAAAGGCTGTAAGCTCCAACACCACGCAAATTAGAGCATTGGTCATCCAACTTTTGCTTAGTCTGATGATGTCATTGGCTTTTCAGTTGCTTGACTCTGAGCTTTCATTTCTAATAGGTGGTGTAAGGAGATGGTTCTACATTCTCTTCACACCCCTTCTAGTCTTGGGATTCTTGGATACTGTTACATTCTGTTTGACTTTGAATTTCCCATCAAACAAGTCAAGCCTGAATTCTTAGTTTTTAGCTTTTCACTTTGAAATAAGCTTAGGATTAAAGATAAGATTCACGTCTGTCCTTCACCAAGCTTCCCAAGAATAACCTCACATAACTCGAGCATGTTTCTCAATACTAAGAAATAATATTAACCGAACCCTAAACTCTAGAAATTACTATGATTTCATCAGTTTTCCCATTAATGTCATTTTATTGACCTAAGAGTCAAGCCACGATATTATGTGACACTTAGTCCTTATGCCTTTGAAACAAAGAGTTTACTGTGAAATGTTTTAGTTTACTGAAACAAAATTACAGAAGAATATAAATCTAATAATGAGTTCATCTTGTGAAAACAGTCTGTGTCAACCATGCTCTAAACATGCTTTAGAGATTCTTGGGAACCTTAAAAGTCCACCCTGCATGTTAGTGGATACAGAAAACCAAAACAAAATGCTGGACACTGCCTTTTAAATTTGGAAATGCAAGAAATCAAAGACATAAGCAAAATAGTTTGCCCCGGAGAAAATCTTCGTTGAGGTTAGTGGAGGTACTATCTGGGATTCAGGCTGCCTCAAGCACCAACTAGAATGATTTGATCTTTCAGTGTGTATTTATTGAGGGCCTGCTATGTGATAGAATTATTCTAGGTACTGGGAACACAGAAGTAAAAAAGACAAAATTTCTAAGTTTACAAAACTTATATTTAATGAGGGGAAGAAATAATAAGGAAATACAGATCTAGCAGTAAGTATATTCAGGAAAGCACATACTGAGGGTATAGAGGATGAAGGACATTGGTTTAATGGAAGTGAGCGCTGTGCATTTGAACACATGAGCACCATGAGCTGGAATGATCGCTCGGCTCTGCGCAGCATAGCACACTGCAGATTGTGGAAACCAAAGTTCCTGACTTACACCGATGCTGACATAGCCCTGTGGAATAGTTGTCCTTCCTTCTCTTTTCACTTATGTGGATTGTCATTGATTAATTAAGTTGAAAATTCAGCTCTAATAAAACAGATGCTTTTAAAATGTCCCTGCAGATTCTCTGAAGCACGGGGAGCAGAAATGACACACTATAATACAATACTCTTCCTCCACATACAGACTTCACATAAACCTGGAATAAGTGCCCAAAATAAGTTTCGTCATATTCCATAGCCACTAAGTTGCTATTGACTGCCAGAGGTTAAAGCGCTAGATGTTTGTTTTCGATGCAGATTTAGTTTTGAATTCCCTTCTTCTCCTAGAAGCATCATGCTTTTTACTTCTCTCACCCTTGCAGAAGGAGTTAAATTCCTAAGGGACAATACAGCTGCAGGGTGTGGAGAATCCTAGCTCAGAGGACCTTTCACCCTTGGACAACTCAAGCTCACTACAGCTTCCAGTTTCATCTTCCTCCACATGAGACTTGGCCTATAGTATACACCATCCAAAGTCAAAGGAACCCCCTGAGAACACCCTGATACCCCCACCCCCAGGTAAACGTAGTCATAGAGGACGAGGTAAGGCCGCCTGGAAATTTCACTGGTAGAAACAGACACCCTGCTTTGGAATGCCCTGTTCGAAGCGTTCTGCGTAGACACCATAAGTAGACACACTCAACTCTGAGAGCAGCGTCCTGTAAAGATGGATTCCCATTAGCAAGTTCTTTTCAGCAGATCCTGTGTCTTGTCAAGTTTGTGTTTATCCCTCTTAAAATAAACCTGAAAGCTAATTTACTTACACAAGACAGCCAAATTGCAGAAAACTCACTGACACTGCCTCCCCAGAACAGAGTAACAGCCTGCAGCTAGCAGGGGATGGGGGTGGGACGAGACGTAATTGCTCCCCCAGCCTGTGAGCAATTTCCTTCCTTCCAAATTTTTCACTGAGACTGGAGTCTGATCATAAAGTCATGATCGTCTAGGAGAAAGTGCCTGGGGCATAATTGGTACCAGTTCTGGGGCATCTGGAACATGTGGTGAGGAAGCTGTTTTGCAGGGTCCTGACTTTCTAGCCCTGTGATTGGTGGAGACGGGGAGAAGAAGACAACGGAGAGTGGAAAGAGAAAAGGAGTCCAAACATCAAAAATACACAGGAAGAGGAGGGGAGAGACACTGTCAGCTTCACACTGTTCCCCCGTAGACAACACAAAACAAACAAAACCAGTTCTTTTGTTTGTCTTTGCCTCTCTTCAAATAGTTTGGGAGGGTCATGGTAAAGCAACCGCAAATGGCCACGTTTCAAACTAGACAGCATTTAGCTTTTCTCCTTAGTTGGGTGAACACAGAGACCAAGGGACTGTGAGCACAAGCCAAGCACACTCAGAAGTGAACAGCTGCTTGGTGGAACCTATCTGGGGGTTCATCCTCCAAAGGAAGCAGCAGAGAGACACCTGAGGGGCTCAAGTCACACTGCTTTTTGTCATTAGCATCAGAACCAAAACTCCAGCCCTGTCTTAGAGCAGGCCTCTTCTGTTTGGGGTTGAGCAATATTCACTAAGCACTAACAACCGGGTTAGAAAGAGGATCAATTTACACGATGGTCCCCTGGGGTGGGTGGCTTGGACAGACATTTGCAACTAGGTCATTTCCACCCTTGAAGCCAAGCAATGAGCTGGGCTGCTAAGAGACACTGGTATCTGTCCTCAAGACAAGCTTGGTCTCTGAGGCATTTCTGTGTCTGAAGGGGTTTTGGATCATTAAATCTGTTTGTCAGAGACAGAGAGGCTATGTGGGGATGGCCTAACAAAGCCTGTCCAGGTGGCCTTGGTCTGCACCTGCCCCTGTAATTGCTGTCTCTTCGAGCTGGCAGGTCCTCTCCTCAGGAGCTGAAAACAAACTGACACCTCCCTCACCAGGGCTGGGCTTCTGCTGGGGTCTTGGAGATCCCACCTTCTCCCAGGTGGGATCAAACTAGCTTGCCTGTGCTTCTGGGCCCCAGGCTCTGCTGACAGAGTCCACTTGAGGTGGAGGCAGCAGGCTCAACGCGTGTTCTTTAAAGCCGAGACTTCCTGGATCCAAGGCTTGTCTTTCTAGCTGAGGAAAACTACCTCATCTCTCGACCAGAGTTTGGATACCTACAGCATGATTCATAGACTCGTTTTAAGCATTAAATGAGATAATTGTGTTAAGTTTGGTATGATGAGTGGCCGAAGCTCTCAATAAATGAGACTGTTTTTACAGACGCCCCCTTCTGTCCAGCTGCTTCACTAACCTGAGCCGTTTTTCTTCAGGATGGGTAGTGGTATTGTCACTACTCAGGTTTTACATTGACCCCTTCCAGTCCTCCCCTCCACCAGTGCCTTGCAGGAGCCAGACTCACAGTTGTCTTGCTGGGCAGACAGCATATATGGCAGCCTTCGGGCTACCTCTTCCCTCAGCCTGACTCTCTCAGGGTCAGTCTCCACCCTCTCCCCAAGCCCTAAAATTAGGGCTGTATTCAGACAGCTGTGAGTGATTGGTCTAGCCAACGCTGGCTGTTGAGACCAGTTTCTCATCAAATACCAGGGCTGGGACCGTCACACGAGAGGCACAAGCTGGGACCAATTCTCCTCCATTGCTTAGGACCTAATCCTCCTTGATTAGGATAAAGGGCAAATGGCAGGAGAGCACCTCTAAAACCCTTTGGTAAACTGTATCCTGGCAATAGAGGCCACTTTAAATTGTGAGAGGAGGGGAGAGAACAGGAGGAGAAGTATAGAGAAACACAGAGAAATTTTAGTACGAAAACTTCACAGCTCTGTTTCCACAAAGCAGCAGAGAGCTGTTTGACTTTACTCCCCTTGCTTCTATGTCTCAGACCCTTCTGCCCAATCACTTGCTCTGAATCAATATTTAAGTCTCTTATGTGCTGAGGATCCAGCTGTTTATTTTCTTGACTCTTCTGGAGTAAATGTTTTTGGAAAACAATAAACCATTACCAAACGGAAACATCATTCCCATGTCAGCGATGCTCACTTACTATAAGCTCCTTAAGAAATTTCAAATTTTTTTTTAATTTTTTTTTTTTTAGTTTGATAAATATTCTGCAGTCACACGCCTGACCCGCAGGCCACACTAAGCCCAGAGATGGCCTTTGAGGAGTATAACCACAGAGGAGTCCATCTTCCATGGACACACCTCACTCATATTTTCACCTCACAACGTCATCTACGTTGTTACAGCCCTGCCCACGCGAGCATGCAACAGTGTGTTTAGGCTATGCCCAGGCAAAGAGCAATGCTAACCCTCGTGGACCGAATTTCTCCCTGGAGGACAAGCACTGACGCCCATCCCAAGTGCACCGGCTGCTCCTTACCATTCCATGCCAGCTCTGTTGATCTCCTCCCACCAGCACTCCGTGGGCTCCCCAAGGCTTTGGGGTGTGGGCATGCAGGCATAGTTCCATTGTCGGTCAGAGCCTTCCTTCTTGCTAAAGATGCTCCTCACAGCTACCACCACTTGGCCGTGGGGGCACTGGTAGCTGAAGCCCTGCCGGTTCAGATTCACCCAGCCATCATCACTATAGTCGTGGTACTGCTGGTATGGGTACCCATAGTCTCCGTACTGGCCCCAGGCTGTGGTTACCAGAGGCAGAAGCACCCACAGAAGAGTGAGGTCCATGCCGCCCGACTTTTGGCAAAAAAAATAAAATAAAATAAAGTTACCCTAAGCTGTCGGGGCTGACTTTTATACAGCCGCCGCTGACATGTGGCTCCCAGATGTGGGTGAACTGCATCCAACTGCAGTGTGTCATTGCTCAAGCGAAAGCTTTTCCACACGGAGAAATTGGCCTCGCTTGCGTCCAGCTCATTTTAAGGTGGAATTCTAGGAATATGCGAGAAACATGTAAATCAAGAAAACTCCCTGGAGAAATCACCTCACAAGAGGATCCAGGCCAGCTGTTCTACTCCTTCTCAGAAACACCTAGGAAGGACCATCTCGGCAGTGTGTACCCCCTTCCGTCCCACTCCCCTCCTCACTAGCCAGCCTTGTCTGATCTCCAGCATAGCCGTCTAGAATCATAGGAATATCGAAGTAGTGGTTTCAAAATAAAAACAATGGCAAGTTAAAGGGACACAAGTGTTCTGATTCCTGCAAACCTGTGTGCCTGGTTTCCTTCGAGTTCTTAGCTGAACGTCTTTGAATTTGAGGTAGAAGCAGTTATATCAGTTTTCAGGTCTGTGGTTAAAAGTCCTAACTTTATGCTGGAGAGGTTGTGAGGTAAAAAAGGGAACACTTCCGCATTGCTGGTGGGAATGCAAGCTGATACAGCCCCTTTGGATGTCAGTGTGGCGATTTCTCAGAAAATTAGGAAAAAGAAACTTTCCTCAAGACCCAGTAATACCACTTTTGGGTATATAGCCAAAGGATGCTCAATTGTACCACAAGGACTGTACTCAACTATGTTCATAGCAGCATTGTTTGTAATAGCCAGAACCTGGAAACAACCTAAATGCCCCTTGACCAAAGAATGGATAAGGAAAATGTAGTACAGTTACATGATGGAGTACTACACAGCAGAGAAAAATAATGACATCTTGAAATTTGCAGGCAAATGGATGGAGCTAGAAAACATCATACTGAGTGAGGTAACCCAGACACAGAAAGACAATTATCACATGTACTCACTCATAGGTGGCTTTTAAACATAAAACAAAGAAAATCAGCCTACAAATCACAATCCCAGAGAATGTAGACAACAATGAGGACCCTAAGAGAGAATACATAGATTTAATCTACATGGGAAGTAGAAAAAGACAAGATCTCCCGAGTAAATTGGGAGCATGGGGACCTTGGGAGAGGGTTTGAAGGGGAGGGAAGAGGCAGGGAAGGGAGCAGAGAAAAATGTAGAGCTCAATAAAAATCAGTAAAAAAAAAAAAAAGAAGTCCTAACTTGCAGACAGGAGTACTATTGGTTCACGCAGAGAGCAGCTGGGCACTGTCTCTGTACTTGAGCGTCTGACTGAGCTGCTGGAGTTGATCTCTTTAGCTCTAGTTCCAGCATTTTAAATCACGTGGGCATCTCTTTTTAAATTTTTTATTTGAATTTACTTTTTTATTGACAATAGTTAAAATACATTATATTTTGATTATGGTTTCCCCTCCCAGATCCACCCCACTTCCCCTTCCACCCATACCTACACCATTTCTCTCTCTCTCTCTCTGTCTCTGTCTGTCTGTCTGTCTGTCTCTCTCTGTCTCTCTCTGTCTCTGTCTCTGTCTCTCTCTCTCTCCCTGTCTCTCTCTTTCTCTCATTAGGATATAAATAAGAACCTAAAAAAATAAAAATCAACAATAATAAAATAAAGCTAAATAAAATAAAAACAAACAAACATAAGAAAAAGAGCTGAAGAAGAAGCTTGAGAAACAAACAGATGCAGAGACACACACGTTCCCACACAGAGAAATCTCATGTGGACGTCTCTTAGGTGCACAGCAGTGTCCAATACTCACGAAGCTTTCATTGCACATTCTGCAATCACAGTTGTTGACCAATTATATCTGAAAACCCCCAAAATCTTCTTCAAATACAGTTCTTCCCTAGACAGGAAGGATTGTAGCCTTGCAGGGGACCCACGCGCTATACTGAAAAACAAGTTTTCCAAACGATTTGTGTTTACACTCATCCAGGAGAAGACTGAGTCTCCCTCTCTCTGCAGCCATTAATTGCCTGTAGGTCTTCATCGAGGGGCGGGGAACTTGTGAGACGTCCGCCATTGACGTAGGCATGTTACCTGGTCTTACCTATTGTGCAATCTTGTTTAGGTGAGAGTATTGTTGAGATCTCATGGGTGCAGCTTTCCCATCAAATACAGAAATCACTGTCTCACAGCGGATGTCTTAGTGTTCTGGTCCTTGGAATCTTTTCACCTCCTCTTCCATGATGCTCCCTGAGCCTTCAGTGTAAGGGTTGTGTTATAAGTGTGTCAGTTGTGTTATAAGTGTGTCACATCCAATTGTTCTCTGCATCTTGTATAGTTGTGGTTTTTATAATGGTCTGTCTGGTGTTTAGGTGTGTGTGTGTATGTGTGTGTGTGTGAGGGCTATGCTTAACAACTATTTCTCAAAAGAGATGCACAGCCCAGAAAATATCATGCTATAAATCTCACCCTGTTCTAGCTATAGAACATTTACTGATGACATTCATGCTAGACTGAAGATAAGGTAGCCTTAAATGAGAAAGGAAAACATGCATGAGAATAAACACACACACACAGTATATTGCGTATTAACTTGCTCTCATTCATGGTCACTAAATAAAGGGAAGGAGTGAGTACATTAGCCTTGGTTTTATTCTCAGTCCATTTTCTTTATACTTCTATAAGTAACTGACCAGTGCTGGCACCTGATGTCACATTAGCTTTGAATGACCTCTCTGACTTCTAATGTACCGTCACAATGATCCTAAGTCCTGTCAGTGCTTAGGAATTACTTGAGAAGATTTTGAAAACTGCTGTGGTCTGAGTCATTCTTAGGCCAATAGGATTGGAAGCTCATGAGCAAGACCCAGTGGACACCGTCCTTTAAGGCCCTCCCACATGGCTCTCTTGTGTAGCCAAGATTGAGGATTCTTTGTCATCTTGATTCTCGTGAGCAGTGCCCAGCATTGCCCATCAAGAGCTCAGAGACAGCACAAATCACAGTAAACACTCTTCCTCCTCACCCAACATTTGTGTTTCAACCATTTCCAGGCCTTAGTTGCACCCTCTCCAAACCCGCTACAGCAACGTCGAATCCTATCTGACCCGGCTTAGTCATCCTGACTCCAGAGCCCAGGCTTACCACTGTTGATCATATCTTCTCCTGGAAACAGAAGGAAACCAAAACATTTCCTCTTAGAACACTGATATTTATTGGACTGAAGAATATTCAAACACAGAGAAACTTTTTGCCTTTCTGCCTTCTGCCTTATGACAGGACATTAATCATTCTTTACAGACTACGGTTTATCAGCTCCGAGCCAGGAGCCCGCGGGAACTGCAGACAAGCCTTGCTTCATTGAATTCTTCCATATATTTGATCCCCACAGTTTCCTTGTGTTTAGTCATTCTCTTATGTCTGTCTCTACCCTAAGATTTATTACCCTTGTTTGCAAAATATAAAAGCATCTTAGTTTGGACAGTTTTCTGGACTTTACAGTCTTGTGGAAATTTTCCGCAGACACAAAGTTAGTAAAGCTGGTGTGCCTCATCTCTTGTTAATCTGACTTAAGTTAATTTATAATCATAACTAAAGGTTCTGGGTAAGAGAGAGCTGAGGTGAAGCAAGAGAGGTGAGGTCTCTCCTGCTCATACTCAGGATGCTCTGAAGAGATATAGCCAAGGGACATCCAAAACACTACACAAGTCTTTTCTCCGGCTCCTCTTGCTTCTTTTTCTCTATTTCTTATTTATCAATAGCTTTATGGAGATCTACTCTCTATCCCACCACTTAAGGTATATCATTCAATGGCCGTTAATATATAGTCAAAGAGTTTCATAACCATCTTGACAATCAGTTGGAGGCCATTTTAATCATTCATCAAGAAAATCTAGACTCATTCATAATCACTATTTCTCCTCAGTCCTTCAAGTCCATGGCAACAGATAATCTCCTCCTATTTCTGTAATTTTTTTTTTATTTTGGAAATTTAAGTAAAATCATTCCAAATGTGATTTTTTTCAGGACTGAATTTTTCTCATCTCTTAGGTTTTGAAGGTTCACTCAAGTATGGGATGTGTTTGTGCTTCCTTCCTTATTCTACTGTGTGGACATAAGAGCTTTGCTTGCCCATTCATAAGGGCAACAGACATTGGGTTGTTTCCGTTTGTTGACGCTTACGCTGAGCGAACGGCAACTCCATGTTCAACCTGATGAGGAGCAACCAGAAAGCCTTCCAAAGCAGCTGCATCATTTTACATTCCTGACAGCAACAGAGGAGGGTTCCAGTTTCTCCACATCCTCGCCAGCACTTGTCATTGCCTGAGCTATAAAAGCTGTGGCAATGCACAGGGACTTTGGTAATGCAGTTTTTGGAACCTGAATTCACTCTGATCTGGCAGTTGCTTTTCGCATGATCCATTGCTCTTCTGTTGTAGGACTCAACATTTGAGCATTTGGGTTTAGTCCAAACAGCTACCAGTGAGGTGAAAACTGAGCATAGTGGAGGCGACATGAAAATCGGGAGCACTGATACTGAACTAAGAAGCTGGAGAGGAAGGTAGACGGCTATGTACTTATTACCTACTTTCCATGTGATTGAACAATCACTCTTCCAATGCTTAGAAGATAACCATTTTGTGGCTGAGAAAAACAAAGTTAAAAACAATGGTAACTTGCCTCCATTTTTACAGGTAGCACATTGCGCAGAGAGACTTGAATGAATTAGTTTGGTTCTCTTACTGAGGGGGTTAGATTACCCCAGGCGCTTTAAGAGTCACAGTAGCACCAGGGACACTGCCCAGAGCCCCAGAGAGAATAGGGCCCCGTGAGAGAACCTAATGACCTTGCATCAGGTTTTTTCCATTTTTTTCCCTCTGCTTTAGATCAGATGAATGTCTGCTGTGGAGCTGCTCCAGCATGTTGTGGGACTTGGAGCCTCACTCCTGGCCTCTCTCGTTAAGATTTCCATAGCATTTCTATTGCCTCCACTGAAACAACCGGAAGTTGTTTCCAAAATTGTCAAAAGTCTCCTGGGGTATAAAATCGTCTCTGGTTGAGAATCACTGAGTTAGATGAAACCTGTAAGCTTTGTTTTATCATTTGTAAGATGGGAGATAGTTGTAGTGTTTGTCCGTCACCATGAGACTGTTCTGAGAGGGGACCACTACAGTAATACACAATCAACCGAAACGTAAAGCTGTGCAGCCCAGGCCCAGTGGGTAGATCTACCAAACGTTCCTGCACCTAAGGCTCAGGGTACATCGCGGGAAAGGGGGCAGAAAGATTGTAAGAGACAGAGAACCAGGGAGTTTGCTGTGATAACGCGTCTCCTAGATTGTCAGATGCGACACTGGTGAAATCTCGACAGTGTGACTGCTCACATGTGAGATGAACAAGGACAACCACAACAGACATGCAGAGTGGACAGAGGAAAGCCCACGAGGCCTGTACAGGGTCCTACCGGCAACCAAGGAGCAGTGAGAGCAGGAGAAATAGTCTGCCCAGGGAAGAGCACTGATTGGTTATCCAGTACCAAACGGTCAGCCCTGAAGACATACGTACAAATAACATTATTCAGACTGAGCAGGTTATATGTAGGAATATGTGTATAACATATAAATATTGCAGTAACAACAATTTTGAAGAGGTGATGAATTTGAAGAGAGCAAGGCAGTATATATGGGAGGGTTTGGAGGGCAGGAGGGAAGGGTGAAAGAGTGTAGTTTTAGTATAATCTCAATAAGAAAAGAAAAAAGAGTGCTCTGAGAACCTTATTAAATCATGGTCTTTCTAAGACTTCACAAACTGTATAGCTTGATAGAAATGAAAACTGGCATCATGACTTCCGAGAAATACTAGGCACTGGGGTTAAGGGCGTCATCAAGCAAATGAGGGTACCAAGCATCCTTAGGGTTCTGCAGTGCAGCTGGGCATCCTTACGCAGAGAAGTAACTGCAGGGTGAGTGTGACCTCCCAGAGTAATCGTCTAGAGGCAGCCGTCGGGAAAACATGGACTGAGAACTCAAGGGAGAGTATGGCAGCCATGAATTCAGGAGGCTCCGGAGTAGCAGGGAGGTGGAGATGCCACTTTCTTGGAAGAGAGGAAGCAAGACTATCCAAGAGTGTTGGAACAAATGGTGATAACAAGTCAGATGAGCTGAGATGCCTGGAGCAGGAAGTCCCTGTGACTCGCTGCTTAATAAGATGGCTGGGGTCTGGTGGATGAGAAGAGACCAGAGATGTACAGATGTGTGGAGACCATTGCTTTAGGAACTGTAGTGTTTCCAATGGAACACCAGAGAGCAGAATGCCTGGTACAACCTGAAGCTCATGCTGACAAGAGAACGTGCTGACAGTATGTCCAGCAGGGAGATCTAGATTCAAAAGTGGGGAGAGCAGGGAGGGAGGCTGTTCAAGCAGAAAGCACTAATGCGATGACATTCCGTGACAAATTTCCTAATTCAAAATCATCTTTAAAATAGCTTAAATTTAAAAATGGTTAAAATTATAACAATATCTTTTATTGTGTGTATATGTGTGTGTATATCTATCTATCTATCTATCTATCTATCTATCTATCTATCTATCTATATATATATATATATATATGCAGGCACCAGAGAACAAAGAAATATTTATTATTTTCTGGAGTTAAAAATGATCACAGTACATATATGTGTTCATAGACACAAAATCTACCTTTGATTGTTTCCATTAAGTCAATTTATAAGCACAGACTTTGAGAGGGGCAGTGGTGTCCACAGCTGAAGAACAACGGGTGAAGAGGTCTGTGCACACACAGACCCACATCCCTAGTCCAGGCTGAAACCTCAGAACCCTCTCCCACACTGCTTTGGTTATCAATTCCAACAAATTAGACAAGTTTCTTCTAGGACATGACATTTCGTTACTAGGTGAATATCTCCTGTAGAGGGTCCATCTTAGCTTTGGAAGAGGCAGGTCATATGTTTACCAACTTCTACCCTCTGATCATTCTACAGATAAGGTGGTGAGGGCCGGGAGTTAGTGGAAGAAGAGCTCACCCCAAGGAAGGCCGGTGCTTCCACCATGTCAATGGAACTGTCTTCTTCCCCTGTTTCTAGTGTACTCTGATCACACCTGGCTTGCCCTTCAACTAAGACCCACCTTCATGGTCATGACCTTTTAAGTAAGATGGGTGAGCATTCTCCCATTGTGCTAGCTCCTCTCTTCCACATCTCATCAGTACTGTACTTCCCATTGGTGGGTTTAAAATATTGTATGTGATCACCAGAGAATCTTCCTGTCTTTGCCAGTTCTCATCAATTACGCAGTCACTCAAAACAATTAAGTCCAGCTGGAGGGTGGTGGCCCACGCCTTTAATCCCAGCACTCAGGGAGGCAGAGGCAGGGCGATCTCTGTGAGTTTGAGGGCAGCCTGGGCTACAGAGTGAGTCCCAGGACAGCCAGGGCTGTTAACAGAGAAATGCTGTCTTGAAAAAAAGACAAAACAAAAAATAAATAAAAAGAAAAGAATTAAAGTCACAGAGCCCTTCACATGCCTTACTCTACAGTTAGATTACCAGGTCAGTCCTACTGAAATGAAATCCTCCAGCTGTTAGATATCCTAAAGTCTAGGAGCATGGGCCAATGTGTGTTTGCTTCCTGAGAATGTTTCTGCTCTCCCCCAGGGCAAGGCAGAAGGGGGAATGGCTCCTCTGCCTGTGTCCCTGCTGTTGGTCAAAGTACAGACGTTCCTGTGGCTTTCAGGATCAGGCCACCTGTCTTGTGCTCACAGGCCACCCACGCAGACAGTGACAGAGCAGAACTGAGAACTGTGGCAGAGGCAGTGGCGCAGCCTGCCGCCTGCCATCTCTGTCAACAGCCTGGAGTCCAGCGCTCTGATGTTCACGAGTCCTATTTTCTAACCCAGCTCCTTTGAAGGCTGCAATATTAACACCTACCAAGTAATTTCGCTCCACACCAGGAGGCTGCCTTTACCTAAGCTGAAGCAAGAAAGACATTTTTACTGCTTTGCTGTAGAAATTTCAGCACTCCACCATCTGTGTGTGTCTATATGTACATATGCACTCATACATACATGCCTATACTTTACTATCATCAGGAAAACTGAAGGCTACAATTCATGTAGAGTGCTCAGAACAAAGCCAGTCCCTAAAACAGAAACAAACACTCCATCTTTTCTTTGCTTTCTAGATTTATTCCCTTTCCTGGACTGTGCCCCAGGAGGCTTTTCTGTGTTGCCTTTTATGCTCTAATGTCTTCTGGCTCCTGGGTGGGCTTGCGCCATTAGGAGCTTCGTCAAATAGAAACTCAGGAGTTCGGGAGTCATTCTGCGATTCTCCTGGTTCTCACTAGACCGAGCCCTGATTAGCAATGACTAGGAATCTCTTCCTTCAGCTTTAGGTGTGGTCCACAGACCTACCCTCCACCATGAGTGCTTCTACCGGGTTCCCACAGCCCTGCTTTCTCACCCTGCCACATACGGACTAAAGGAGTGCTTATGGTTAGAGTTGAATTTGCAGTGTTCAGCTTAAAACTCAGTTCTTATAGCATCTGTTCAAATCCAAGCTGTTGCAGTCTTTTCCCTCCAAGAAGCCGAAGGTAAAATGTTTTCCTGAAAATTCACAGAGAATCCATATGCTTCATCCTTGCCTTAGTTATGGTTCTATTGCTGTGAGGAGACACCATGACCAAGAATACTTACAAATGAAAGCGTGTACTTGGGGGCTGGCTTACTGCTTCAGGGGATGAGCACATGACCATCATGGCAGGGAGCTGGACTGCAGGCAGGCAGGAGCAGCACTGGAGCAGCTGAGAACTTATAGCCTTATCCACAAGTTGTAGGCAGAGAAGTGTAGTGGGGAGACTGGTCCTGGGGTGGTCTTTTGAAACCCCAAAGCCCACCCAGTGACACAGCTCCTCCAGCAAGACGTGTGCTCCTCATCCTTCCCCAAACAATCCACCAAGATCAAGCATTCAAACATATGAGCCTATGGGGTCATTCTTATTCAAACCACCACAGTCCTAACACTGTTGGTCAGGCTTCCCCACTAGGCCATGTTTCCTTGTGCTTGGAGATCTTCCCAAACCAAACACACTGTGCCTACCTGCCTGCTTGTTAGTGTGTCTGACTGTTATACACACATCTACACCTGCTTTATTTAATGTCACTTCCTTAATTCTTCAAGAAACATGTCGCCCCGACTTTACAAATGAGACCATTGATGCTTAAAGGGAAGTCTGTTCAAGGTTACCCAGCTAAGGGACAAGGTTTGTTCTGAAGTGTTTTAGGACACAAAGCTTGGGCTCTCAAAACAAATCATCTCTAGATGATTGGGGATCATTCTAGAAACTCATGCTGCATCTTCCCAGCCCCCTGTCACAGACTCCTGCAGAACCTGGAAAATGAGAGCTATGATGAACTTCTCTGTTCTCTAAACAAAAAGTTTAGAATATATATAGATATGTAGAGAAATACATATATAGATATATCTTCTCTCTGTCCCCAAGACATTCCCTACCTCTGGCTTTGTCCTCAGGGAATTTTTCCTAACTTGCCTGACGCAGACAATCCATCAGCTTCCCCCTCTGCACAAACCTCCCTCAGAGCCTTTATCACAATTGCAACTCTCTACCTGTTTATTAAATCATGTGATAACATCTGATACCTTTCACTAGGCTATAAGTTCCAAGGAGGCCAATACTGTGTCTTTCAGGCTAGCGTACTGTTCCTAGGACACTGCTAACATTCAATGAATATCAGTTGTCCACAGGCCTGTGAGGCCATATGAACCCTTGATACCTTTAGGAGCAAGGAGTGAATTCTATCCGATGTCTACCAAGATGTGAAATTCAGAATAGGAAGTAACTCTGGAAGCAAGGACTTTCTGACTTACCATTCATTAGCAAGTGACTCCGGACTATCTGAACAGATACTGCCCACTGAGCTAGACAGTACACCATTTGAAAGAGGGGTATATACTTTTTGTGTGCACAATTGTGCTCCTAGAACTTAATTCATAGATTGGCACACTGACGGCAGATGCTGGATCAATGTCTTCTTGCATGGATGAGTCGACAGGCCAGTAGAAGTGAAGGAAAGACACGCTGTCCTCCTCTTTCCTCAATCCATATCTGCCTCCTCTCCTAGATGCTTTTAGGAGTCACTGAAGCAGGGTTGATATAATGTGGCCTTCTGGCTAATGACATTACAGAAAAATTATCAACAATAAAGCACACCATGTGGTGATATCAAAAATGAGAGGACTTCAGGGAAAACATTTCAGTTCATGGGGTGAAGACTACAAAGGGCCAAGCCCTGTTGGCCAGAACAGCCAGTGGTTTCATATAGAGAAAAATATCAACTGGACAGAAATGCAAACCCTACCTTTTAAAAAGTGTGCATGTGTGCATGTGCATGAGTAGACAGAGGCAACCGTAACTTACTTAGATGGTTTATATGTCAAAGTACCTCTTTTGCAAAGGCATGGTATATCCGAAGGCTCATTTCAGCCAGACATTCAAAATTAGGTGGTTTATAGTGCACAACCCTTCACAGCTAACACAACACTTTATCCTGATAAGTTCAGAAAATGAATTATAAATATATAGTCTTAGGGCGCTGGGGGCAAACCCTCAGGGCAAGTAGGCAGGCGAGACCTCCTTTGTCTCACTGGCCCGCCTGCACCAACCAAGGTAGGCGCTTTGTTTACGAACTACCCAACCTGCACGGAGATCTGATCTCGGCACCAGGAGAGACAGCAGGGCGGTGAGTTTGTGACCAGTGGCGGCGGAAGCAGCCCTGGACAGGGAACTCTGAAGTTCCTCATCCCCTCCCTATACTCCCCGGGCTCCCTGCAGGGGCTCTACCCCCCCATACTGCCTCTCTCTTCTTGTCCCACCCAGCTTGCATCCAGAACCCTTCTTCCTTCTGTCCCCTTTCCTCTTTGGGCACATAACACCATCCAGCTCAGTCTGTCTGGCGCTGGGGGCAAACCCTCAGGGCAAGTAGGCAGGCGAGACCTCCTTTGTCTCACTGGCCCGCCTGCACCAACCAAGGTAGGCGCTTTGTTTACGAACTACCCAACCTGCACGGAGATCTGATCTCGGCACCAGGAGAGACAGCAGGGCGGTGAGTTTGTGACCAGTGGCGGCGGAAGCAGCCCTGGACAGGGAACTCTGAAGTTCCTCATCCCCTCCCTATACTCCCCGGGCTCCCTGCAGGGGCTCTACCCCCCCATACTGCCTCTCTCTTCTTGTCCCACCCAGCTTGCATCCAGAACCCTTCTTCCTTCTGTCCCCTTTCCTCTTTGGGCACATAACACCATCCAGCTCAGTCTGTCTGGCGCTGGGGGCAAACCCTCAGGGCAAGTAGGCAGGCGAGACCTCCTTTGTCTCACTGGCCCGCCTGCACCAACCAAGGTAGGCGCTTTGTTTACGAACTACCCAACCTGCACGGAGATCTGATCTCGGCACCAGGAGAGACAGCAGGGCGGTGAGTTTGTGACCAGTGGCAGCGGAAGCAGCCCTGGACAGGGAACTCTGAAGTTCCTCATCCCCCTCCCTATACTCCCCGGGCTCCCTGCAGAGGCTCTACCCCCCATACTGCCTCTCTCTTCTTGTCCCACCCAGCTTGCATCCAGAACCCTTCTTCCTTCTGTCCCCTTTCCTCTTTGGGCACATAACACCATCCAGCTCAGTCTGTCTGGCGCTGGGGGCAAATCCTCAGGGCAAGTAGGCAGGCGAGACCTCCTTTGTCTCACTGGCCCGCCTGCACCAACCAAGGTAGGCGCTTTGTTTACGAACTACCCAACCTGCACGGAGATCTGATCTCGGCACCAGGAGAGACAGCAGGGCGGTGAGTTTGTGACCAGTGGCGGCGGAAGCAGCCCTGGACAGGGAACTCTGAAGTCCCTCATCCCCCTCCCTATACTCCCCGGGCTCCCTGCAGGGGCTCTACCCCCCCATACTGCCTCTCTCTTCTTGTCCCACCCAGCTTGCATCCAGAACCCTTCTTCCTTCTGTCCCCTTTCCTCTTGGGGCACATAACACCATCCAGCTCAGTCTGTCTGGCGCTGGGGGCAAATCCTCAGGGCAAGTAGGCAGGCGAGACCTCCTTTGTCTCACTGGCCTGCCTGCAACAAGCAAGGAGAGACATCACTATAACACCAGGAGACTAGCACTGCAGAGAGCCATCACTGGGAAGGTACATCAGTAGGCAAGGAGACCTGATCCGGTAAAAGAAGATCCAGAGGGGAGCATTCAGAGAAAGAGATGGGCAGGCGCCAATGCAAGAATTCACCTAACAATCTGAAAAACTATATGAAACCACCAGAACCCAGCGACCTCCCAACAGGTGGACATGAACACCTTAATCATGAAGAAGTAGATAAAATTGACTTTATGAAAGTGATTGACGCCCTTAAACAACATGTAAAAAATGCCCTTATAGAAATGGATGAGAAGTATAACAGAAAGTTTGAAGAATTGAGTAAATCAGTGAATGATACCCTAGGAAACCAAGGAAAAACAATCAAACAGATAATGGAAACAGTTCAAGACTTAAAAACTGAAATGGAGGCAAAGAAGAAAACACAAACAGAAGGTCAGCTGGACAGGGAAAATCTAGGTAAACGAATAGAGACTACAGAAGCAAGCATAACCAACAGAATACAAGAGATAGAAGAAAGAATCTCAGATTCTGAAGATACCATAGAGAAAATAAACACGCTGATCAAAGAAAACAGCAAGGCCAACAAATTCTCATCACAAAACATTCAGGAAATATGGGACACAATAAAAAGACCAAACCTAAGAATAATAGGAATAGAAGAAGGAGAAGAAGCGCAGCTCAACGGTCCAGAAAATATATTTAATAAAATTATAGAAGAAAACTTTCCCAACCTAAAGAAAGATATACCTATGAAGATTCAAGAAGCATACAGAACACCGAATAGGCTGGATCAAAAAAAAACATCCTCTCGCCATATAATAATCAAAACACAAAGCATACAGAATAAAGAAAGAATACTAAGAGCAGCAAAGGAAAAAGGCCAAGTTACTTATAAAGGTAAACCTATCAGACTTACACCTGACTTCTCTATGGAAACCATGAAAGCCAGAAGGTCCTGGATAGATGTACTGCAGAAACTAAGAGACCATGGATGCAAGCCCAGACTACTATACCCAGCCAAGCTTTCGTTCACTATAAATGGAGAAAACAAAATTTTCCAGGATAAAAACAAATTTAAACAATACGTAGCCACAAATCCAGCCTTACAGAAAGTAATAGAAGGAAAATCACTAACCAAGGAGTCCAACAATGACCACAATATCTCAGACAACTAGAGACCCTTCACCAGCGCAACACAAAGAAGGGGAACACACAAAATTTCCAACTTAAAAAATGACCGGAGTTAACAACCACTGGTCATTAATATCACTTAATGTCAATGGACTCAACTCTCCTATAAAAAGGCACAGACTAAGAGATTGGATACGAAAACAGGATCCAACATTCTGCTGTTTACAAGAAACACACCTCAACCACAAAGACAGGCACCTACTCAGAATAAAGGGTTGGGATAAGGCTTATCAAGTAAATGGACCTAAGAAACAAGCAGGGGTGGCCATACTAATTTCTAACAAAGTTGACTTCAAACTTAAATCAATCAGGAGAGATGGAGAGGGACATTTTCTACTCATAACAGGAACAATTCATCAGGATGAAGTCTCAATCCTGAATATCTATGCCCCTAATATAAAAGCACCCACGTACGTAAAAGAAACATTGTTAAAACTCAAGGCAGCCATCAAACCGCACACATTAATAGTAGGAGACTTTAATACTCCTCTCTCACCAATGGACAGGTCAAGTAGACAGAAACCTAACAGAGAAATAAGAGAATTAATGGAGGTAATGAATCAAATGGACTTAACAGACATCTATAGAATATTCCACCCAAATAGGAAAGAATATACCTTCTTCTCTGCAGCTCATGGAACCTTCTCAAAAATCGACCACATACTCGGTAACAAAGCAAACATCCACAGTTACAAAAAAATATTAATAACCACCTGTATCTTATCAGATCACCATGGATTAAAGCTAGAATTCTGCAACAATGCTACCCCCAGAAAGCCTACAAACTCATGGAAACTGAATAGTCAACTACTGAACCATTCCTGGATTAAGGAAGAAATAAAGAAAGAAATTAAACTCTTCCTTGAAGACAATGAAAATAAAGAAACAACATACTCAAACCTATGGGACACTATGAAAGCAGTTCTGAGAGGAAAGTTCATAGCACTAACTGCCCACTTAAAGAAAACAGAGAAAGCACACATTGGAGACTTAACAGCCCACCTGAAAGCTCTAGAAAAAAAAGAAGCAGACTCACCTAGAAGGGGTAGAAGACTGGAAATAATCAAACTGAGGGCTGAAATCAACAAAATAGAGACACAGAAAACAATTGAAAGAATCAATGAATCAAAAAGCTGGTTCCTGGAGAAAATCAACAAGATTGATAAACCCCTATCCAAACTAATCAAACGGCAGAGAGAGAATTTGCAAATTAATAAGATCAGAAATGAAAAGGGAGACATAACCACAGACACAGAGGAAATTCAGAGAATCATTAGATCTTACTACAAAGGCCTGTATGCCACAAAACTGGAAAATGTAAAAGAAATGGACGCTTTTTTAGATAAATACCATTTACCAAAGTTAAACCAGGACCAGGCGAACAACCTAAATAGACCGGTTAGTCGTGAAGAATTAGAAGCTGTTATCAAAAACCTCCCTTCCAAAAAAAGTCCAGGACCAGATGGTTTCAATGCAGAATTCTACCAGAACTTCCAAGAAGACCTAATACCTATTCTCCTTAATGTATTTCACAATATAGAAACAGAAGAGTCATTGCCAAATTCCTTTTATGAAGCTACAGTAACTCTGATACCAAAACCACACAAAGACACAACCAAGAAAGAGAATTACAGGCCAATCTCACTCATGAACATCGACGCAAAAATCCTCAACAAAATTCTGGCAAACCGAATCCAAGAACACATTAGAAAAATTATCCATTATGATCAAGTAGGCTTCATACCAGAGATGCAGGGCTGGTTTAACATACGCAAATCTATCAATGTAATCCATCATATAAATAAACTGAAAGAAAAAAACCATATGATCGTTTCATTAGATGCTGAAAAAGCATTTGACAAAATTCAACATCCCTTTATGATAAAAGTCTTGGAGAGATTAGGGATACAAGGGTCATACCTAAATATAATTAAAGCTATATACAGCAAGCCGACAGCTAATATCAAATTAAATGGAGAGAAACTTAAAGCCATCCCACTAAAATCAGGAACACGCCAAGGCTGTCCACTCTCTCCATACCTCTTCAATATAGTTCTCGAAGTTTTAGCAATAGCAATAAGACAACATAAGGGGATAAAGGGGATTCAAATTGGAAAGGAAGAAGTTAAACTTGCATTATTTGCAGATGATATGATAGTGTACATGAGCGACCCCAAAAACTCCTCCAAAGAACTCCTACAGCTGATAAACGCCTTTAGTAATGTGGCAGGATACAAGATCAACTCCAAAAAATCAGTCGCCCTCTTATACACAAAGGATCTGGAAGCAGAGAGAGAAATAAGAGAATCATCACCTTTCACGATAGCCACAAACAGCATAAAATATCTTGGGGTAACTCTAACCAAGGAAGTGAAAGATCTATTTGACAAAAACTTTAAGGCATTGAAGAAAGAAATTGAAGAGGATACCAGAAAATGGAAGGATCTCCCTTGCTCTTGGATTGGGAGAATCAACATAGTAAAAATGGCAATTCTACCAAGGGCAATTTATAGATTCAATGCAATCCCCATTAAAATCCCATCAAAATTCTTCACAGATCTTGAAAGGACAATAATCAACTTTATATGGAGAAACAAAAAACCCAGGATAGCCAAAACAATCTTATACAATAAAGGAACTTCTGGAGGCATTACCATCCCTGACTTCAAACTCTATTACAGAGCTACAGTAATGAAAACAGCGTGGTACTGGCATAAAAACAGAGAAGTCGACCAATGGAATCGTATAGAAGACCCGGATTTTAACCCACAAACCTATGAACAACTGATTTTTGATAAAGGAGCTAAAAGTATACAATGGAAGAAAGAAAGCATCTTCAACAAATGGTGCTGGCACAATTGGATGTCAACCTGTAGAAGAATGAAAATAGACCCATATCTATCACCATGCACAAAACTCAAGTCCAAATGGATCAAAGACCTCAATATCAATCTGAACACACTGAACCTGATAGAAGAGAAAATGGGAAGTACCCTACAACATATGGGCACTGGAGATCGCTTCCTATGTATAACCCCAGCAGCACAGACATTAAGGACAACATTGAATAAATGGGACCTCCTGAAACTGAGAAGCTTCTGTAAAGCAAAGGACACTGTCATTAAGACAAAAAGGCAGCCTACTGACTGGGAGAAGATCTTCACCAACCCCGCAACAGACAAAGGTCTGATCTCCAAAATATATAAAGAACTCAAGAAACTAGACTTTAAAAGGATAATTAACCCAATTAAAAAATGGGGCACTGAACTGAACAGAGAATTCTCAACAGAAGAAGTTAAAATGGCCAAAAGATACTTAAGGTCATGCTCAACCTCCTTAGCGATCAGAGAAATGCAAATCAAAACAACTTTGAGATATCATCTTACACCTGTCAGAATGGCTAAAATCAAAAACACCAAGGATAGCCTTTGCTGGAGAGGTTGTGGAGAAAGGGGTACCCTCATCCATTGCTGGTGGGACTGCAAACTTGTGCAACCACTTTGGAAATCAGTGTGGCGGTTTCTCAGAAAAATTGGGATCAACCTACCCCTGGACCCAGCAATACCACTCTTGGGAATATACCCAAGAGATGCCCTATCATATGACAAAAGCATTTGTCCAACTATGTTCATAGCAGCATTATTTGTAATAGCCAGAACCTGGAAGCAACCTAGATGCCCTTCAATGGAAGAATGGATGAAGAAAGTGTGGAATATATACACATTAGAGTACTACTCTGCGGTAAAAAACAATGACTTCTCGAATTTTGCATGCAAATGGATGGAAATAGAAAATACGATCCTTAGTGAGGTAACCCAGACCCAAAAAGAAGAACATGGGATGTACTCACTCATAATTGGTTTCTAGCCATGGATAGGGGCCACTGAGTCTATAATTTGTGATCCTAAAGAAGCTAAACAAGAGGGTAAACCCAAGGGAAAACATATAGATATCCTCCCAGCTATGGGAAATAGTCATGACTGATGGGCAAAAAATTGGAATCTTGGGGGTGGGGTGGGATGGGGATGAGGGGTGATGGGGAGAGAAAAGTGTGAAGGAGAGGATGAGGGGAACTGGGGGAATCGGGGTGAATGGGGATAAAGAAAGGTTGGATAGGGGAGCAGGGAAACTCATACCTTAGGTAAGGGAGCCACCTAAGGGGTGACAAGAGACTTGAACTTGGAATGGCTACCAGATGCCCAGGGCAATGTCCCCAGTTAGTTCATTGGGGCACCTGAGGATAGGGAACCTGAAATGAACCTATCCTATAATCTTACTGATGAATATCTTGCATATCGCCATAGAACCTTCATCTAGCGATGGATGGAGATAGAGCCAGAGACCCACACTGGAGCACCGGACTGAGCTCCCAAGGTTATAATGAGGAGCAGAAGGAGAGAGAACATGAACAAGGAAGTCAGGACCATGAGGGGTGCACCCAACCACTGAGACAGTGGGGCCGATCTATTGGGAGCTCACCAAGGTCAGCTGGACTGCTACTGAAAAAAACATGGGATAAAACCGGACTCTCGGAATGTGGCGGACAATGAGAGCTGACGAGAGGCCAAGGAGAATGGCACAGGAACTTTCATCTGGCGATGGATCGAGAGAGAGACAGAGACCCAATTTGGATCAACCGTCTGAGCTCTTAAGGTCCAAATGAAGAGCAGAAGGAGGGAGAACATGAGCAAGGAAATCAGGACCACGAGGCGTGCACCCACCCACAGTGACAGTGGAACTGATCTATTGGGAGCTCTCCAAGGCCAGCTGGACTGGGACTGAATAAGCATGGGTTGAAACTGGACTCTCTGAACATGGCGGACAATGAAGGCTGATGAGAAGCCAAGGACAATGGCACTAGGTTTCGATCCTAATACATGAACTGGCTTTGTGGGAGCTTAGCCTGTTTTGATGCTCACCTTCCTGGGCCTGGATGGAAGTGGGAGGACCTTGGTCTTCCTGTAGGGCAGGGAATTTGGACTGCTCTTCAGTAGCGAGAGGGAGGGGGAATGGACTGGGGGGAGGAGAAGAGGAGTGGGGATAGGGGAGGGGATAGGGGGGAGGGGGCAATGTGTGGGAGGAGAGGAGGGAAATGGGAAACGGGGAGCAGTTGGAAATTTTAATTAAAAAAGAATAAAAAAAAAAAATATATAGTCTTAGAAGTTTTCATTCGGGAGTTTAATTCACCAGAAGCGCCAGTTGTCCTTGTTGTCACTAGCGTGGAGCATTCTGTGGCACTTAAGTCATCGCAGCCAATAACACTGGTGGCTTTATAAGGTCTGGTGTAGTGAGCTTAGATTAGATAGCATCGTCTCCGAATTTATGTTGATTTAGAAACTCAGAAGATGACCTTATTTGGAATAAAGATCTTTGCCAATATGTTTGATTAACAGCCTCTGAGGAACTGTCATTTAGGTCACTGATCAGCATCCTTACAGAAAGAGAGAAGAAACACAGAAACACAAAGCAGAGGATGGTAGGGAGTCTGAGGCAGAGATTGGAGAGATGAGTCAAAGACTGCCAAGAGCGAGAAATATCAAGGAAAGAATTTTACCTGGAGTCTCTGGCGGGAGAATAATCCCCATCCCCTGGGACATCACACTCATATTCTCCAGAATGGAAAAAAAGAGTCAATTTCAGTTGTTTTAAGCCAAGCGGTTTAAACTCAAGAAAACTACTTCAGCTTGATACTAGAAGGTTCTGCTGTTGTGGCAACACAGTCGGCAGATTGACCCTTGCCTACCTTCTCGGTCTCCCTCCCCAACCTCTCCTGATTCTCCCACATCTGGCTGTGCCTCAGCTTCCTGAGCTGAGAAACTACACAACCTGACAAAGTGACGGGCAGCAGGCTCTGGGCAAGGAGAGGACCACACTTCAAGGAGGGTAAAGGGTGGAAGGAAGCACACAAGTGGGCTCTGAAGACACTTGGAAAACCTCCCAGAAAATTCCAGACTTCCAGTGGATGGACCTGCTGAGTGTGGCCTCGTGTTTCATCTCTGTTCTCACTGCCAGCCATGGGGGTTAGAAATCCCTAAGAGAATATTGATGCTTAGTTCTTGCCACAGACTTAGCCAGGTTAGCTAACGTCACTGTGTTTCAGATTTCCCCCTTTGTAAAATGGTGAAATCAGCCATTTCTACTTCATGCAATTGCTGTGAGAAATTAAATCAGCCAATATATGCAAACCGCTCCAAAGGTGACTTGCACATTATAAGTGACAAATAATGCTAATGTCATTTTTATGTAATACATAAAAAACTAAGTTATGATATTAAATGAGGATGAGAATTCCCCCAATGACTCTTCATCTATCTGGAACAACCTAACAATTTCATGAATATCTTACTTTAAAAAGATTGGAATAAGACAGAGAGAAAGAAGCACGTGCAAAAAGTTATTAGTGAACAAGGACCAGAAAGAGCCAATATTATTTTGACAGGTATTAGTTCAAAGTCCTTCTGTGAAATCCCAGTGATCATAGACAAAGAGAAAAAAAAAGTTTCTGGTTTCTTTCTACAAGGTCAAATGAACGTTTGACATAATCCAGTGATCAAATTTGTTGATAGCAGCTAATACCTGGATTTAATGTGGGGTGCTGTTTGCATAGCTGTGTGCTCTACCCCATACCGCCTTCCTCCTGCTGCTCACGATCACATCCAGTCCTCAGAATGACCCAGGCCTCAGTACAGTAAGCCGGGTTACATGTGGCATCTTGTGCTGGGAAATGCAATAGAGTTCCTGACCAGCAAGAGCTGGCATTGCTCCACAGTCAATCAGAAAGGAACCAAGCACTATAGCCATAGCAGATCCCCCAACACCCTGGGATAAAGATGTTATGTAAGCGTCAGTGATGACTGCAGGGGAAGACAAGAATGGCCAGTATGTGAGGGATCTCTAGGGGCTGCAACAGAAAGTCAGGATGGCTACAATGCCTTTGCAGGCTTCCCTTCATTACAGGCTTTGTCTTGGTGCTTTGAGTCACTTCCCCAGATATCTGTCACATTGTGGGGGTTCACAAATGGGAGCCTGTTCCATCTTGACTAAAGGTCAGAGAATTTGAGCTTATTTTTACTCTTTCAAAGTTGTTGACAACAGGTGTGACTACAAACCAGAGATCCTGACCTAGGATGGGGTTGATTAGTATTGTGGGTATAGAGGTGGATCCGCTCCACCTGGACCAAAGGTCAGAGAATTCGAGACTATTTCTTACATCATATTAATGAAGTCTGTTTCCTCACTCCTCCCCTTTTGGGATGAAGTATATAAGCATGTGAAAAATAAACACTGAATTTCCCTCCCGGTGCTGTTCTGCGTTTCTGCCCTTTATGTCTCTCATATCTCTGTTCCTCTTGCTTAATAACTCTAACCCTCATGCTCCTACCCTGGAATGTGTGAGCTCATTGAGGCTGGACCCTGACAGATGTTGGCCCAATGTGTGGCTTGCGACATCACATTGATGAATAGTGTGACGGATAGGAACTTTTCTTCTGGAAAGCATATTCTTAAAGTGTATCTGTAAGATTGGTTTTAACATGGGAAAGTACCTCAAGTGTTAGGAAAAGAGCTCCTGTATCTCCTTGGTTCTATTTTTTCTGAGTAGGGTGAACTGCAGGACCTGAATGCTTAGCCATCACTAATGTCTAAAGTGATTTAAACAATCCGCCCCCACTTCCCCAAAAAGTTGTAAGTCACCAAACGTCCCTCAGCTTGGTTTCTCATTTGTTATCTAAGAGGACGGAATGAGATGGGAGGTCCTTCACACCTTTAACATTCACCAGTTCTGGGACTGAACGGTGTGCGCGAGACCCGGGGAGAGTGCCAGGTGTCCTACTCTGTCACCCTCCTGGTCCCTGCTCCTTACCTTTGTGAGGCGGGCTTTCTATCTAGAACTAGGCTGGCAGTTACCAAGGCACAGCAGCCCTCTGTCTCTGTCTTCCACAGTACCGAGGAGTCACATGGTAGTCCAAGTCATTCTGGCTTTTCATTTGGGTTCCAGGGAACTGACAGTATAATCACAGCTTAGGAACCAGGAATTCTTTAATCAGGTCAGGGTCCCTTCTTTCTCTCTATATTGGTCTAGAAAGTTTGAAAATTAATCATCGGGACTTCACACCAAATCCCTGTTTTCAATGTTATTTGATGTCTCAAGCAAGTAATAACTTGAATCTCAATTGTAAAAAGTCAGGTATTAATATCCAGTACTCAAGATTATTTTGCCTATTTTCTCTAAGTCTATTTTCCCTGTCCATCCAGAAAACATGGAGTCATAGCCTAGAAATTCTCCATCTCCAGCCTCTTAGAAACCTACTCTGACAAGCAGGTATGTGGCGGAGTGAGAAGAGCAATTCTGGAGCTGGTAAGATCTGTCTTTGGTAGATGGAATTATTGGAACTCTTAAGTCAGTGTTTATTTCATTGCAAAGTATTTGTACTAGCAGCGTCTATTTCATAGGATGATTCTGAGAATAAAATGGAAAATGCATATGAACACATGAGTAATGATGATTCAAATTGCCTGCGTTGGGTAATAAGAGCTCCACTGAGAGGCATCGTTCTCTCTGTAGATTTCCCCAATCATTCCAAATGCAATTGCTGTCTAGGATGCTGAGAACACTGTCTCTGTGTCTCTGCAATGCTAAAGTGTCTTACTACGGTGTGTTAAGATCAGTCCTCTGTATAAAACTTTCCCAAACTGCTTGTTTCAGCTACAAGTTTCTCATATGGAAAAAACTCAAATGTGTTGTTGCGTTGAACAAAATTGAAAAATTAAAATAGAACACTCCCTTTGGAAATTGTAACTGGAAGGAAAGAAGCAATGTCCCCCAAACAGCACCTGGAGCATCAAGAAGCAAGTCACCTTTGACAGTCGCACTGGGATAGGTGGCCAAGAAACTGATGCAGAATGAGAAGAGAATGAATCATACTTGTAAAACCTCTGCTTCCAGTGAAAATAACCGGGAAAGTGTGTGTGCCGGCATAAGATGACTAAGTCAACTTCTAGGCTCAATAATGTTAAACAAGCTACTAAATGAGCATCAATACACATGGATTTGCCAGTTTTTCCTGGATTTGCCGGAACAAAGCCATCAAGATCACTCAGGAGCTGACAGTTAACCTTTCAAACCCAATCTCACTCTCACGTAGCTGAAGGCAAAGCAGTGTGCATGGTGTGCGTATATAATAAATCTTCATCAGTGGATCATTCATGAGTGATTGCAATGGACTCACTACAATCCGTGTTTACATGTACAGGCAAGTATCCCATTGTCGGGCTGCGAGAAGGATGGGAATGGCCTCCTGGGAGAAGGATGGGAATGGCCTCCTGCGAGAAGAAGGTGGAATTCAAACTTCTGTGTGTTTCCACTCGCACCGATTCTTGTTTGTTGCCGATTTTTTTCTTTGTTGTTATACAAGATGCTGATATACAGGTGTCTCACATCTGGAAGCCCCATTGGATGAGAACTGTAGTTTGACGTTTCAGAAGCTAGGACTGGGTTTGGAAGGGGACTTTTCCATGGAACCACAACAGAATATGATAGTGATTCCTCAAAGTTTCATAGAAGAGCAAACACTTGCCATGGGTACCATGTCTGTGCACACCAAGGTTTCATAGAAGGAGACCAAACACTTGCCTTAAATACCATGTCTTATGAACAGGATGAAGTGTGGGGGGGGGAAAGGGAGAGAGGAAGGCAGGGTTTACTCTAGTGCACATACAGCACCGATCCTGAGAAAACGCAGCATTTTACTACCATAACACCAACCTTTCTTCAGTATTAAAGAACCAATTAGAACTTGCAGCCAAAGAAATATGTTAAGAGACTAAGTTTAGGGACTGAGGAGATGGATGACTCAGTAGTTAAAAGAACAGCTCACTGGCTGCTCTTGCAAAGGATCTGGATTCAATTCCCAGAACCCACATGACAGCTTACATCCTTCTGTACCTCCAGTTCCAAGGGATCCTGCAGTGGGCACCAGGCATGCACTGCTATGCGCAGACATACATGCAGATAGCCCTAATTCTTGCTTTCTTGGAAGTTCATAGACTTCTGTCTATGCTTGGGCTTGCCAGATGCTCATATACAAGCTTGGGCAAGTTGCCTAGGCATTCAAACTTGACAGGTTAATCTTGGGAAGGTTCTACACTGGGAAAATGGGGTGGTTGTTGGGAGCTTAGGGGTTGGTAGTAACACTGTTAGGAGGAAAGTATGTGAGTGTGGTATGGGCGTTGTTTTTTTAAAGATACGGTAGCCCAAATCCAGTGGAATCTCAGCTAAGCTGCTTCTCCACTTGCTGTCTCACCCTGAGATCAGCCATAGGTGGTGGGTCCCCCACTCTAAATCATTCTCTTATAATATTTCTTGACAATGAATTTATGCCAAGAGGTGGTAAGACAAAAAGACTCTGGCATCTTACTTCAAAGACATCAGCTTTGAATTCGACCTTCCAGTAAGAGTATAAGAATAAAAGATGAAAGAAATTTGAGTTCTTGAATTTTAATATATGCTGTATGATAAAATTTTCATCAAATAAATTAAAACCATCACCCTTAGGTTCCTTTCTTAATATTTATAAATCATTTTTCCTAATGGATCCCATTTTTGGCTTGCATTATGATTTCAAAGCATTTTTCTTAGGGGAGCTATTTTGACCACAGACTGAATATACACACAATAATCTTATTTTGATGAGGACTTAGATTCCCTTGTGAAGCTCCTGGCCTGACTTGGCCACCCCCATATGGCCATTGCTTCCGAAACTCAAGAAAACAAATTCAAGGACTCGCCACTTAAAAGACGCAGTGTTGACTCCACCAGATTCTGTCCTAAAAATCTACTTAGCGGCCTGGAGCCTTTTAACTATTATTCCAGCATGTCATGTGTGAGACAGGTCAGGTAGGAGGAGGAAGGACAGGGTACAGGCTGTTTTAACAGAAGGAGACAATGGCAAGATAACGGCACAGTCATACAGCGGCTGACATCTCCATTTGAAGTGAAAAAGATGAACACCTTCTGATTATTTTTTCTTAAAAATTCTTCATGCTCACTGTGCAGGATGTGACTGCCTCATCTGAGTATATAATATACTTTGATGGCACTCACTAGGTAACTTACCTTGAACTTGGGAATTTGAGATCATCCTGCCTTAGGCATCCGAGTATGGGGATACATGTGAGGACCACCACACGCAATGCTTACGAATGATTCAGACTGTATTACCCAGTCCTGCATTCTCCCAATCCACGTCAGCGTCTGGAGCATCATTCTTTCACATTTCCTCTCTGTAGTTATCACATGGTTTTGTCAGGGAAGACGTAGAGATACCTTTCTACTTCAGTAGCTGAAATTCTGTAAGGCTCAGCTCCTTAGACCAAGGAGCTGAGTCCTCAACTCTTTTCCTCCACCCTGTAAATGCTGCTGCCTGCAGTGGCTCATTCTCAGGGGGATGTGGGGTAAGGGCTTCTGTACAGTTATCACAGCCACCTGAGGTGGGCATTGGGGGACCCAAAGATAAAGTGTGTGAACAAGGTCACACAGGGTGTGTGTGAGAGAGAGAGAAAGAGAGAGAGAAGAGAGAGACAGGGAAAGGAGGGAGAGAGAGAGAGAGAGAGAGAGAGAGAGAGAGAGAGAGAGAGAGAGAGAGAGAGAGGAGGGGGGGAGAGAGAGAGAGGGAGAGAGAGAGAGAGAGAGAGAGAGAGAGAGAGAGAGAGAGAGAGAGAAACAGCTAAGAACACACCTATGTTGAATTGAACCAGTACAATGATAACAGAGGAGGAACAGGCTGGGGCAGAACAGGAAGAGAACACGTGGAAAGTGCACAGGAAAGCAGGCTTCTTCCGTTCACTTCAAATAATTCCAATTGGCTAACCAAAAAGAAAAAAGAAAAAAATTGTATGTGCCACACTAGTCTGAATGTGTCAGTTATTTTATTTTGAAAACTTTTGCACATGGTAGGCAGCAAAAATATTTGTGGAATGAATGAAATTATCACCAACACCCCTGAGCCATATGAGAACCAAGCTTGAAATCCTCATTAAAATGTAGTTCTGGGGCTGAGGGCCCCTTAGAACAGACTCGTTTTTATTGGTAACAGTGGCCATCTGCCCAGGCTAACTGCTTTGAAGGTCATCTCTGGAATTCTGCACACTGTAGTTCTCACTGGTCGTGAAATCTTCCTAATTTTTTTCCTGCTTTTCTTTGTGGCTGCATTGGGAACCTGCCCCTACCACTAACCGTATGAAAGACGGCTACGGGACAGCTAGCGACTATGGGAGAGGGAAGTGCATCTCTCTGTGCGTTTATTCGCTTGTTTCTGGTACACGTGAATACTATTTTTATTTTACCGCGTGAAATCCTGGGAGTTTGAGGTCATTCGGGAAGCAGCCAGTAGAACAGACTTTTAACCCATCCGTGTGCTTCCAAGGGAGGGCACTTGAGCCCCGTGTGGGGCAGCAGATGCTTAGCAGGGGGAGGATACTTGGTTAAGGTTGCTGACAATTGAGAACCAACAGAAGACTCCTGAGGAAAAAGCACCAAGGCCCTAGTGCCACGGAGGCTGTGATTGGTGTGGGAGCTGTTACCATTAGCGCCTGCTGCTTAGCAGTACAATCAGCGACCTGGCACAGATGGGGTGGGAGCACAGCCTCAGGCTCTAGGGGTGACATAAGAAAAGTCTCTGGCGACCTTAAGAAGTCTGCTCCTTCCCACCTGTCCACCCAGTACTTTGGGACCACGCCAAACCACCCTGCTGGCTGCGGCTCTCAGTGTGGATGTGGTGTTCCCCAGTGCCCTACCCTGGAGAGGTGTTGTGGCCTCCACAGCCTCATTCCTTTCAGCAAGCCTGGTAAAAACTGCTCTCGACCAGTTAGTGAACCAGAACCATTCCCCTGTAACAGAGCCTCAAAGACAAAGACTGGCTTGGACCGGTTTCAACAGGTCCCCTGTGCCATCCTGGGCCAAGGCAACTCTCCAAGCAAGCTGTGTGGCGTTCAGAGCACTTCCTGTGCCTTGGCCTTTCCAGCAGAGCAAAGCCAGAAGTGGGAACTAAGAGGCGTGGCTAATGTTACCCAGGGCCAGCTCTGCTGCTGGCATTTGAAACCCACATTCTTACTTAGCCTTCATTGCTTTCCTGCAAGGATGGTCAGAACACTACTGTTTCCCAGCTGAGAAGCTGGGGCTCACAGAGGTGAAACAGTACTCCAAGGTCCACCCCACTCTACTTTTGACATAGTGACATGATGTTATGTACAAAGCTGCCCTTAAGGACGGGGCCACGGAGTTACAAACAATCTCTCTCTCTCTCTCTCTCTCTCTCTCTCTCTCTCTCTCTCTCTCTCTCTCTCACACACACACACACACACACACACACAGCCATACTTTAAATAAGTGTATGATTTTTGCATCAGGTCATATTCACAGCTATCCTGGGATATACTGGGGCTTTTGGACTGCAGCTCGGATGCACCTTCCTCGAAGAACATCCTTGGTGAGTTCCAAATCTAATCTGGCTGTGAAGCTGAGGTTTCTCTCATGCCATACTCCCTTAACTCACTCCTTTTTACAGAAGTTCAAACAAAAGACACCGTTCCTAACTCAGGAGATTCCATTGTCCAGCTGCAGCCCAAGCCCTTGTGCAGTCGGTTCCACCAAACTACAGCAGGCTTCTAAGTGTCCTCTCATCCTTGTATTTCCATAGCAACTTCATCGCCAGGACTCAACAGAACCCTATATTTTGAGTGGTTGCCTTCGACCAAGGTTAAGTTCCTTTAGAGCCGTGGCCTGCACGTCGTTCTCTGAAGTCCTGAAATATTCATTGAAAATTGTCCACAAGCCAGTGCTGCCTTCCCGTGTCATAGGAAGGCCTTTGGGGCCAGCATCAGAAGGCTGAGGCATGGTGTAGCCAGGAAGCCTGAGCTCCAGAGCCACGGCAGGCTGATCCCAAACTCTATTCCTCATGTCTACATGACCTCAGGCAAGTCAGGTCCTCTGAACCTCAGTTTGGCACAGAGCTTAAGGAACTCGGCTTATGATGTGACTTGGTTTTCTGTCGGTGGGATGGAGACAATCTGAGTCTCTGGCTTGTGTCGTGTACTCCTGTCAAGGCTCTGCTGAAGAAACCCAATTCCCGTTAGACATGGAGTTTCCCAGGGAAGGTCTAGGTGTATAGCCTGTCACTCACAGCCCTCCTGTTATTACGTGACCCAACCTCCCCAGGGCTTAGTGTTCTTGGCAAGCATTCATCCATCTGCATCCTCATCTTCCTCAGCATTACACAGAGTCTGTTTACGGCTGTTAGGAATGATGCCCTTTCTTGCCTTTCATACAATGAATGCATTTGGGACTTTGGTTACCTAAAAATTAATCAGATCACTTCTAAACCAGGTTTTCTGGCCATTTTACAGGCCCAATCAAATAACCTCTTGCTGATCTAATAAATAAACAAACAAAAACCCTTAGCTCAATTATTTAAAATTGGTTTTTGGATTCATTAACATTTGATGAAAATGCATGCAGCCCCAGGTGTTTTACACACATTCTCTCTGACAAGCACATATGATAAGAGAGAGTGAAGGGGGAAATAGACAGAGGTTTGTAAGCTGACGAGTATGACAGTGATGGCATTAACAAACATTTGTTTTTGAAAAAAGTGCCAAAGAAAAGTATCTTTTGCTTGAAACTGGGAGTGTGAAGGGCACCAGAGTACGTGTTTGGTGATAGCAAGAGACATGCAGCACTGTCACGTACATTGTCTTCTCAAGCCTTTATGATCACTTTTGATATGGTTTTAGAACTTTCAAAACAGAGAAACTGAGGCTCAGAGAAATGCATGACACCATCCAAGGTTCCACTCCTAACTACTTTACGGAAGAGCTTGCACTTGTATTCCCTGCCTCCACCCTGGTGGAGAGTACTGTCCTTCACAGGTGCCTACCCTCCATCTTTAGAAATTTGTTTTCAAAAGAAATTGCTGCCTTGTTACCCACAGGTTGGTGACACCATCTTCCTGTCCTCCACCATACACACCATCTTCCTGTCCTCCACCATACACACCATCTTCCTGTCCACCATACACACCATCTTCCTGTCCTCCACCATACACACCATCTTCCTGTTCACCATACACACCATCTTCCTGTTCACCATACACACCATCTTCCTGTCCACCATACACACCATCTTCCTGTCCGCCATACACACCATCTTCCTGTCCACCATACACACCATCTTCCTGTCCACCATACACACCATCTTCCTGTCCACTATACACACCATCTTCCTGTCCACCATACACACCATCTTCCTGTTCACCATACACACCATCTTCCTGTCCACCATACACACCATCTTCCCATACTCTACCACATACACCATGATCCTGTACTCCACCATATGCCCCTGTATATCATACTGGTTCAGTCACCCCATCTTCCTGTGCTCAGCTGTCTTTGGCCCACTACTCTTGTCAAATCCCTCTCTAGAGACCCCATAGAACACAGTCCAGTACAGGATGGTGAGCATAGCCAGCCTCTCTCTCCAAAAGTCTTTTCAGACACCTATCCATGTTAAACAGCCTAAGTTCTGTGCTTGCTATGGAGAAACTTTTGAGAAAATTAAGAAGCATTCATACCAAAAAATCAAGAGGAGGCTGCTATCGGCCACCTAAGCATTTGAGAGACAGGTGAGTCATTAAGAATTCACATCCCTGGAGCAAAAGCAAACAACAAACAAACAGAAATGAAGAACAAACATGGAGAAAATGAGTCCAGAGTGGTTATTACCTGAATGCATAACATAAGGAGAACGACCGACCTTGACAGGCCTCAGTTTCCTGCTTTGCATAGCCACCTCACAGCAGTAAGAAAGACTAGGCTAGTTTTGTGCAAAACTGTACTGATTCTGGTGCATCTAGTGAGCACACAGCCAGTACGGCTATAGTCATTAGCCTCTCTCTGCCTGTGTTTTCCTACTGCGTTGGTTTTATATCTAGCTCACAGCTGATAATTGCAGAGTGCTTGGCTAACGGTTATGGAGCAAAGGGGAGCAAGTCACTGCTTAATGAAGACTTTGGGGACTGAAAGCAAATTATCCAATGAGGTAGTATGCCAGCCCATTTTGCTTGCTCTTTCTTCTCCCCTTAGTAATATAAAAATATTCCATGTGCATGGACGGCTATAGCAATTGAAAGGCTGGTATTCATCAACCATCAGGTACTCCACAGAAGTGTGCCTGTCTTATTGCCAAACATGACTCCAGGGTCAAACCTTTCATGGGAGAGAAATGCAGATATCAAAGATGGGATTCAAGGAATGGGAAAGAAAGGAGATGTAGAGAGGTAAGGCAATGTAAAAGATTTCCTGAGTGTGGCGGATCAATCCTGGCAATCTGGATTCTTGGGAAGGCCCTAGAGAAAGTCAGATGATGAGAGAGTTAACACATGAACTCACAGCTTGTCTGTAATAACAAGCCAATTTTAAAACCGTACATGCAAACTGATGTAATGTTCTTCTATGGCAGAAGGATGGGCTGCTGTAGATAAAATGAGTAATAAATATAGCCTAATACATGACTCTGAGCCACAGAAAATTGTCTAACAAGCTAGGCAGAGACAATCTCTAGGGACCATCGTACCATGAGATGGATGCTCCATGAATCATGCTTGAAGTGTAGTCTTGGTCTCCTACCGTACGGGTGATGGCAGTTAGAGCGTGGCCAAGTGCATCTCTCACTTTTGTTAGTGCTGAGTTCTATGGAATGACCAACCTCCTGAAGAACAAAATTAGAGTTCTGAATAATCTTCACAGATGCAGAAGTAATTAGTCATAAACTGATGGAGTAACAGACGAGCAAGGCCCTAATAGCTTATTTAAAGAGAACACCTTCACGAATACATGAATGGGAGGATCAGCGCCTAAAAAAACAATAAGAAAGAACTTATGCCCTTCTGGAAGAAGTGATGGAAGTCATTGCTGCTGGGAACTATTCAAAGGCCACAGGTTTTTTAAATGGTTGCCTTCTTAGATGATGAGCAGCCAAAAGTAAATCCTAATGAACACGGAGTTTTCTTGCCACAGACTTTGGATATGTGACATCATCAGCTGTCCTGGCTTAAATTAGATTTGTTCTCATGTGTGTTGCCCTGACTTCTGCATTGTAAGAACTATGAGGTGCCAAATACACAGCTGTCACTCAACAAAAGGTTTTAATCATAGCCTTTTGAGAGAGTCTCTTGACTTTAGCATCTGACCCTGCTGGTTACCTCCTTTTAATGACTCTTCTCTTTTGCCTCAGGCATCACAGTCAAGTCTAGTTTTCTGACTTCTTTTCAAATCCCAAATTGTTATTTCTCAGTCATAGGAGACTGAGACTCCTCAAACACCATTCTTTCTAGGTAATTGTCCTTTTCTGCCCCTTGATAGATGGTATCTATTCCTTTGGTTCTGTGACTCTTTGATACTTCATCCAGATACCCATTTTCTTATAAGTTTCTGACCATAATTTCAGGAACCCAATGGATACCCCAACCCCAACATTCTATCTGAACTGCATCAAAACTATGACATTTCCTTGCTCATTTCTTATCTACCATTTCATGGGAATCAAACAATTATCTCCTTTTCTTCCCGAATCAAAAGCCAACCTATTGCTCTTCCCTCTACACAGCCCACATCTGCAGTTCATTGCCTGAATGTTCTCACACTCATCCTGTGACGAATGTGTTATACCCCTGTTCTTGCTTCGAGTCACTATTTCTAGCCTTCACTGCTAATCTAGATTTACTGCTGTAGCATCCTTCTCTGACACTTGTTTTTCCATTTCTTCCCCTCTCTTCCATCTTCCAGACTTTATAGGTAAATAAGATTTCTGAAACACAATTTCCATTTAGTCACTGTCCTTGATGTTTTCAGGAAGGATGGTAATTTTCAAGTTCTGCAAGGCCCTTGCATGAGCAAGGCCACCAGTTTCCACCCTAATTCCACCTTTGTACTGCCTACAGTGAATTAAAATGAATCTGTTCTAGATTCTGCTGCAGGGGGTTTTATTTCATCATTTAACTTAAGGGGCAGGTCTATGGGACAATGGTTTTACCCTGTAAATATCTGTACTTGTTTAATAAAATGCTGATTGTCCAGTAGCCAGGCAGGAAGTAGAGGTGGGACAATGAGAACAAGAGAATTCTGGGAGAGGGAAAGAGGCCGTCTGCTGTCATCACCCAGATACAGAGCAAGCAAGAGGTGACTGCCTTGCAGAAAAGGGTACCAAACACAGACAAGTATTATGGGCTAGTATAAGTTATAAGAGTTAATAAGAAGCCTGAGCTAATAGGCCAATCAGTTTATAATTAATATAGATTTCTGTGTGTTTTTTTTGGAACTAAACGGATGCAAGAATGGGTGGGACAGAAAACTCGGTCAACAGGCAGGCATTTTAAAAGGTTCCCCATGTTATTGCAGTGGAATTAGGGTTCAGAACAATTACGTGCAGTTTAATTATCCAGACTCCAGAATAAATGATTCTTTTTTAACAACTGAACTAAATAGTTTGCATTTGGTTAAATGGATAATGTTCTTTCAAACCTCTACTTTTTGTGGATATTAGAAAGTATCTTTTCACTTCTCTTACGTCATCTTTGCCAGTCCCTCAGGTCCATCAACACTGGTCTCCAAAGTCAGTTCCTCCCTCCAGGAAGCTTCTCCTGACTGGATTGCATGCATTATACTTGATTTCCCACAATGCTGCCATCTTCTTTAATGTAGTTTTGATCTCAGTTTTGTAAATTGTCTATGTTTCACCCAATTATCGTGGGCTTCCTCTGGATCCTTATTTTATGCCTGTGTCCCTAGTGACAAGAATAGTTCTTGTAATGAATATAGATGAATTGAATAAATAATGTATCTTGGCTGATGAAACCTAGGGTATCCAAAAGAACATTGAACTAGATTGGATCCTTTCTTTACCATGGTTCTAACCTCTAAGATGGCCTTCAGTTTTCCTGCCTCCTTATATGCATGGCCCTTGAGTACAGCTAGGTTTATTGACCTACCTTTAATGAATTAAGCATAATAAAAATTGATGACATATTGGGATTTCTGTTTCTCTCATTGGCTTTAAGAAAAATCAGTCGCCATGTTGTGAGTTGTTCTGTGAAGAGCCCCACATGGGGAAGAACTAATGGATTCTCTTATTCAGTCATTAATAAGGGAACTGGGACCCTTAGCCTATAGCCTGCTAGGAACTGATTCTGCTGATGACCATCAGTAAGCTTGAAAATAAACCTCACCCCCTTTAACCTTCAGCAAAAGCTTGACTGTTTATCTGGATGCCTTTGGTTCAAAGTCTGTCAATCTGTCAGTCAGAATCCAGTCAGTCTGTTAGTGGCCCAAAGAAACTGTGACACAGAAATGTTTGATGTTTTAAGCCACTAAGATGCAGGCTAGTTTATTATATAACTATGGATTATCAGTGACCTGATTGTGCCAGCTTTAACCAGTGAGTGAGTTAATTGTAGTTATCCAGAATCATCTTCTGGAAAGTGGACATGATGCCATACTCTCAATAAGGCAATGATATGAGTCCAATGATGATGCAAACTGTGGTGCTCAGCTTTAACTATGAATTTTGCACTGCCTAGAATAGTTTGGAAAGAGTCTATATTGGGGAGGTTCTCTACATTGGGTTGATTTGTGGGCATATCTAGAGAGGATTATTTAGCTACCTTAATCAATGTGGACAGACTCAATCTATATGTAGGCAGCAGCTCCTGGCTGATGTCCAGATAAAAGGTATGGGAGAAGGAACTCTGATGTGGGAAGTACTTCTGTATATGCATTGCTTTTATTAGTTAATGAATAAAGGAGCTACTTTCAGCCAATGGCTTGACAGAATATAGCCAGGCTGGAAAAGTTATAGAGAGAGTAGGCAGAGTCAAGGAGATGCCATGCAGTCGCCAGAGGCAAAAGATACAAGCTGCCAGCTCAAACCTTGCTGGTATAAAATAATAGAAATGCGTTAATTTAATATGTAAGAGCTTGCTAGGAATATGCTACAGTCATTGGCCAAACAGTGTGTTAAATAATATAATTTCTATGTGATTATTTCATGATCTGAGCAGCCGGGAATGAACGAGCAGCCCTCCATCAACAGAAATAATCTTTATTTTACTTATTTATTTTTGTTGTTTACTTGTTTGCTTGCTTGCTTGGCTTCCACAATCTTTGGAAAGTTCATCAATCCTATCATTGTCACAGCCAACTCCTTTATTGATATTAGCACCAGCTTTTTTGGTCTTCCAGTACATACTGAAGACCCTGACGATTCCTCTGTTGATGTTTAACCAGGTTCTTTAGGCTTCTAATGTGGACTGAAAATCAGCAGCAGCTCGCCAGAAATCCTCAAGGCCTTGGACACCACATTGGTACTGCTGAGACACCCAGCATCACAGACTGAGAAACTACCATGTTCTGGGCATCTCCAGGGTGAGACGGCCATTTTGTTTTTTTTTTTAACTACTCTAACCTTATTGTGTAAATGAATCTAATACATCATTTTTATTGTATATTCATTTTATCAGCTCTGCTTCTCTAGAGAACCCTGACTAGTATACAAATGAAGACTGTATGATATATGATATGATATGATATGATATGATATGATATGATATGCCACATAAAAGTAAGACAAATCACCTCCAGGGCTATTGTAAGATAGAGACATGCCCTTTTAATCTTAATTACTTAATATTAAATATCATGAGATCCTAGAACTAACAAGCTGTGTGGCTAAATTCATTACCTCTGATAGGATGAGCCTTCAGGGCCCAGCTATGCACTTAATTAATTTAACATTGAATGCCCATCCACACTTTCCTTTGTCATTCATTAGCTGAGAACTGGCAACTTAATATAATCAAGGCGAGTTTTAGCTCCCTCAGTTAACCCAAGCATTTTTTTCTCAAAAGATTCAAAAAGGAGGTAAAGAGAATGGAGTCTATTATTAGAAGCCTTTGAGGTTATCTAATCCTGATCCTGGGCAGTAGGGTTCTGGGACTATCATGGTCAACAGCAAACATTCAGTGAGCATTCCCCTTAGCCTGCATTTTACTGGAATACTGGAGATGCCAGGAACTGTACATATGGACTCCATTCCTATGGAACTTGTCATCTAATGCTTGGCAGGACCTAAAGAAGCTGCATTGCATTGAAAACAAGATGTGCTTTGCAAATACGTATTCTTAATCTTTTCAGCTGTGGAGGAAAGGGTTGGGATAGATCCAAAGAATTAATTTGTATTTAGGTTCATTCACTCTGCTATACAGCATGGTATCCCTAACTAGAGCAAAAACACCAAGGCGTGGTATTTGACTAGGACTTGTAAAATTTATAGCATTTTCCACCTCTTACCTCATAGAACTTAAAAAAAAATCAGTCATTCTTTCAAAAAATATATTTGTCCCCTATTATTTGCAAAATACTATCTTTAGTGACAATGAGCCTTGAATGTATGAGAAAATATTCTGCTTCCAAAGACAGCCATGATGGCAGCAGCAACGTAAGCTATTGAGTCCCAGGCATCAGGTAAGGAGCTTTAACACATAGTTTTATGATATCGTCACAAAAACTTTAAAAGGAAGAGATAGGTATTTCTCTCAAAGATGAGGTTTAAGATTCAGGAATAGGGAACTCCTTTCCATCATCATATAAGTAAGTAAGTAAGTAAATAAGTAAATAAATAAATAAATAAATAAATAAATAAATAAAGTGCCACAGTTACTACCTAGCGGGTATCCTTAGGTCTGAATCATTCTCCTGCCTTGCCACTCAAACTACCTTTGTTTCTGTAATTGATAAATCAAGTGACAGTTTATGCAACATTTTATTGTTTTATAAAAATATCTTCATACATCATCTTGCTCATTTTTGCAGCAAATATTGATGTTGGTTTTATCCCACATGTATACATAAGAAAATACGACTGTAGAGGTTTAGGTAACTTGTCCATAGTCAACCAACTAAATTGTAGTGTATCTATAATTCAGTTGTAGATGGAGACTGCCCTTTTCTTCCCAACTGCTCAGATCAGAATAATCACACAAAACTATATTAATTACAACACTGTTTGGTCTATTAGCTTGGGCTTCTTATTAACTAACTCTTACAACTTAAATTAACCCATTTCTGTTAATCTCTGTATTGCCACAAGGTTGTGGCTTACTGGAAAGGTTCCAGGCATCTGTCTCTTTCAGCAGCTACGTGGTGTCTCTCTGACTCTGCCTACTCTCTCTCTAGCCTGTCTATATTCTGCCCTGCCATAGGCCAAAGCAGTTTTATTCACTAACCAATAAAAGCAACACATATACAGAAGGACATCCAACATCATTTAGTCTGTGTAATAACTCACGAATATAAAGATTTGAGGTGAAGCCTACCAATATCAAAAGGACAGAATGTTCCTATAGAGAGCAGAGTACAAAAGAATCATTGTGAGACAAAATGAAGGGTCCTCGGGGGCATTGTGTCTTTAAGAAGGATAAGAGCAGGTGGAGAAGTTCCCAGAGGCTACCTGTGGGTAAGCAGAGCCAAGCTGCTCCTGTTGAGGAAGGCAGGCTTTACTAAGGGAATTAAGGTCTGTTTTGTATTCCCAGCTCTTCCATGGATTCATCCAGAGTATTCAACAATTTCTCAGACCTCTCAGAGATAATTTCTCATGCATAATACAGAGTAGTAATATGTGTGCAGTTTTGAAGTGGAGGAGTTGAAGCTGTGGTGTAGCTGTAGTTTTAAAATTGTATATGACTTTAAAGATATCAACCTCTTGATACTAATTTTAAATAAGATAAACTTAAGGCTCTGAGGATTGAAGTACAGATCTGCAATCACAGAGAAGCCTGGCAATAGCCCTGGCACCAGTACCAAGGCCTTCAATGACAATCCAACGTTTTAAGATCTACAGCCTTAATATGTGGAAAGAAATCAACTGTTGAACTTCTCTGACAGTGCAAACATACTGCTTTCTGCCTTCATGAAGAACCATGCCAAGCAAAGACATCTAGCTGCACATTTGTGAGCACAGTATGTCATTCTATGTGGTTTGTTAACTTCAAAGTTCATGTTTTGGAAACTTAATCTCCAATTCAACAGTGTAAAGAGGTGGGACCTTAAAGGTGACTAGCTAGCTCATGAGGGCTCTGTCCCCACCAGTGGCTGAATAATGGGCTCTTGATGATAGGATAAATTCTCCTCCCTCCCTCCCTCCCTCCCTCCCTCCCTCCCTCCCTCCCTCTCTCCCTCCCTCCCTCCCTCCCTTCCCTTCCCTTTCTCTTTCTTTCTTCTCTTTCTTTCTTTCTTTCTTTCTTTCTTTCTTTCTTTCTTTCTTTCTTTCTTTCTTTCTTTCTTTCTTTCTTTCTTTCTTGGTATGATACTATCTACTACCATTTACAATACAGCAAGTATGCCCTTGCCAAATGTGCCTTCTGAAATCTCAGACTTCCCAGTTTCCAAAATCATGAGCAATACATGTCTGTTCATCATATATTAGCACTAGCCAGCTGGTGATACTCTTACAGCTGAACTAAATCAACTAAGATCTGGGAAGTAGGGTCAGGATTCATCACTTAACACAGTAGGAACCAACCTTGGATTCCTTCTCAGCAGAATCTTCGAGTAGACTTAGATGAGGCAAGAAAGACTTAAAACTCATAGCATGTTGGGGGCAGTCAATTCTACCTGGGAAATGGCACAGAAAATAGCCAGAGAGAAAGGCCTGGCCTTTGGTGAAACCGGAAAAAGAGGTTTTATTGCCTTGCAGAGTCTCTTAGCATTCTTCCAAGCTCCCTCCCCTAAGGACTCTGATATCCAATTCTCTCCCCTAAAATCTCACTGGACCTTTATGTATGGAGAGATAGCAGAAGGAAATTTTTATTGACCAGATGTGCTTGCCAGGTGCTGTACTGCTGTACTTTCTCTAATTAGCAAGTAAACTAAAACTCGGGAACTTAAAAAAAAAAAATCTGTGCTTTACTTTTCCAAGGTCACAGGAGATCCACGTAGCTGTGAGACCGGCTTTCAGATCACATCTGCATGATTAGAGCCAATTCATAGCACTGAAGTTCTGAGGATAACTCAGTTTTCCATCTGTCACATAATCAACATCTGTCTCACTCTTAGCAGAAGCTTTCAACACCAATATCAGGATGGGGGCGGGAGGAGGCTGCACACAGTGACCCCTGTGAACTGGGATCATATCTGGGCTCTGGTATGTCCCAACTGCAACCCCTCGGGCAAGACAGGTCACCTCTCTAACAGTGTTTATTGTTTTTTTTTTTTTTAATTTTTTTAAAAATTTTTTTAACAGTGTTTATTGTTAACTGGAAAAAATAATACCTACTTAGAAGTTTTGTTAAAACTATGAAATGAGATTTTTAAAAGTTATAAAAGGTTGTCATATGATAAAAATCTTAAAGTGGTAGCTTAGGTTAGTCACACATTCTGAGCACGTCGGAAAATAGACTACAAAGCTGAGCAGGCTTTCCGATGAGTTTTACTATTTTCTATAGGTACTTGCAGTGTTTCCCCATGCTGATAGACGAGCCCACGGCAGCCTTTTCCTAAACACAGCACGCATGAGGAAAACCCTACCCAACATATCCTCATACCCAATTTGGAAGTGGGGCAAAGTCTAAAACACAAATCTGCAATCTTCCTCTTCTGACGCTCTGTTCTAAGTGGTGTTGCATCGCCGGCCTTTGAGATATTCCTAAACATCTGAGCATTCTGGAACAGGAACAAGCATTAAGGGAAGCAGACCGTCCTCAGAAACACCAAGGACCCAGCCTTTCCCTCTTCAACGTGCAAAGGCTCAAAGAAGCAGTTAGTGTAGCCTCTGTGTCCTCCTTAAAGTTTGGGACTACTTGACCGTGGGATCCAAATGATTCTTCTGGATGCTCTCCCAGAGTAGAGCTCTGGCTTTGGCTTCTTTGGACAACAGCCATCGTGAAGACATTCGCTACTGCCAGCATGAAGAGGAGAACATGGAAAATACGACACAGGCAAGAACACACGCAGGCGTCTCTAGGCTACCTTGGCCAGAGAATCTCTGTCACTAGCTTCCCGGGAAAGAAAAGCCATTCGCTCCTCTCTCCTCTTGACTAGTTTTCAACATTGCAAAATTTGAAAGAGTTCCATGGGATTGAAGGGAAACATAGCTCATAAATTTAACAGCAGGCCCTCAATCAGCGTTTCTGCTCTTTGGGGCCTCCTATGCTTCCCTGTGCTGATGAGACCCTGCAGAGACGAGGATGTCTTCTTAGACTGTTCAAAATGGCCTATATCTGGCTTTTGTCTTAAGAATTTTGGATTTAGGTGGAGATTTGGTTCATCGTCCTCTTTTGCCAACTCCTGTTTAAACTTATAGTTACCTTTTCTTCCTTCTACATTTTCCTTTCGCTTGTCATCTCCATCACTGTCCTTTAGAGTTTAGTGTGCACTAAAGATGCTTAACGTGTGTCGTGTGTCGCACTGTGAGCACATGTCTATGGAAAATGAGCAGCAGCAGCGTGTATACAAACAGCCTTTTAGCTTCTGTATGGTCCTTCTCATGTCCACGCTCCGACTTCCTTTCTCCTGGCAGCTTCACTTTCCGTCTGCCAATGCACAGCTGCTTGTGTACAAACAAGGCTGCTGCCCTTTTCCCTGTGTGGGATCTCATCAGCCCTGCAAGAACTCCCCCGAAGAAGGCTCCACTGTAGGCTGCCTGACTGCTTTTCAGAAAGACTGGTTCAACTCCTACCAACCATGCAGTGTAGGCTCCTGATCCTCCAACTTGTTTATAACTTGGAGCCCTCTACTTTTTAAAATTTTGCCAGTTGAGTGAATCTGAGATGGAGTATTGCTGTTGCCTTAATTTCTGATTACTGATGAGGGTAAGAATCTAACTACAGCCGTTCAGATTTCCCTTTTTGTGAATTAGCTTTGTAAATCCTTTATACATAGCCGGGCGGTGGTGGCGCACGCCTTTAATCCCAGCACTTGGGAGGCAGAGGCAGGTGAATCTCTGTGAGTTCGAGACCAGCCTGGTCTACAAGAGCTAGTTCCAGGACAGGCTCCAAAACCACAGAGAAACCCTGTCTCGAAAAACCAAAAAAAAAAAAAAAAAAAAAAAATCCTTTATACATCTTCCTGCTTTTCCCCAATGATCAATAGGCACTTATTTTATAACCTCATTGATTATCAGCTTTGCTATCATCTCCTCTGATATTTAAGGGTCACAGCATTAGAAAGGTTGAGAATCACTGGTTTACAGAATAATATCCTTATTGTTTATGCTTATAGCATCTTATTTAAAAATCCTTTTCCTCCTTGAGGTCACATTTACTTGCTCAAAGTTGCACCTTTTACATTTAAGTATTTAAGCTATCTGAAGTCTATATAGCATGAAATAAGAATCTAAGATGTTTATTTATATAATATAAATATATAAATAAATCAGCTTTCATAAAACCATCCCTTACAGTCTTTCCATTTCCTTCTTCTTATTCATATACGTTTTCTTGCAGGATGCTCATTTTAACCATGTTCTGTGCACCCTCTGCTGTGCTAGTACATGGTGCTTTCTGTTTGCTATGAGAAGCTTCATCTTCTGCATTTCGTGTGTTTGTGTGTATGTGTGTAAGAGAGCGTGTGAGTGTGTATGTGTTATTTGTGAATCATAACTGAGAGGTTCATTGTGGAGTCAACTTGCCAAAGTTTCTCAGAAGAGTCTGTGAAATTTACATCGGAATAAAATGGATATGTGATTAGCTTAGGGAAGAGCTGATCAATTTATACTAAGTAATTCTGTTCATTGCCAAATTTTCTCTTGTGCCTTTTAACAGAAACTCTAACCCATAATCTTTTATGCATTTCCTGTACATTCACCGTTATTTCTATTTTTAGGAATTCTTTGTGTTATGAATGCATTTTTTATTGTCACTTCCTGTTGATAATGTATTTGGCAACTTTGCTGAAGTCCTTGGCTAGTTTTGTTAGGCTGTTGCTCTGCGGGGCTTTGATGCACACCCAACACTGTATTAGATGGTACGCTAGAGCCATGGGCACACCCCTCTCTTTCATCTCCCATTTTCCCAGGTCCTAGACTGCACCTTGGTTTTCAAGCATCAGATGTTCTGCTGTTCTTCTTAGTTTAGCGTTTGAGAGTTGCTCCAGCTGAGGACAAAGTCTCTGATGCAGAGTGCAAAGCCACAGCCTGGTATCTTTCAAATTCATTCTCTGATAGTAATCTTTGCTGTGCTTCATGAAAGTACAATATTTGTTGGTAACTTTTTGAAGATTAAAAATCAAGTACTTTACCTTTAATGATCTGAGAACTATTTGGTTTACACCACACCATATGTCATTCATCTCGTCTCTGTGAACACACACACACACACACACACACACACCTAGTTTAAATGCTTAAAGATACAAATTGGGCATAACAGTGTGTGTTCGGATGTCCAGCCATCTTAATTGGGTGGTTTGTTTCTCTGATCCTCCCATTGGATGAGATTCAAGCTCCTCACACTGCTTTCTTGCATCCCTGTCTTCTGATGTCGACATCAACATCCCATAGGCCTAACTAGCAAGGATCTACGCCTGGTCCTGGAAACACAAGCTCCTCCAAGCTCTGAGAAAGAATTTTTTTTTTTATTCTAACAAAGTGCAATTAGCTTTCAGGTTCAGCTTTCCCCTTTTGAGAAAAGAACACACTGAGCTTGAGTATTGTAACTGGAGGTTAATTATGAGGTTATTGACAATGTTGACAAAACTCTATGATTTGGAGTAAGAAAGTAGACTCCTTGAACACAGACTGAAGGACTTGCTGTCACCACAGAAGAATCTGTGAAGTAATATTGAGATACATCCCTGAACTGGAAAGGAACATGTAAGATCTGTAAGGAACTATGGTGTGAAATAGTTCAGATAAAATATTCACATCAAACATATATCTCTGTACAGGTTGTGTTGGATAATTTTCCAATAGATACTTCAATATGAAAGAGCTATCCAATGAATTTTAAATCTAGCTGCATTAAAAATAGTTATCTATGTGTGGAGTATATAATGCTATGAGGTTTCAAAGTAATAATTAGTAGAGCTGGTGTAAGCATTATCATTTTTACATTTGGATTTTAACCTTCTTGCATGTCAGATTTTTTTTTTTTTACAGTGGCTTTATTTAGTTCATGAGAGGAAGTGGGAGAAGATCCAAATACTTGACGACAGAATTTTTAGCAATTCAACTTTATAAATATAAAATATAATTAAGTACTACATAACATTTAAAAAAAGAGCTAAGCAGAATTTCTCAGCACATAATATTGTTGGGCAAAAGGCAGAGTATAAATCCTAGGACAGAGAGATGAAAGCATTGTGCAAGTTATAACGATGTGAATACGTGCTTGTGGATTCAGGCACGGCCCGTTGTTTACACACTATCTATGGCTGCTTGAAAGGCAAAGGGCAAAGTCGCGTATTTGCAGTGAAGACCGTTTAACCTGCAAAGCCTCAAATGCACATCTAGACAGAAAAAGCGCTCTAATGATTTGGATGTTTAAGCCCTCAAGCGTGTATGGTGGAGACTTGACCCCCAGTGTGGTGATATTGAAAGGGGGTAGAACCTGCAACATTGAGGCTCAGTACAGACTTAAGCCCTGAGCCGCACTGCCTGCAGCAGTGATTCATCTGGTCTAGCAGAGTGCTGGCTCCTGTGAAAGCATGTTGTTGGGAAGTGTGGCCTTTCTCTTCCCTGACTTTCTGCTCCATCAGGTGGTCTTGCACACACTCCCAATTCTATTGTCCGTGACACTGTTCTCCATTCAAGGAGACAGTCACCGAACAGATGGGGCCACCCAACCTTGAACTTTCCACCTTCAAAAATGTGAGCTGAATACACAGCATTTTAATGTAAAGAACCGAGTTTCAGGGATTTTCTGTAATGAGAGAAAAAATTAATACAAGAAGCAACTCCTAATGCAAATACTTGCTCAAGGACATAGGGATCAGGCTCTATTTTCCAGTGTGGAGATTTCGTCTCAGTAGTCAATATAGGGGAAAGACCCAGAGTAGTTCAAAATATCTAAGTCTCAACCTATAAGGAAGTATAATGATGGCTTGACAGCTCAAGAGGGTTTAGAAGGCAGGTCTCTTGAGAAGATCGGGGCCTCTCTGTGTCATGTACCAATGTTCTCTTGGTTCTTGCTCTCTTATACTGATTGATATTATTACAATATTTTCTTAGTAAACTTCAACTTGGCATCAAAAAATAGAATTTTTTTGAAATAGTCACAGCAACTTTTTTTAAAATTTGTATTTTACTTTATGTATATGGGTGGTTTGCTTGAATGTATGTTTGCACTACATGCTTGCCTGGTGCTCATGGTAACCAGAAGTGGAATCTGGATCTCCTGGAACTGGAGCAACTGGGAGTTGTGGGTCATCATGTGGGTGCTGGAAACTGAACCTGGGTCCTCTTAACCTCTGAGCAACCTCTCCTGCCTCAGGTGGCATTGCTGTCACTGTAGATAGACTTCTGAGCACAGACTATCATTTCTCAGCAGAGAAGTTACCTGAAAAGCCCCAGAACTGTGTCCTGATTGTTGAGTAGAAATGAATACTATTGGCTAAATGACAGCCTGGGTCAGCTGTGGTTTGCAAGATTCCATGTGCAAGACTGTTGCACTGTTTTATGTGCAAGACTGTTGCATCAGAGTGTCAGCTTTAACACCATGGTCAAATGAAGGGAGAGAGAGAGAAAAGCTTGCTCTCTGCTTTTCCTGAAAGAGTCACAGCATCATGCAGGGAGGTGGGGGGTGATAAGTGGAAAGTAAGGGAAACACAAACACCTCTTCTAGATACCAGAAATTGCTGTGCACACTCAGCCCTGTGCACACTCAGCCCTGTGCACACTCAGCCCTGTGCACACTCAGTCCTGTCCACACTCAGCCCTGTCCACACTCAGTCCTGTCCACACTCAGCCCTGTCCACACTTAGCCCTGTGCACACTCAGCCCTGTCCACACTCAGCCCTGTGCACACTCAGCCCTGTCCATACTCAGTCCTGTCCATACTCAGCCCTGTCCACACTTAGCCTTGTCCACATTCAGCCCTGTGCACACTCAGCCCTGTGCACACTCAGCCTTGTCCACACTCATTTCTGTGCACACTCAGCCTTGTCCACACTCAGCCCTGTCCACACTCAGCCCTGTGTACACTCAGCCCTGTCCACACTCAGCCTTATCCACACTCAGCCCTGTCCACGCTCAGCCCTGTCCACACTCAGCCTTATCCACACTCAGCCCTGTCCACACTCAGCCCTGTGCACACTCAGTCCTGTGCACACTCAGCCTAGTCTACACTTGGGCCTTCTAGTTTTTTCTACTGCTTCATGCCAGTTAGCCCCTCTCCCTGCAAAGATGGTTTTGTGTCTCGGGTTTTGGCAAGTTCTCTATTCAAAATTGAATTTGCACTTTTGTGCCCTGGGATAAGCCATCAGAAGCTTCATGCCTGAGTGCCCTTTGTCCTCCAGCCATAGAAAATATGTCAGCCTGCTTTGCGAGTAGCTCAATCTGCTTTGAGGTCACCTCTGTGGATACAATTTGAATCTTTTATGAGAAAAATAAAATTTATCAGTTAAATACATAAAAGAAAATTAGGAGCTTTAGGAGTTTTTGAGTAAGCGGAAAACTTATAAGATCATGAGCAAAACATCGCATTCGTAACAGGAGAGAATTCTTAGTATACTTCCTTTGTATTCTACATCTTCTCTAATCTAGAATACTAGATTATGTAATATTTACAAAGGAGATATGCAGGCATCCCCAGACAATAGCTAACGACATATCCAGAAACAGATGTCAATATGAAGGGGAGAGTGATAGGAGGGGTAGGGCGGTCAAGTCAGTGTGATCATGTGGGCTCATCTCTCTTTCTGAACCACCTTTTCCTTCTCATCCTCCTTGTCAATGTCTCCCCAGAGCATCCTAGGCAAGCAGCCAGGCTGATCATCTAACTTCTCCTTGTGCTAAGGAATATTTTCTCTGGCAAGCATGGGATTGTCAGTGTTTCTCAGATCACATTGCCCAAATGCTCCCCTCTCTTTTATTACCCATCTTCCCTAGTACTCGAGCCTCAGAGGGATCTGGATGCAATGCGAGCTGTAGCTTCGCCAACACAAGCATGACGTACTCGGGCTCCACAAATGTCTGTAAAAGCAAAAGTCAACTTAGGAAGCCGGGCCAGATAGCAGCAAGGCCAGGCTTCTGCTTAGCTTTCTCTGCCCACACCTTGTCTCTGAAGAGAGCCAAGGAGAGTCTGGAAAAACAGTCTACAGCACAGCCAAGTCATTGAGGTCCCCACAGAGCCTATTTCCAGGCAGATAAACTGGGGAGAGAAGTCAGTGAGGGGGAGCAGCCAGGGCAGAGCTGGAGAAAGAGAGGGGGTGAGGAGAGTGAGGGCTGGCTCTAACCCCAGCCAGTTCAGGGTGTTTATTCTCAGGGATCTTCCTCCTCACAGCTTCACTGTGCTCCCAAGTTGGCTACAATTTTCCTACACACCCTTTTGCTAGAACTTTCTCATCTCTGACATCAGACGATAACAGCACTGTATGACTCCTCTCTCTGTCTTTGTCTCTGTCTCTCAGTCTCTCTCCCCCAATCTTTTTTTTTTCTTTTTTCTTTTTTTTTTTTTTTTGGTTTTTTGAGACAGGGTTTCTCTGTGGTTTTGGAGCCTGTCCTGGAACTAGCTCTTGTAGACCAGGCTGGTCTCGAACTCACAGAGATCTGCCTGCCTCTGCCTCCCGAGTGCTGGTATTAAAGGCGTGCACCACCACCGCCCGGCTCTCCCCCAATCTTTCTAGTGTTATATTTCTTTTTCTAAAAGAACCAGTACTGATATTTTCATGATTAATAAAAGTCATAGGTAACTTTATCAAGTTAATTAGATTAATCTAATAAATGACTTAATCTAATAAAATATTTGCAACTAAAATGAAATGATTGGAACAAAGGGAACCTTAAGAATTAGAGAAAATATTAGTTAATTATTCGTCTGATAAGATAATATCCTGATATATAAGGAAATGATAAATCAAATAATCTACTTAAGCAATAGGAAATTGATCTGAATAGACGTTTCCCAAAAGAAAAAATGTTCACCAGACTAATAATCAGAAAAATAAAAAATAAAATCAAAATGAGATACTGTCTCATTTCCTTTGGAATGACAGTTATAAAAAAGACAGAAGATAATAAATGCTATCAAGGATGCAAAAAAGAAAGAAAGAAAGAAATTCTCCCTCCTTTTGGTAATATATTACTGCCAACATGGTAAATCACATGGGAGTTCCTCCAGTAACGAAAAATAGAACCATCACCTCACATAGCTGTCTCACTACCAGGTATTGAACTAAACAAGATGGAATCAGTGTAGCAGAGGACTGTGCACACCATGTTTGTTGTACACCAGTCAAAGAAAGGACCGTATGGATGGATGAACGGATAAGCAAAATGTGTACAGCAACACAATGCAATACTAGTCAATCAAAAATCAAAAAGAAATCCCATCATTTGTGGGGAAATAGATGGAAATGGAGGATGTTGTAGTAAATGAAATAAGCTGGGCATAGAAAACTGTACAGCCTCACTTACAGAAACAAAAGCAAACCACAAATGTGGATCTCAAGGAGAGAGAACAGTGGCCCCTTGATGCTGCAAAGATGTGCGATGCACAGGGAGGGAGACAACAGGCACAAGGCTGCAGTCGCACAGCAGGAGATGGTTTGAGTGTCTACAGCACAGCGGTCTAGCTACTGCCCACAGTGATGTTATGTATATTTCTAAATAACGAAAAAAGAAGGAACCAGTGATTCTCAAAACAGAGAAATAATAAAGGTTTGGGAACACGAAATGCTAATATTTTAATTTGACCATTACATATTGAATACATACTTCGGCTTATATTGTATTCTTAAAAAAGTACAAATATGTTTCAGTTAAAAATAATTTGTGTCAGGTACAATGGTACATATCTGTAATATGTATCTGGGAAGATTAGGTAGAGGGATTAGCCTGGGCAACATAGTGAGGTATTGTTTCCCCCAAATCTGTTACTCTGTTGGTCTGTCTGGGGATGAACTGAGAATTTCAAATGAGGTTCCTACCCCTACTTAACCTAATATAATTCCTGGATCTAAGCAAATTTTCGTATGAGTGTCCCTGTGTCTTCTTGAGGATCGTTGTAAATGGAGGCTGCTCACTCATTTCCCAACTGCTCAGACCTGAATAATCACACAGAAACTATATTAATTACAACACTGTTTGACTAACAGCTTAGGCATATTCCTGGTTAACTCTAGCATCTTAAATTAACCCAATTCTATCATTTTGTATTGCCATGAGGCTGTGGCCTATGGGTAAGTTCCATCAGGCATCTGTCTCCTTTGGCGGATACAAGACTTCTCTTTGACTCCACCTATTCTCTCTGTATGTCCCTTCCAGCCTGACTATAATCTGCCCTGATATAGGCCAAAGCAGCTTTATTCATTAACCAATAAAAGCAACATGCATATAGAAGGATATACCACACCAGATCATCAAGAGGATTAAAATAATTTAGTGATGAAGAAATTATAAAGAGTCCTTGCAAATGCTCGTCAAAGACAAATGTAGTAGTATTTTCTCACGGGACTGCCAGCCCACAAGTAATGACACAGACACTTCTTATTAATTATGAAAGTTTGTCCTTAGCTTAGGCTTGTTCCCAACTCGCTCTTATAACTCAAATTAGCCTGCTTCTATTAATCTATGTTCTGTCACATGACTTGATTACCTCTCTGTTCTGTTTGGCTGGCGTTCCCCTTACCTCTCTTTCTCCCAGAGTTTTCTCTCTCCCTGCAAATCCCATTTATCCTTTCCTGCCTAGTTGCTGGCCATTCAGCTCTTCATCAAACCAACCACAGTGACACGTCTTCACACAGTGTAAACAAATATTCCATAACAGATAAAATTTAAAGGTATAAGTAAAATTCAGATAAAATATCACTGCAATATCTTTGAGCTGATATTTGTACACACAAATCTTTGCCTGGATCTCTGATCATGATTTTTTTAAACAAATTATTTTAAAGGAAGGTGAGGAAATTTTCCCTCTATAAAGGGAAAGTATCAGTAGACAGGTGAGTTTTGCTAAGCATTTCTTGAGGGAATCATTAATGCAATTTGTTGTCTCCTTAGTTCAGATGAATCATGAGGCAAACTCTATAAATTGTGTTTCTTTCCTCCGAGTTACATATAATCTCCTGATGGCAACTCTCAGCCATTTCAGAGTCCTTAGTCATGAAGATGAGAACCTAACAACCAAGAACACAGAAAGGGAATGTGTTTATCTCACACAGAAGTGAGAAGAGTTAGCACAAGACTTGAAGTTAATCACAAACCTACACAAAATCGGCATTGCTACCCTGGAAAGAAGGGGGTGGGACTCTTCATATTTTCTAGCTGAGGTTAGGAATGGACCAACAGTTACTGTAAGGAGAGAAAGCACACAATCATTTATTAAGCTTCTCCATAAAAGTTGTAGTTAGATGTAAGTGCGAACTGAGTTTGTCTGTGGGGTTCTGGGGACCTAAGATTTGAACATGCTAGCAAACAGGCTAACACTGAGCTGTGCCCCATCCACAAAAACAAAGATTAACAGTCTGTGTTTCAGCCAGTGATGTGTTGGTTAAGGAAGGTTTGTAGAGGAGAGACTTCAACAAGAAGCCTTCAGACCTTGAAAGTGAGACCTCCTTCACACCCATGGGGACCTCATGGTCCTCAGCACCCTTTCTGAAGTTGCCTGAATCCCTGTATGGAACACAAGCTATGCCTTATACATCCTTACATCTTCCAGGGTTAGTATAAACTATGGTCCATGGCTATGTATCTTGGTAAACATTTTTAGAATACGTAAGTGAATGATCAGGTCACAGTCCACCACATCCTCTGGGGTCTACACTTCAGACTCTCTTCTTCCCTCCATCTTCACCTTATTAGACTGAGATCCGCTCCAAGTTCATATTCCCTATAAATCTGTTGTCTGTTGCTTGCCTCGATGTGTGTTTTCTTGGGCTCCACCCTCCGACACAGTTGACTTCAGTCCCTTGTCATTTCTCAGCCTTATATTCCACAATCTCTCATCTGATCACTGCTGCCAAGAGTCCCATCTCTCGGTCTTCCATTCAGTATTGTTTTGGTGGGATCTGGCCCGAAAGGAAATGTAATATAGGAAACAATTCACTCGGTAAGGTTCTTTCGATAACTACCGACGGCTGCTACCCGTTCATACATCTAGGCAGCGAGGCGGCACTTAATTGACTTTCCCCTGTGATTCGGGCCCTGGAGTGCATTCCCAGATGGTCCTGTCCTCACAAGGCTCATAACAGACTATAATAAACAGAGGTTCAGGCGATGGATCAGCAGAGGTTTAAAGTCTGGTGAAGAGGAGGAACCAAGTGATCACTCATTAATGTAAACTCCAGCAGAAGCGATGACACATTTACAGATTTCATCTTAACAAGGTGGACAGGAGGGAAGAAGTAAATTTGAAGCAGAGTCCCCAGAAGATGTGGTGGATTGCGACCCGATTATTCACTTATGTATTTTAGAAATGTTAACCAAAATATATATAGTCATGAGCCATACTTTATACTAACTCCAGGAGATACAAGGATATAGAAGGCATGGCTTATGTTCCATACTGGGATGAAGGCAACTTCAGGAAAGGTGATGAGGACCATGAAGGCCCCATGGACATTTAAGATAGAGTCCTATAGGCACTTAGAAGAATTGTAGAAGTCACAGGAGATTTCCAAAAGAAGTAACTTTTGTGCTTTCACCCATTCTCCACGTCTGTGCTGAAAAGCTGAAAATGTTCCTTGTATTGCGTTTTCCTCTCCTTCTTCTTCTCCTTCTCCTTCTCCTTCTCCTTCTCCTTCTCCTTCTCCTTCTCCTTCTCCTTCTTCTTCTTCTTCCTCCTCCTCCTTCTTCTTTCTTCTTTTTCTTCTTCTTTTTCCTCTTCTCCTCCTCCTCCTCCTCCTTTCTCTCTCTCTCTCTCTCTCTCTCTCTCTCTCTCTCTCTCTCACACACACACACACACACACACACACCAGCTATAGTCATTCCTTTCTCCAGGGAACATTTCCTAATTCCCCAGCATTTCTCTTTCTAATGCTGAGGTTGACACTCAAGGCCCCCTGCACAGGCTAGACAAGTGCTCAGTCACTGAGAAACCAGTCCCTTTGCTATGATCCTGCCATTGTTTCCCTGTTCCTCAGCAGTGTTTACATCTGGAGCAATTTTAACACAATGCTCCAAGCTACATATTATGCCTTTTTAGTTCGTTTTAGTTGCTTGAGCTTGGGCCTCCTGTTAGACTGTATAGTGTTGTGAATTAAATATCCCCTAGGAGGGTGGAGTCATTCTTATGTCAGACTGTGCAGGTCTAGTTGACTGATTGGAACTTTGTGATTGTGAGGAGTTGGGAGTTTGCAAGCCTGTGATCAAATTACATGAGCTATCACTAGCTCCTTAATAACCATTTATCATCCACCTCTGTGTCTAACCTAATACCTTTCTGATCATCATCAGGAACCTTTGGGGTATAACTTAAAAGCCTGCCAGCTTCCACCAGCCCCACTTCGCATCTGAGACTTCCAACAGAGATTTCCCAGCTGTGCTAAACCCATCCATCTGATGTTTTCTTCGATGGATCTAAAAGGCAAGCAAATGAAAGGAAACCCTGATTCATGAATTTCTTTTGTTCTGTAACTATGAAAACTACATGAGATTGTTTTCACAGTTGAGCATATTTTGGGAGATAACCTGAATTCCTAATCCCAGGATAGTGACTCATATTTTGTTCAAGAATAAGCTATATCTTATTTTCTTTGAGGTTAGAGCTGTGTTTTGTGATAATTGCCTCTGTGAATAACATGGAAACAGTAGGTGGCACAAAAATAGATTGAAATGCATGTCTAAATTAATAAAACCAATGCTAGTATGAGTGAATGGAGTTTGTATTCATAAATGACCTCTGGTGTATCTTTATAAACTTAATCTAAATGCTAATACTAACTTAGTTGTACATCAAGTATGAAAAATTAAAAAAAAACCTTTAAATAAGTAGATTTAGACATCATTTAAGCTTTTAAATGAAAAGAGACTACAGAGTATTAGATCCATTCCAGTCATCCAGATATCTAAAAATAGATAGCATTTTCATTTCCGGTCTGATTGTTTTAGTTGTCTCCTGTGACGGCTACTTAATGATTCTCTTTCTGGTCAATGGCTTAGCCAGTAGTTAATCCAGAAATTCATACAACGGGATTCAGATTCAAAGCCTATTTTCATTTGTCTGTATTTCAGGAGGCACACTAGAATCCCAGCTGCCATATTCCATCCAGAAAGCAATGTGAATACCAGGTTAGAAGGAAATATGGTCTAAGCATCCTTTGTATTTTAATTGAAAAGAATTGGGAAATAGAAATTTTAGGATCAGAATTTCAAGCAAAATGTACATTAAATCTAGATGGAAATCATCCGAGGAGTCTGGAGGAACATAGGCGTGATGACAACATGGAACTGTGACCATTCTTCAAGATACACATCGCCCCACCATCAGAGCCATGGACAACACCTCCCCCACACACAGCCCGTTCCCCAACAAGAGGCTGGAGAATTACCTTGCTTGCACATTGAGCAAGAATGTAGAAATCTCTGATACATGAGGAAGACTATGGCTGATTTGGTGAGTATAACTTCCAGGAAGAGATGTCATTTTTGGACAGGGGAAACAGTTTACTCATTTACCTAAAGCACAGTTTGGAGAGTAAACTTGGGCAGTAAAGGAATATCCAAGGTATACATTATGAATAAGCCTCCCCAAAATATCATGGGAATTGTTCTAGATTCTCCAATTTAATTCTGCTGGGGAAGTTTGGGGGGGACAGTTGCATAAAGTGTGTTTGAGGGCTGAACTCCCCCTTCCTGAATCCAACAGGAAGTAAAGACTTGTACCTGTGTCTTCCAGACAAACTTAAATCTCTATGTGTCCTGAGGTACCTGTTGTTCTCTCCAAATCTCCAAATCTTTCTTCCAATAGTTTTTATCAGGTTGGTACTATTTTACTACCAACACAGAAACCCATCACCTAAAACCCTCATTTTATCTTCCAGGATGGTCACATAAGCAAAACAAGTCTGACAATGTCTCTTCCCTGACTCTGTCCTTCAGTAGCCAGAGACAGAAGGAAGCGATTGCCTCAGCATGGCAGAAGATAGGCTTTAAACTTTGAGCTCGGTCTTTCCAGCCACATCTCCTGCCAGGATTTTCTAACATTGAAACTGCTTTTTTAAAATTATATTTTATTGTTTCGGAAGTGTGTATGTATGCACATGTGTGTATGCACACACATGTGTCTGTGGTGTATCGTGTTTTGGTCTAGTCCGCCCCCATTCCTTCCCTCCCAGTACCTCTCCTATCCTCCTATCACTCCCCCCCCGCCCAGTTTCCCGTATCCTTTTGTTGCTGTTGCTCACTGAGTCCACTTAGTGTCGCCTGCGTGTGCCAGGATATAAGGCCACCCACTGGAGCAGGGGTAGCCTCTAGGGGCCTCATCCTTAAAGAAAACCATCTTTCCCTCCCCTAGCAGTTACCAATTGCTAAAGCTCCTCAGCGAGGGGGTGGGACTTCGTGACCCTTCCCCAAGCCTGGGATTTTGTCTGGCTTGATCTTAGATAGGTCTTGTGCATGCTGTCACAACTGCTGAGTGCTCACAAATACGACTGCCCTGTGTGTCTGAAAATAAAAAGCAAAAATTTTGTTTGCTGTAGTCATTTCACTTCTTTTGCAATGATTGCTGAATGTTGAGGGAGAAAGGTGTGACACAAATGTCCCATTCAGGGCTGAGCACTTCACAGTATCTTTGCCTTGGCATATAGACTTCTTGATAAACTTTCAATGTCTCTTTTATCACCCGAAGTCTCATGCATGCATCTCTTTTGCTCAGCCTGTTCTCCATCTCTCTCTTCTCCTAGTACACTTTGGATCATCCTTCCAAATCTGTATGAGAAGTTAATTTTTCCATCAGCCTTCCCTGCATCAATTGCAGATTCACTGACACTTTAACACATGCAAGTGCACCCATGCTTACACATATACACAAGCCAGCATATGCATCATATGATCAGAAACACACATATGCACATGTATGTATGTGCACAACTCATACAAGCATGTGCAAATATGCACCCACATACTAGCATGCATATATGCACACACATACATGTACACAATTTGTACAAGTACTTGCACATCCATACATGTATGCATGCATGCATATATACACACAATTATGTATACAATTTTTTATTTGTGGGGGACACATCTTACTCTGCCATCCAAGCTTGCCTGGAACTCATAGAATATTCCAAGCTGGCCTCCAGCTCACAGCAGTTCTCTTGCTCTGCCTTCCAGATACTGAAATTGCAGGTGTGAGGCACCATGCCTGTCTGAAGCTTTCCATTTCATGGTCCAGTAGCTTTCTTTATTTTTAAGCTGGTTGGAAATTGTAACTTGTTCATCATTCATAGCCTCTCCCCATTGCAAGCTTCTGGCAGATGCAGTCCTGGCTTCCCCTTTGATAAGCAGAAAATGAGGCCCAGGGCAGGAAATGCTCACAGTAGCACAGTGCAGATTCGCTATGAAAAGATAGGCTTCCATCTCCCAGGTGGTGACAAACCTATACCCATGACTGCCAGGACTCCTTGAGCATGTAACACTAACTTGGGATGGAATTATATAGGGCCACCTGCTTTCCTGGCCCCTTCTTAAGTCTTTATGTTACTTGTGTTATGGGGTTTCTTCCTTACGGGGCCACGTATATACAGGCAGTGTTTCCATAGCAACCAGCAGGTGTGAAGGGTACTCTCCTAAAATGTGAGTATATGAGCAGAGGTGGAGCCTCAAAACTGATTCATTTACATATTCCCACATTTGCCTTCCTCCCATCCGTGTGCAAAGCAGCTTTCGTGATCTGCTCAGTTGTCATTCAGGAGACTGCACCTAACCCAAATCTTCCCATGCATCTCCACCTCCTCCCTTCACCCTTTCTCCCCTCTCTTTCGCCTCTGTATCCACTAAGCCATGGAAATATTTGGAAGCTTCCCAGCTAGACATGGGCTAAATGCACTGGTTGCTATGGTAATAACTCCCCCCCATACCTGTGCAGTGATATCAAACTAAAAAATAATTTTTCTATGAGCAAGAAATATGGAAATGAAATTGTTTACTTGTAAAAAATTCTATCACATGCCACTGATATTACATTCCGTGAAACTTGGACTCTGTAACATTTAATTTAAAATACCAACAAAAGACCTACGAGTGGCTAATGTAATTCCCAAAGCCCACAGTTCTTCTTATATTCACAGGCACCTCCAACACACTTAATTCTAGATTTTTTTCTTTTCCTAGGAATGGGTTCAACACTGCGGGCATCCACTATATGCCAGGTATGGACACCCCTGAGCGTGCAACGGTGTGGTAAATGTGAACAGGATCCTATGTGTTCACTTCCTGAGAATGTCCGTCCTGTGAAAAGGGGAGGAAGAGCACGAGAATAGTAATATTAACAGCAACGCTGTTTTCTTTCTTGAAACAGTGGTTTAGAGGGACTGGTGGAAGGAACTGACATCGACAGGGTGAGCAACCTCTCTTTGTACTAAAGAAAAAGAAGCAAGGTTAGATGCTGAGGTCTGTGATTGAGGCTTGCATGTTTAAAGCTGAGAAGGCTCTAGCCGACGGTGTCTGAAGACAAACACATGTGCCCAGCAAGTATAAAAAAAGCAGGAGTCACAACAATGGTCGAGTTAAATTCACTCCTCATTGCTAAGCCGCTAAGACAACAGCAAACTGCCATCCTTCTACCCAAGTCCAGTTCATTAATTTATTATTGACTTGTATAAAAGGTTAACTAGCATGTTTTAATCGGCACATGATCATTGTACGTGTTTGTGGGGTAGTGTGTCGTTTCAATCCGTGTGTATAATGTGCAATGAGTATGTTGTAAACAGTACTTGGCACACATACCACCTTGTACCAGAATCCACTTTCTCTGGTCTTCTGCTCATTCCAGAACTCAGGTGGCTGCTGTGTTTGACATTCCCAATGCTTCTAGACATCAACATTTGGTTTTGTTTTCGTTTCTGAGACCCTTGTCTTGACTCACGGCACCTTTGTTCTGCATCTAGACTCTCGATGGCTTCCTAACTGGCCTTCCTATTTCTAATGCAGCTTCCATCCTGCGGTAAGAGGAATTACATCTCCAGAATATCATCTCACTGATTTCCCCGGCTAGCGACCTCTCCATGGCTTCTCACTCCTTTTGCATAGGAAGCCTCCTACGATCAACCACCAAAAACTTCATAATTTAGACTCATCTCTCCTCACTGCATACTCTTGTAGCTCATACTAAAATGCTTACAGGTCCTTAAATGTGTTCGTGCCTCTTGCTGTCTGGGATTTTGTGCTTCCTTGACACTCTGTCTGGCTCACTTCCTCTTACTTTCCGGCCTTCACGTGAATAATTGTCATAGATGCCATGCTCTCTGTCAAAAATCTGTGCTGCTCTTCCAGGACGAAAGTGACTGCTTTTCCAAATGGAACCAGGTCCGTCCTGGTAGCATTCATTTACCCCGTCTCGCTGTAAGTAACGCTTATTTCTGAAAAACGCACACATCCACCCTTATCACATTTCCCTAACATCTTGCACAGCTGGCTTATAACATGCATTCTTGAAATCATTTGTCAGATAAATTGTTGGATGCTTTTTTTACACTTGGCACTCAGGATGATCAAAGGCCTTGCCCCAAGTCTTTTGCCAAGGAAATAAATGGCGAAGCTGGGCCTTTAGCTCTCGCGTTGTGCCTCTCCGCTCCTCCTGCAGCCCCGGCTCTTCTCTTCTATGTGGTGAGGGCTCACAGATGTGTACTTTCAGTCCGCAGCTCTCTTCAGAAATACAGAATCACATCAACATTTCTTCCTGGAAGGACTATGCCCAAACTTAACACTATTTAACTAATTCAGTTGCTGTGCTCCGAGCCTCTTAAGAACATGTAACTGGCTGGATAATAGTGTAACACATCTTTAATCCTAGCATTCTGGAGGCAGAGGCAGACAGATCCCTCTAATTCTGAGGCCAGCATGGTCTATATATAAAGTTCTGGGGCAGCCAGAATGACATAGTAAGACCCTATATTTAAAAAGAGGTGAAGTAATAGAGGAAGATACCAAATATCTATCTATGGCTTACACATGTACATACACCTATCTGTACACACACATATAACACATATAAAAAAAGAAAGAAAAACTGTCTGGATTGACATGGAGCCAGCTCTTGCTTCCAAACAGTGTGCTGTGTCTAGCCAGAGGTGAGCACAGCTCACCAGGAGGACCAGATTAAAAACTCCTGAGGTAACTGCATAAAAGAGTTTGCAGTAGAAAGCCCAACAATATTCTTCTCCTTTAGATGTAGGAAGTCAGTGGTCAGTTGAGAGCTGTGTTTCCTCCTAAGTCGGAAGACAGTCTTGACTCCGACTATAAACATCTGCCACTCCAATTTAGACTTCCCCACAAGAGCTGCACCATCGTCCTATTTCAGCTTCCAGCTCTGTTCCTCTGTTGCAAGCTTTGACTCCACAACTCTGGGATAATAAAACACAAGAGCATAGCTTGAAAATAGTGTGCATCTGCTGTGGATTGTTATTTTGGTTTAACGAGGACTTGCTCGTTCCTGAATTCCTATAATCATTTGATGAATGTGCTGGCAAGTCACTCTGCAGGCTTTGAACATGTGGTACTTATTGGGGGTGGGGGGGCTAAGTCATCCTTTCCCCTGGGAATACAGTCTTCTAGTGGAACTTTGTAAGGACAAATGTGTGTATCCATCACCGACTATATAGAGAAACAACAATACTGCGATAGCCACTGGCTTTGCGGAGGCAGAGGAGATTGGCGCCACCACAGCCTGAGCACACCTGCGCATGGAAACCATGGCAGGAGTTACAAAGACCGATAAATCAGCTTGATTCTCATATCGTTTCTCAAAAGGATTCCGGAAACATAGCCACTCACAAGGAAGTACAATCCACGGCAAACTGTGATGAGGGCTATCCTAGGCGTAATTATTCCTTCCATTCATTTATCCTGGCTTAATTTGCAAAGAACTTTCCATATGCATTGCCTCATTTGGTCCTCACAATGGTCCTGAGAGATAGACACTATTTTCTTCACTTTATAGTTACAGATAGTTCTAAAATCCTAGCCCCACAGCTGAAGGTCAAGAGAGGTTGAATATAACTTAAGTAGATACCACAAAGTTCCATGGAGAATGTGTAGGTAACCCTACTAGGAGCTACATCTACATGCCAGGGGAGTAGGGTTTTATGCTGGTTTATTTATATTTTCATTGATATATCGATTGGCTTCTGAGAAGTCAGCTCTAAGTTGTGGGAGATCAAACTGCTCTAAAGAAATTGATGTTTTCAGAGGTGTTGAACATGGAGCGGACCCCCGAAAGCATATTGAAAAGAGTGGGCAGGAACACCCCGCAAACCCGGAGAGTGTTCTCAGGTGGGCGTGTGGCACGTGCAGCTGCCTAGCAAGGCTTATGGGGCTGGGAAAGGAAAATCAAGTGAGTTCTCTGTGTGGTGCTGAGCTATGCTGACTCATCCCAATCTGAAACAAAGCAGGCCCCATGGAAGAAGGAAGACAGACTGCGGAGGCAGACGCTGCTGTGAGAGCCAGGGCAGGCAGAAATGCAACAATTGGATGGTGATTGAATCTAATGTGTCCCTGGCAAGGGACTGGCACACATAAAAACGTGTCACTCAAGCCTGACACTGGGCTTGGAGCAGAGGAAATGTGTCATAAATGCATTTACAGATAGTCAGAGCTCTTGAAGGTGCTAAACGGCCTGCTGTTTGCTGCCTGTGGCAGAAGCATTGCAAATGAAGCGCATCTGATCTCTCAATCTATGGCAACTTTGTATTAAAGGAGTAAACATTTTAATATAGAGACTCATAACTGGTCAGAGTAGTATCAGTAATTGACAGTGGCGTGCTCAGTCCTAAATGAGACATCTATTATCTTCCCACCAAAGGCTCAGTCCACGTGTTATGATTCTGTTGGACTTTCACATAGACTATCACATTATTAGCAAAGAAGTTTACTTCCTCCTGAAACCTGAACGCCTGTTTGGTTGGTTTTTGTTTGCTTGCTTGTTCCTTCCTTCCTTCCTTCCTTCCTTCCTTCCTTCCTTCCTTCCTTCCTTCCTTCCTTCCTCCCTCCCTCCCTCCCTCCCTCCCTCCCTCCCTCCCTCCTTCTTTCTTCTTTCTTTCTTTCTTTCTTTCTTTCTTTCTTTCTTTCTTTCTTTCTTTCTTTCTTTCTTTCTTTCTTTCTTTCTGGCATTGGTTGGGACTTCCAGTACAATACAGAGTTAACAATCCGGGTACAGCACCTGTTCCTCTTTATTTTTCCTAGTGTTACACTCAGTGTTCTTATACCCACTGTAGAAGTTTTGTAGATGTCTTTTACCAGAATTTTCTCTTACTGTAGGGTTGAGTTTAATAAGGAAAGGACATTGAATTTTTGTCCATTTTTTTCCAGCATAGAAAATCGTATCAGTTGATTACTTAAATGTTAAGCCAGTGTTATATTTCATGATAAACAACATTTATTCATGATATATTTTCTTTTCATACAAAAATATCATTTTACCCAAGATTTATTGAAAAGTTTAGCTAAACTTATGAGACTGGAACAATTACTCCAGGGTTAATAGCACTTGCAGCTCTTGTGGAGGGACCTGAGTTCATTGGTTCACAGCTGCCTGTAAGTCCAGCTCCAGGATAGCCAACACCCTCCTCTTTCTTTCTCTTTTCTCTCTCTCTCTCTCTCTCTCTCTCTCTCTCTCTCTCACACACACACACACACACACACACTGAAAAAGTATATCTTTTTAAAAAGGTGCAGTTATGAACAATATCTATCTATGCTGTTCTTATGACTATTTTTCTCTTGGTTTGCATCCAGAATTATGCTGGCCTCATCAATGACTTGGGAAGGATTTCTTCCTCTTTAATTTTTTTAATAAAATCTGAATAGCATTGGTACTATCTATATATGGACCAGTGACGATGTGTAGCTTGAAAGTATTATTTACAAAAGACTCATAGCCATAGATTTAATTTTCATAATGGATATATAATAATTCAATTTACATATTATTTCTTGAGTGAGCTTTGATGGCCTGCACATTTTCTAGAATCAACTCTATTTCATCTAATTTGTCAAACTATAATTAGAAGTTTGTAAGTCACTTTTTTGTGTGTCCTGCAGAATGTCTGGCAGACTCTTTCATGAAGCAGGAACCCCAAACAATCATCTCGCCTTTAGACAAGTTAGGCAGTCATTTGTGGGTCCTGCATGTCCAGTTCATACAGCATAACATCAAGCAGTCCAGGCAAGAGCAGTTTTTTGCCTTCATGGCTAACAAACTCCATGAGGAACCTCTTTGATGCCCATCTTCCTCTTGAAGTAACTGGTGCTGCCAGGATCAGATGTGTCTCATTGTCATGAAAAGATCTAAGTTAATAAAACATTTTAAATGCCATATTCTGAAGGTCTTTGAAAGATTTGAAGAATACCTATCTAACTGAAATATATCTCTATATATCTAGAAAACCTAACTAACATGACTACAAGCTTGACTGTTATAGATGATTATCTATTAACCTATATTTCTTAATTATACATTACATTTTTAAATGAGCTTCACAAACATAATATCTTAATAAGGAGCAGAAATATATATATATATATATATATATATATATATATATATATATATATATAAAATTGGTCTTAATTTTGTATCAATAAATCAAGATCCATACCAATGCAAAGTATCCATCTCTATAGCATATCCCCTTTAAATGTAAACAAACATCTATAAAAATTATTTGGGAATTTGGGTGTATTTCTCTCCAAACTGCTTCCTGCTTTTTGTTGGGAAAAATATTTTTGGGGGTGTTCACGACAACCTTTCAGGGGATTTGGTACATCAAACCATATTAGTCTGGAATAAATCCACAGGTTCTCATCCTCTGTGGAAACAAAAGAAGAACCTCTTTTCCAAAGTAACATATCCTTAGACCCAAATTCTGGAGTCAAGATACCTTTATGCTGGGTTATCTTAGCAGCCCATACAATGAAATGTCTCTCTCTATACTTCGCTCTTTCACAGTCAAAAAGTTCAAAGAAAATCCAATAATATACATAATCCAGATTCTCTGTAGCTATTCCATCTGTACATGGCTTATTCTTCTTACTCTATTACTGTTTTTACAAGTTTAATATTTATTTTATTATCTTTACTGCTTTAATCTATTACTGTCTGTCTCTTTACTCTTTTTCTTCTCTCTCCCAAGCCTACATACATTTTTTTAAAACATAGTGTGTCTCATTTAGATGTCTTTTATGTCTGAATCTGTCCTATTGTATATCTGTAATTATTTTCTGATCAGAAAATTAAAAAATCAGAAAATCAGTGCTTTTTTTTCAATTGCTAAGTAGGCGAGGCAAGGGCCAACACAGTACTGCCTACTTGTTCTGCCCAGTCTGACACAGCAGCGGCATGTTGGATGCCTCTGAGAGTCATGTACATTGCCCCATTTTTAGGCACACAGTGGGTCTATGTTGCCATTAAGCAAGTTGTAGCATCCTCCTTACAGAACCCATTTAAATACTTTGTAGCCAGACCTCCTGAGAGTGTCAATGCCATTTGTACTTGCAAACTGGGAAAGTGCTGTTTTGAAACTGAGGCTTTTTTTTCTACTGCTGAATCAGGAGATCTTTCCTAAAGGAGCTCTAGCATGCCGCCAGCAAGCAGAGTCCATCCGGGGAAAAATATGGCTAAACTTTGTTTTCTAGTGTCTAGAATTCCTTGCCAAGCCCCCTCAGGTTTTATGTGGATTTAGCTTGTACACATTGAGGCACCAATTTATTGTAAGAGGAGCTGATTGTTTGCTCCTGGCTGCTCAGCCCCAAAATAATCACACAGACACCATATTATTCACAACACTGTTTGGCCAATAGCTTAAGCGTATTTCTGGCTAACTCATATCTTAAATTAACTTTTCTCCATTAATCTATGTATTGCCACAAGGCTGTGGCTTACCAGGTAAAGTTCTGGCATCTGTCTCCTGTGGGGCTCCATGGCTTCTCTGGACTTCACCTTCTTTCTCCCAGCATTCAGTATAGTTTTCCCCTCCTAGTTCTACTCTGCCCTATCAACAGGCCAAGGCAGTTTCTTTATTCATTAACCAATAAAAGCAACACATATACAGAAGGACTTCCTACATCAACTGTGCTCGTCTATTTGTCTATATTTATTTATGACTCTTATCAGCTCTGAAGCTCTTTGTGCATTATGAACCTTTGTTTTTCATATATTAATGTTTATTATGTGTATAGAGTCCTGATTTTATTAAGCGGAACTTTTCATTTCTAGTAATTTTTGGTATTAAATCTAATAATTATATACCCATTCAAGTTTCCATTTAAGCAAAGCTTACTAATTATACATTTTTACAAAATTTTATTTTCAAACCATTCATGTCTATTTAAAGTTCTTTTCTTACAAGAAGTATCTCTTCATATATTGTTCTTTAATCCAACCTGAAAATCATTGCTTCTTTATCAGGGTGTCATTTGCCTTTACATTTAATGTGATTTTGGATGTTGTTGGTTGCAATGTCATGCCTCATTCATTACTTCGCCTCTTTCCTTCCTTTTCCTATCTTTCTTCAGTTCAATAACTTATTGTTCTACTTTATCCTTCTTTGTTGGCTTAATAACTAAATAGCATACTATTTCTTTCTTGGTTGCTTTAAGATTCATATATTTTAGCCATTAAGGGGAATGTTCAGGTGTTGTAACTTCACATAGGCATAAATGATTAATCATATTAGTAATCTTCTCACCTTTTCCTTTCTGATCTTTGGGCTGCTCTAGTTTCCATCTGCAGATGTGTTCTGCTCCCCCATCACACGCACTGTTTCCTAAGGAAAGCCTGTTGTCTAATCCTGCTTTTCTTGCCTGGCTACTTCTACATTCTCCTCTATGTCACTGGTTTCAGGAAATTTGGTTATGACCTGTAGAAAGGAAGCCTGCCATCAGAAAGAACTGACAAGACACACTTCATGATGAAGTGTCCATGGGGCACAGGAAAGATCATGGAAGTCAAAAAAATAATAAGATGAGAAACGCTGCCGATGATGCCTTGGGGTAAGAGACGGCGGAGGAGTAAGAAGGATAAAACGCACGCTGCTTACATCGTGGTGTCTATGTCCAGATCTAACAATAAGAGAAAGAACTGCTTCCTAGACCTTCAGTTCACCGCCTTTTGTGCAGTCCATTGATGTCATGAGCATTCTCTTTCTGTTGCCAATTGGTCCAAAACTCTTCTAGCCACACTATTTTCTGTCACTTAGAGAGTCAAAATACTTTAATACTGAACTGAGAAAAAAATTTCCTCACATAAGTTTTCATGAGTTTTCTTATAAATAATTTGTGAGGACACAGAAATTTTAGAGACATTCACACAAAAATGAGTGACTAAATATAAGCTGTGTGCAAATATTTGAATTTTAATCATATCCAGGAGCAAGGAACTTCATCTATATTCTCAGAAACATATAAAGTAACTGCCTCATAATAAATTATTAGTAAAGATTTAAAAAATAAACAAGAAAAGAAAAAGTAAATCACAGAAAGAAGAATGGAAAATGTGTTCTAGACAGTATATCCATTTTCTACTATGTTAGAAGCAAAAATGAGAAAGTGGCAGTAAGCCAAGACACATTTTCATTTTACATAGAAAATAACCAGCGTGATGACAATGCATTAATTAATATCATGATATTTAAAACTTCCAGGAAGAAAATAAGTCATTCTGTTGGTCTGCAAACATTCACTTTCCCACACAGCATGGCATATTCTCAAATTAACTTTCTAATTTGCTTCTCTAAGAATCTACCAGTCCAAGGAAATAGACACCCATGGAAAGTTATCTTCTAGGATGCTTTAATGACTGATATCATATGTTAATTTCTAGTAAATTAGAGCATATACCCCTAGCCAGAATTATCATCCTATCATTGATGTTTTCTTGCTGTGTGACCTTGAGGAGTCACTGAAATGCAAAATGAATGAGATAAATTAATTTCTACACCATAAACTGCAAAGACTAGGCACCAATGTGTTTATGAAAATATTGGCAAATGCAAAGGACTATGAAAATATTAACTTTAATTTTCCAATATAAGTTAATGACATATCCTAAAGGGGAGCTGACGGTTCTAAAACAGACTAATGGTTACTGTGTGGAATAAGTTTTATCAACAGTGTACTGTACTTTGAGTGGAAATGAGATGAACTCCAGAATTTGTGGTCCTCTTAGAATGGCAGCTGGTGGGAAAGGGGAAAAGAGAAAGAATTTCAAAAGTCCAAATTTATACCATGCAAAAATAAAAATGTAAAAAAAAAATGTAGTCAGTACTAGAACGAACTGGGTCCAGCTGCTACCTTCAGATGGTAACCTATATAAACCGCTCTACAAAAAGACGAGATGTTTGAATTGCTGATGCTAGCCACCCATTTCTGGTAAGAGTGGAAAAGTGACATAGGCCACGGGAAAAGTACTCTCCTTAAGAAGTAATTTATTCCTGCTCTGCGGAGTCTGATGGGAGCTTGGCTGACTGTGAACCCTTACACAGAACATAACAATTTTCACTACAGCCAAGAAGGAAATGGAACTGTTTCCCCCAGGATTCCAACACTGCAAAGAGAGTACCGTATTTAAAAGTTAGACCCCTAGTGGATGCATGAGGCATAAAACTGTCAAAGACGAAGTCTTGATGAATACCTAGGAGCAAGGAAGACAGCCCTCTTGGAACAGTAGCAGCAGGCTACATTCTTTGTACACCGAGGGAGCGTCCATGAAACTGTCTGGACAAAGCCTGTGATTTTTACAATGGTTCTTTTCAAGACATAAGGCATGTCCCCAGTTAAAAATCTTCATGAAAGTTAACCAAGTTGGACTTTTTCTCAATTCTCCTCCCAAATTCCAGTAAATATTTATTTGTTCTCTTACTCCTGTTGAAGCATAATGTTCATGACTCAAAAGGACACATAAGCTTATTCACTTATTCCTTGGCGAGCTCTATGTTCAGTGTGCCAACTACTTGTCTATGCATTTTGTCTATATTAGCTCATTTAGTTATTCGTCATTCAATTATTCCAATGACATTCATGGAGTTCATATCAAGCTCTTACAATATGTCAGATCTTATGCTTTCTGTAAACTAAACCTGCAAGGGACCCACAGTAAGTTCTGTGGAGTAGGCATGTAACACAGTGTTTTGTCATTATCTGTTTTAAAAACAGTGATTAATTATGCGGAAAGAAATAACTAATCAGGTCAAAGGAATAATATTCAGGAAGTTGGGGAGCACTGGAGGTATCTGAGAGCTAGCTGAAATGTTACCTGAAGCCTCAAAAATGATCCAGGAAAGTGAAATAAGGCTGTTATATAATGAAGACACTTTGGTGCAAGGGAGAGCAAAGCTCAAATGGCTGGTAGAAGCTATAACCAAGTCGCATAATGAAACTAAAAAGATCGAGACAGTGTAAGAGATAAGGTGAAGACGTGGACAGGACTAAGCGAAGTCTTTGACCTGTGTAGACAATGCAAATTCACTGCAGAATTTTAACCAAGGAAGCATGTGGCTCCGAATTCTCTAGTCCATCAAGTTTAGATAGTCTTGAAGTAATGAAAGTGGTGCATGATGGGAAGTAGACCACCAGCTAGGACACACCTCTGTCATTACAAACGAGAACTCCAGCACAATGGTTCACATCGTAAGAGCAGCAAAGGACTGGAGAGCTCTTCAGTCATGTGCCCTAAGCATTGAATCAACTCTACCCAGGGATTCTTAATATATTGACCTTTGTTTACCACTCAACTTTTCTTCTTTACCACTTATCTTCCAGAAAGCCATGAATAGATCTATCTCTTGTAAGAAAGTAAAGGGAACTGGGGGAGGACAGGTCTCCTTTTCTAGCCTCGTTCTGGCCATTGGCTGGTTTTGACTCACTGGACGAGCTCAGAGTTCCTCAACCGTAAACAACATGGATTGGAATAGATCGTGCTTGCATTTTGTTTGCCTATGAAGGTTCTATGAAGCAACTTCTATTCTTGTTAACAGTATTTTTAGTCTTCAAAGGAAACTGGAGACACACAGAGAAGTATCATAATAGAGCTTCTCTTGCTGTTTGTGAGTTGTCAAGTAATATGAATATGTATGGTAATGAAGTTCCACAGAGCGGCAGCGTGAATGCTGTAGATTAAAACACACATACGGTTCTCATACTAAATAGTCCATAATGCATTTCTGTATATGCCAGAATACTAAACTAAGCAGAAGACAGTTCATGTGCCAACGTAGTGGGTTAAGTTTAGTTTTCTTAACTTTAAAAGAAAGTTTGAATTTCTTTTTTACTTTTCCTTGAATACTTCTGATGGAGTCTGCATTTTTTAAGAAAATGAGAGCTGGATAAAGGTTTTAGTCAAGACAATAATTTTGAAAAGCTGACTAGATTTCTACTAGCATTTAAACTTTCAATCACATTAGCAGACACATTCTATTAAGGGCATTGCTATTAAGGTCATTGCTAGAATGTCACTGTGCTCCAATCTATCTGATGCTATTATCACAAATTTCATTGCAGACAGTAGAGGTGGAACGCACTGTGCTTTGCTGAAACCTGACCATAACACGGGGACTTTCTTAGGCCAACAAATAATTTCTCTTCACAATGAAATGCAGGTGAGATCTTAAGTCACATGAAGTAAACTATTTTTTAACTTATATTGGTTCTTTGTAAATTTCATACATTCTGATCCCACTTATCTCCCTGGCCCCTCACATCTACCTTCTACCCTTACAACCTCCCAAAACAAAAACCAAATTTAAAAAACAAAAACAAAACAAAACAAAACACAGAAACAAGCGAGAAAGAAAGAAAGAAAGAGAGAGAGAGAAAGAAAGAAAGAAAAAAAGAAAGAAAGAAAGAAAGAGTACAATCTGGTGGTCATGGAAGCTGTAATGTGGTCCGTTGAGACAGACACACAGTTTACCCTTTAGTCTGTTCATCTTTACTTGCAAGTGTTCAATGCCATGAATCACTGGTCTGACTCTGAGGTCTCTGGTTTTTGATACATCACTGATAATGGGCTCTTACTGGAGTTCCTCTTGGATGCCTTGCTGTTGTCCTGTGTCATGGAGATCCTGGTGTTTTGGATCTGTAGATTCATACCTTTCACATGTTCCAACAGTTAGTTCATAGATTCAGTGGATGTTGGAGTGGGCCAACTCACAGCCCTGGTTCTGGGCCTGGAAGTTGGATTGGTCAGCTCCCTGGCTTTCCCTCATTGTCACTACTGAGAGCTCTCCAGCACTGCCTCAGCTAGCTCATCCAATGCAGCCTACAGCAAGGAATGAGGACCTCATATCAGGGTCCCCCTCACTCATATCACCTGGGTCAGCTCTACTGTTTTTCCCAGGCAAGATGCAGGGCCCTCTCTCCTGATTGCTGTATGGGATATATGGGCGGGGATTAGGGTCAGCCCTCCCGCTCTCAAACCCTTGGGGCTGGCTCACCTGCTACTCTGACAACAGGATCAACTCTAGTGTGCTGCCCAGGTGGGGTGCAGGGCCTGCTTTCCTGTGCTGTAGCTGGTGGAGGACAAGACTAATTCTCTCACTCTCATGACCCCAGGGCCAGTTCCCTAGCTTGCCACAGGTAGCAAAGGGGAAGGGCATCTTTCCCTCACCCATGCCACCAAACAGTCATGAACTATTCTTTCTCTTTAAGAAATTGTAGAAAGTAGAAAACTTAGAGTTATCTCTTTGGGGTTCTTAAGCTTATTGATAAAATAATTTTAAATAGAAATTAATACAAAGGAAGATTGAAGACAATTTCACTACAATTTAAAGGAAAAACAACAGGGTAGGCAAACTGCAAGTCTTGACAGCTGTGAGAGGAGGGAGATAGATACGAAGAAGAGGAAAAGCCATGCCCTTTGCTGTGTAGCTTGGCAAGCAAGCAGCTACATGGCAGAGGGGAAGTGGGGTCAGAGAAAGAGCAAGAAAGCCCAGAGTGCTGAAGAAAGCCTGATTAAGCTTTTGGCCAGGATTCCAAACAAAAAGATGCAGAACCAGAAAAAGTTATGCTTTTCTGAGTTAGTACTCAGAAAAAGTGGGCAAATCACGTGGCGGAGACACCACAAACAGCTGTGTGGAGCAGGGGTTTCTGGGGGAAATAAGTGCAATGTCTCATTAAAGGAATAATTATTCTTCCCATGTTCTTAAGTTGAAATGCATCAGTCCTCTTGAGGGGTGGTCTGTTGCCACAAATGGTTGACAGAGCCAAAGGGATTAACTCTTAAAGGAGATAATAATAGATAATGTGCTAATCTTTGGAGCAGATCATAATATCATGTTCTATCCAGGGCCACAGGCATTTGATTCTGTTGACCAAGAGACTTAAGGAGTGGCAAAGCTGATATTTACCATTCTACTGTTACCAAAAGAATGGGAAGTTGGGACCAAAGCCAAACAATGAGAGTCAGGCCCATCCGCAATGGGCTTAGTGATATTAATCTTTGTCCTGCTTCCTAACATAGTTCCTTCAAGAGTTCAGACACTAAAATCATTTAGATGAACTAGAATTGGGAAATAACCTATTTCCACCCGGAAAATCTGGAGACCCAATTCCAAGCTGTTGACGGGGAAGGATTAGTGTCTGGGGCTGGAAGTTCGGTCACATCCTCTCATACAGCTTCCAGCAGGGGTGATTACTTGGGAGAGGAGAGAAAAGAAACCAGAGCTCCCTTCTGGCATCCCTGGCCTCTAGCCCATACAGGACCAAAGATACTTCCTGTTGTTGACCAAGGACAGGAATTAACCTGCTCCTAAAACTGCCTTACTTGTTCTTATCTCTTGTTTTCATCACTAGACATATCAATCATGAATGAGATGGGGACTGGATCCGTCATTAAGGGTACTTCCTGCTCTTGTAGAGAACTGGATTTCAGTCCCAAGGACCCATGTCAGGTGACTCACAACTTCCTGTAACGCTCGTGCCAGGGAATCTGATACCATCGCCTAGTCTCAACAGGCACCTGTAGTCTCATGCACCTACCCACTGGCAGACATACACATAATTAAAAATTAAAAATGAATTTTAAAAGAATGACAAGGGAATGTGTGCATATAAGAAAAGTACTTGGTAGTTCATAGAGTTAAAATGTAGACACTTATTAGTAAAACAAAAACACCCAAAGATCATGCATAAACTTTCAGGATCAGGTGCTATTATGTCCACCATGATGATCAGCAAGTGTTTTGTTTGTTTTTTTTTTTTTAAAGTATCAGCAGAATAACATTACAGTGGAATCACTCTGCTTCTCTTTAAGTGGTTCTACGATTGTTCCTTATCCCTGCTACACTATGGAATCCTAGTGCTGAGTCACGTAGCTGCAAAATATCCTAACCACTGCTTTTATATAAAGTTCAAAATAATGAGAAGAAATATGAAACCAAAACAGATATCTTATTATTAGAGAGTTATATCATATTTTATATACATTTCTTTCAATGTGCTATCACAGTAGTGTATTTGGGTCAAATACAAAATGAAAGTAAATTTGTAGTACTCTGATAGTCAGTTAATATGAAGACGTGAATTTAATCCTAACAAAGAGAAGATACCCGCCTCTTGTAATTAAGCCATTATAATAGTCTATGTGAACTTTTGTGGTAGTTTGAATGTACTTGGCCCCTATAAGTCTTCAGGGAGAGGCATTATTAGGAAGTGCTTTGTTGGAGTAGGTGTCGCCTTGTTGGAGGAAGTGTGTTACTATGGAGGTTGGGCTTTGGGGTCTCCTTTGGTATGACATACTGACCATTTCCCACTGCCTTCTGATCAAAATGTAACCAGCACCATGACTGCCTGCATGCTGTCATGCTCCCCACCATGATGATAATGGACTGAACTTCTGAAACTGCAAGCTGCCACCTCAATGAAATGTTTTCCTTTATAAGAGTTGGCATGGTCATGAGATCTCTTCACAGCAATAGATACCCTAACTAAGAAAACTTCTAAGGTCATTAGAAGTGCTACTTATTTATATATTTGGAGAAATATCAAGTCCTTGCTCCTTGTCTTCACTGAAACTTTTTCTGGAAATGAAACCAGAAAGTAGTTAGATTTAGAAGTAGCGGAGGCTTATCACCTTTGATATGTATGAAGCCGTGGCTTTCCAGTACAATGTTGATGTCCAGTGTGTGAGACAGGAACATGCTTTGGAAGGTCTGAAAACTGTCTTATGTGGTTGACTCAATATCAGGTATCTTAATATCAATAGATATTTTAGACTCAATATGACAATGCCCAATCTTCCCCACTCCACATCTCCAAACCCATTGTATTCATAGTCTTCCTCCTTTCAGTTTAATGGACCAGAACCTTGGAGTTAATCTTATTTGTCTTCCACACTTAAAGAATTCATCAGGAAGTCTTGCGGAATTAACAGTTAAAATATCCCAATACCGATTATGCCTTACTCTGAGGAGTGCTGCCCACCCAGTCACCATCCCCCATGGCCTGGAACACTGGAATTGCCGCCCAATATTTCTGGTGGCTCCACAATTCCTCTGCACAACACTAGTGCCTCAACAATCTGAATCCCTCCTTGATCCAAACTTGTGTTGGCTCCGTTTTCCACTCAGAGGGAAAACCCCAGCCCTTACTATGTATGACACATGGATCCCTAATGGTCTACCTGTCTCTATTGTTAGGGTTCTGTTGCTCTGATAAAATACCTGGACCAAAAGCAACATATGGAAGAGAGAGTTTGTTTTGCCTATGATTTAGAGGGATGGAGCCCATGGTGGCAAGAAAGGCAGAGCAAAAATCAGGGAAAGCACAGTGGGAGAAGCAGGAAGCTGGCTGGTATCATTGTCACCCTCACACATGACTTAGAGGTTGGGGGAGAGCACAGGAATCAAGTCAAGGCATAGAGCCCTCAAAGCCTGCCCCCAATGACATACGTCCTCTAGCAAGGTTTCATCTCCTAACGGTTCCATGGCCTTCCCAGTAGTGCCATCTGTTAGGGATCAGGTGTAGAAATACATGAGACCACGGGGATCATTTCTCATTCAAGCCAGCACACTGTGCAGGTCAATCCGAACTGTCCACTGACTGGGTTAAGAGAGTCTTTAGAGATCAGTAAAACACACTTTTGTGAGTCTGTGAGGGAGCTTCCAGAGGTGACTCCGTGTGGGACATAATTGAGAAGGTTTAGCCAGGATGTGGACAGGACCATTCAGTAAACTGAGGACCCAGTGGAACAAAGAAGAAAGAAGGAGGATGCCATCCAGTGCTCGCAGGCTCAATTCTTTCTGAGCAGGTGTGACTATTGCTGTCACTATCAATAATGAACATCAGACTGCAGCTTACAGACTCTCGCCATGGGCTCTTGGACTACACAGCTATTGTTTCATTAGCTCTCTGGCATGCTGATAGACCCTGTGTGACTATCCAGCCTCCAGTCATTAAGCTAATTAGTGAATCTCCTTTTATAATGATAATATATGGCAGATCATATGCATTATATAGCATACAATATAATGCAATGTGAAACATGATATATATCATATGATACCTATATAATATGTAGCATATATATTAATATGTGGTAGGATATGAGATGTACAATACAGTATAATATTATCAAAAGCCAACAGAGGCCTACTCTGCTGACTTCCTCCCAGGGTTCAGGTCAGTGGCCTCAGAGTAGCGAAAGGGATTTTAGGACAGCTCTAACCTGAAGGGAAAGACTCATGTAGTATCTCTTTATTGTTTTTCTTTAATTCTAATTTTCTTGCCTTAATTGTCTTTAATTTCATAGCTCTAATTCTGTCTCAATTCTAATTCCAATTACAAATCTCTGTTACAAATCTCTGTTCCAATTCATTATATGCCAGAAACTATAGTGTCAGGAGAAGTCATCCTAACAGAACCCAGGAAGGTTGTGGCCGACAGACGAGGGATGCACTGCTGGAGTCCAGAGGCTGAGTTAGGAAAGGAGCATGTTATCACACAAGGGAATTTGCAGCCAGCTATTCAAAAGGCAATGCTTTTCACAGGCCGTGCCCACGTGAACTTAACCTCCATCAGATGTGTAAATCTCTTGTGGGTTGCCTCCCAAATGTCAGCTGTCATTACTGCGTATCTTTGTGGGCCCCATCATAATATTATATAATTAAGTAATTACAAACATGTTATACATTAATGTAATGTATGTGTTCCAATGGTTGCTGTACGGAACCATGACTAAAGATATACTGTTACCTCTCTTACTGTACTCCTTTGACTCTTCCTTTGATGGCCCAACTCCAAGAACCCTCTTTTCTTGGTTTTGCATGGTCAGACCACACACACCTGTTCCCCACAGAGACTTTCTCCAACTTTCTTTCCCAAAGTATCTGCGGGCTTACTGCTTGACCTCTTGTTAATGACAAGATCTGGCCACCTCATCAACATTACAGTGTGACAGCACCAGTGCCTGACCTGCACCACCAAACTCTAATCTGCCTGACTCTATTCACTCTGCTTTTTCTTATGTGATACAGAATACATGTTTTTTATATTTGTACTATCATGCATTGTCTGCTGCTTGAGCTGGAATACAAGTTCCATGAGGGTGGAGCCTACTATCTGTGCTGTTCTTTAATCTACCCTAAGAGTCCAGAGAAGTGCCTGTCACATGACAGGTGCATCACATTTGTAAGAGAAATAAATAATCAAATCTATAACCAAAGGCTTCAATGCCTGTATTTTGTGAAAGTAGGGAGGGGGGGTAAGTAATGGGTGTTCAGAAGTGGTAGTATTACAGTCAATGCCTTGGTTGGTCTTTAGCATTATAATAAATAGAATCTTTAGAAATTGCCATTTCCATAACATATTCAGTGTTATAGAAAGAGCCACCCCACTGCACTGACTAAACATTTTTTCCTTAGATGATTTCTTTAGAGATCCATAATGATTCCTCTTGAATGACTAGAGATTTGTTCATTTGACTTGTGTTTAGAGTGCTCAGAAGCCTCTTGAAATGCAAATGGCACTGGGGAGGCAACACATTAGGCACATTTGTTCCTTATGCTTTTGACTCTCAGAGAAGTCCAAGTTCCTATAAGGAGAGGTGTGGAGAATGAGTAAGGATAGACTATTTTGATGAAAACAATACCATAAAGGATAGAAACACAGATCCAAAATCCAAGATGCTACCCAGAGAAGACTCTCCTCTCTGAGATTCTACCCGTCTGTTCACATCTTTACTCACTCTTTACACAACTGCTACAGGCTTGCCCATTGTTCACTGCTCCAGAAGTGAAAGGTGTACACAGACCCAGTGACCATGAGTGCTTCAGCCTACAATGGTTTGACCATGCATGTCGACATGTGTCTGTCCCAAGAGAAGCAATAGGCACATTGCACCAGAGGAAGGAAGACAACAAGGGTAAGCTTCAAAGAAAATGCCCTGGTCTCACAATTATAACCCAAGTCTTCATACCAAGTACGGTCTCCAGGCAGCATGAGGGTTTCTGTTACATGTAGACATAATCAGAAACAGGGCTAGATGGAGTTCAGAACCTCCTAGGTTTGTTTATACTGTTATTCAAAGATCTTGTACCCAAAGCAAAAACCTCTTCAGATGCCTGACTTACTAACCTGGATCCTTCTAGAGTTTACCTTATCACTGTACTTAGATTTTTTTCAGTGCTCAAGTGTCAGACAGGAAGCATGATCTCACTTCTCCTACTCCAGCTCTCAGAGCACAGTTTGTCCCTACTTCTCGCCTTGCTCTGTGAAGATTCAGAATGAACAAGAATTTTTGTAAACACACAATCCTTGACTTTGAATAAAGGCCTTGTGCTGGCTCAGCTCTAAGTACTGACTGTCAGCCGACCGGTGGGAAAATCAAGGCAACAAGAACTTTAAGTAGCTGGTGGCATGACATCTACAACCAGGAAGCAGAAACATGAACACATGCTAGTACATTCTCTTCAGTTTACACACTCCATTTTATACACACCCAGGGAATGATCCCACCCACAATTAAGAAGGGTCTTTCTACATCATTGTATAATCAAGATATCAAGATAATCTCCCAGAGGCCCATTTCCTAGGTGGTTATAAAGTCTGTCAGGTTGATAATTGACAGTAACCATCACACCTACCAAATGACATACTTTGGCAACACAGTACACAAACACAATTGTTGTTTAGCTTCTTAGTAGTGTGTAAGTAGGAGTGTCAACCCACTCCCCCTGCCCAGCATCTATGGAGTGATATGCTGTGTATCCATAGCCAGGAAGAGGACCAGAGATCAAAACCTTAAGTCAGATTTATACCGACTGTGTATCACTGTTATATCACAGCGAAACTGAAAACCCTAAGTCTAGACGTCGTAGGATGAAGACCATCTGTATTAATGTACACGGCAACAAGTGAATGGGCCCAAGTCATGCCAGAGTGGGTGGGGGGAGCAATAACAACAACAACAACAACCTTGTATTCGTGGAGATTGGCATAAAATCTGAAATGATGAAGGTGAAGAACTTCCATATGTCATTCCGTGTATTTGAAGATGATGAGAGCTGAAGGGAAAGAGAGTAGAGAGAACAGAAACACTGCTGGACATCGCATCTGGCAGCCAGTTCAGTGTTTAGAAAGTTGCTGAATCATCTCCTGAAAATATCCTTTTCAGAGAACATCATCTGCTTGGTTTGGTTACATACATGTCATCCGGCTGTGTGCGCAGAGCTGGGGTGACCTGGGAAAGGAAGAGGAAATGGAGGGTCACTTTACAATTCACAAATCTCTCACTTCATGTATGTATTCTTTTTCATAAAACACTAGGAAAGTGAGTTGTGACTGCACACCCAGGATCCGAACAAGATGAAGCCAACTGAAATCCCAGCGTGGGTGGGAGAGAGGCTCATGAAGTCTTACACCCAGCTGATGAGGAGCTACTGGCTACTGATGGCTGCTGGGAGAGTCAATTTTCTTCAGAGATGTGGCCCTTAAAAGGTTACCCACTTTCTAGTAGATGGTGGTATACCCAGGCATGTATAGGCAGCACTAAGTGGACTGGGGGGGGGGGGGCTGTGGGCATGGATATACACACAGAGAGACAGAGACAGAGAGAGACAGAGGGAAACAGGGAGACAGGGAGACAGAGAGATCATAAAGTTGGGAAGAAAAGTAGTGGAGGGGCTGGGGGAAGAATTAGAGGAGGTGGAGGGAATGGGACACAGATTTCGTCAAACACATTGTACACATGTATGAAATTCTCAGTTAAAAAATACGGGGGTGAAGGTGCCCAAGTTCACAGCATCTAATAAAGCAAAGAAGCAGAGCCAAGATTCACTCCTGGGCTCTGTGAAGTTCCTTGTTTGGTACCGTGCTGTGTTCTTGGGAGTGTTTCTCATTTCACTCTTCCTTCCAACAGGAACTGAGCACAGAGAATAACTGGGGGGGGGGGGGGGGGCGGCGCAGGGTGTGTGTGACCTCTATCGCATTAGCATAAACATCTAATTACTTTGAAAGAAGTTTGGTCAGAGCTTGGTTTGCTCCTCAGGGGAGGCCACAGTGGTTGCAATTTCTGTCCGCAGTTTCCAGAGTCAGGGAGGAGCGGAGTCACTACCACTTTCAATGTCTGTCAGCGGTGACACTCTTGTTGGCCTTCAGCTGTCTGCCTATATTCTCCTAGGCTTTCAGTTAAAGAAATATTATAAATGCATTCTTCTTTGAGAGCTTTCTAAACATGATCTGTATTCAGTGTGTGTTTATCAAACATATTCCAAATCCTCAGCAGTGGGGCCTGGGAAAGCGTCAATCTCGAACCCTATGAAGCTTCTCTCTAATGTACTTTGCTTTGTAAACGGGGACAAAGAGTCTCTGTGTGTCCCCTTCACTCAGGCAGACAGTGTCAAATAAGAGATTATTTCATCATTGTTAAAAACCATCGATGGTGAAATGACTACCAGAGCTCCCAGGAGGCTGTCTGTGATGGTGTGGCAGGTGACATGGAGGGTGGAATAGGCAGGGGACAGACAGTCTCTAGCCTGAAGGAGTATCACCATTCCTAGCTCAAGGAAGAACAAAAACATATTAGTTACTGAACTTACACACTATGGTCAATGTTTCAAGATCCATAAGGATGTTCTTACTGATAGAAGCAGGTTGCTGCCTTGGAAGGATGGGAAAGAAGAGTACCTGGACTAACTTACATTAGAGTGAACGTTTCAAGAAGGTAAACCTGTTCTTAAGTGCTGGCTTAAAAGCCTTAAACCTGATGGCCTTTTAGCAGGAGAGAAAAAAAACACCCAAACTCTCTGACATCCTCTGTTGGCATGACAGCAGAGAGACTAGCCCCCCTAACCTGGAGAAAGAGCCAGATGCTGGCTGCTCAGCATCTTCCTTCTGAGATCCCAGGAGAGAGTTCCAGAGCCTGCACAGCTCTGTGGGTGGCTCCCTGGAGGCCCTCCATCCCTGCCGTGTGCTTCCTCAGCAAGGCATAGTCAGCACTGGCTCCTTCAGGATGCTCTCCTGCAGGCTGACTTCCTCCACACTCACCCACTGTGACAGCTAGCCTGAATGTCTGTCACAAAGTACCAGGCCCCTGGGCACCCCAAGCAACAGAAATGTATTGTCTTGCAGTTCTGAAGATCGGAGTCTAAAGTCAAATGTCAGCAGATTGCTTCTTTCCTGGGCTTTGAGAAGGATGTTTCAGGCTGCCAAGCTCTTCTTTGCTTTGTAGACAGCTGACTTCTTAGAACTTCACTTTACATAGATAGCTTCCATGTTTCTGTCTGTCTCTGTACCCAATTTTCTCCCCTCCTATCAGGACTGTTGGGTCCTGGTGCTGTGCAAAGATGGAGACAGGCCACCAAAGTCTATTAAACCGGAAGCAAATTTTATTCCAGAAAAAGAAAAAAATCACCATGGGCACAAAACGCTTATCAGCTATAGCTGTGACCACAACCAGAGATGTACTTCTGCAGCTGTGGCAATGGGTGGTTTCCTAATTCCCCCTTTTATAGCAAGAAACAAGCACTAGGCAGGAGCTTAAGAATTTTTACAATCTCGAAGTAAAACTCAGATACAAATTGCCTTTTCTTACGATTTCCATTAGTAGGGGTTTTCAGTTAAACTAGTGTTTGTATTTAGCCCATTGTTTCCCTCAGTTACTTCCGGATGGTGTTTACCAAAGATCTATACTCCCCTGATACTGTCAGCTTTGTGTAGCAGGGAAGGGTAGGGGACAATGCATGACCAAAATGTCAGGTACATTCCATCATTTGAAAGTTAATTCATCTCGCATCAGTTGCTGATCCTGAGCGGCCAAGGGGGGTGCGGTCTAAAAGCTGACTCTCAGTTTCCCGAGGGCCGCTTCAGCCTTGCAGACAGCACTCTGTGTTGTGAAGCAAAGAAACCCACTGTTAATAGGTAATCCTTAAGTGCCTAAGAAGCTGCTGACTCTCTGCTCTCATTCTCCTAGGTTTACAGCTTTATATTTCATTTCTACCTTCCTATTTCTGGAACCTACATTTTTATATTCTTATTCTTGGACTCTTCCAGGACACCATTCATATTGGACTTTCAGGTCCATTGTCGTGTAGATTAAAATTTCAATTATCTGGTTTACTTGGAGGGACACAGTTCAACCCACGATAGCTGCTGTGTTGTGCTTGGGTATGCTTTCTTCATACTTCATTCCATCATTTTCACTGGGTGATGTGGAGACGAACTTGGGGTATACCTGAAACCAAAGCACCAGGCTAAAGGAAGCCCAGAAAAGTCAAGCAGATTCATTTTTCCAAGTAAGGGATGACACAGAGAGGTTAATGAGCTAGGGCAGGTGGGGTCAGGAACACCGAGATGTTTCTTTTCCCTTTGATCTTGTAAATAAAAATCACTAAACAGTTCTTTGCAGAAAAGAAAAAAATCTTCAAGGTTCAAGGTGGTCTGGGATGCCCAAGACAGGTGGCACACCCGACTTGTGTGGGGCTGAGCATCCCCAAGGCAAGGTCTGTAAAGGATACAACTCACAGAAAGAGCAAATGGCATTTTGGTATTATAGGATCATCGCCTGAGGCCTTCACAGTTCTACACTTGTACCTCAAGAGGTTTACAAAAAAGAATCTTACAGTGACACACTTTTGCGACCATGAGCTGCAGATGCAAGTTATCCCAGGCTCAAGTAACCCACCCAGCCTCAGTCAAAGTCCCCCTGTGCCATTTGCTGCCACTGTGACCTTAGGCAGCTTAAGTTCCCAGAGCTTTGCTTTCCCTGTCGTTAAATGATAACTAGATGTGGCTTTCACGCTTGTAGTGAGGACTAGGAATTTTACAATGTAAAAGTTATCGATGATGCCACTTAATAGATATTTCATGTACTATTCACTGATAATGTTACTGTTTTTATAAAATCACTATGAGTGTTAGCATTGCAGTAGAAGGGTAATTTAGGTTTGTGGTCTACAACTTCAGAATAAAAATATTAGGAAGATTCCAGTTGTGAAGTCTATGTTGAGAGCCACTGATCTGGGTTAAGCATCCCAATGCAAGCTATCCTGTAACTAATAAAAGATCCCCTCAAATCACTCAGACTTCCAAAGGCTCATGTAAATACATATATAAAATACATATATATTCATATATAATATATGAATATTATATTTATATAATATGAACACATATATACATGCATACCTATGTAAATAGATTCATTTGTGGAAGGAATGTTTCAATGAAATTTCTAGCTATTTAAACCACCTATAGAACATAACTGGAAGAAAAATTGCATTTTGCACACTCGGGAGGATATATTCACTTTGGCTTCCAAGAAATCCTTAGATTTTAGAAATCAGGAAGCTTCATGTATAAGTACTTAGTGGATTGATGGAAATTATCCTATATACTGGTATCAGTAAATTAAGAAGTTCTGGTACTTTCCAAGCCTTAACTCTCTAGTGGTCAGAGGATTGCACGCCTTTTACTTCTCTTCAGGTTTACTCAGTATGCTTTCTTCCTGCCTGAACTTCTGTTCTCCTTCTACCGAGGGTGCCCTAAATTACTATTCTACCACAATGACAACGCTTTCAGTAATTTTATATAAGCAATAATAGTATACCAAATGTCTTTTCTGTGGTACTATAAGTAGTTTTTTACATTGTAACTCACGTTTTCTGAAATAATCTGTGGGCACTTAAAAAAAAATCTGAATTTATAAAAATAAATGAGGGTATTAATCTGGAAATGTGTAAATAGACATTTCCTGTCCTGACCTCCGGGTCCCAAATAATCATTCTGAGACTTAGATTAATTGTAAATGTTTGGTCAGTAGCTCAGGCTTATTATTAACTAGATTTTACATTTTAAGTTAACCCATATTCCTTATGCTCTGTCATGTAGCGGTACTCTTATTAGCATGGCACGTTCATCTCTTGCTCCCTCTGTGTCTGCTGGTAACACCTCTGCCTCTACCCTCCTTCCTCCCAGTGTCCTCTGTGTCTGGCTGTCCCACCTTACTTCCCACCTGGCTACTAGTAAACCATTTCTTTATTAATAAGAGTAATACATATTCACAGTGTACCGAATGATTATTCCACTGCAGAAATGAACGTACTATTCTTATATCCTGTGTATCAGTATATGCTTACTAAGAAACTCTTATATGGAAAGCAGCTATGGATAGTCATTTGAATAGAGTCAAAATCTGAGTTAACTGGAGAACTTTTCAGTACCATCTCCATAGCATACCTCAGCCCTGACCAAATAAAACTGAAAAGATTGAGAGCTGAGTGTATTAAAGGGAAAGCCAAGAGAAAACCAGGACAATTTAAGCTTCAGGTTCTCACACAGGCTTGGGAATCGGAGACCTTTTTGTGGGAGGTACAGGTTGGGAAAGGTGAGAAAGAGGGATTGTTTGTAAACAGAATGTAGACCCGCAGATTCCCTACTCATCCTTCACAGGCAGCTGGAACCCTTAATATACTCTTGAAAACAATAGCCATTTCTTCTCTAAAAGAAGTTAAACTAAAGTAATTGTGGATTTGGGGAACAACTCCTGGGCCAGGGGGAAGTTCTAGATGGAATCTTAACATAATTGTGCAGAAGTCCCAAGGCTGAACTGTACAATTGAATTGTACTCTTCTCCATTCTGGTCTTCAGAGCTTAGATAGTCAAGTCTGTGCCCCATTCTGTCTAAATGGAACTTAGTTACATATTGCAAGTATGCGTTGACAGGAACTCAAGAGCTCACAAAAGCTATGGTTACCTACACAAGATCAGATGAGCCAAAATTCCAGCACACCTGGTGAGGAGCTCTTCAGATCCCTTTCCTTAATGAGAAACTATTGCAGTTGTTAGCTGCTAGGGGAAGGGCAATCATTCTCTGTAGAGAGTATTCCCTCTGGTGGGTTTCCATCTTCATTGGATGACCCACACCTGTGCATATACAGACAACACCCAGGAGGCAGAGGCAGATAGATTTTTGTGAGTTTAAAGTCAGCCTGGTCTGAAAATTGAGTGTCAAGATAGCCAGGGCTACATATAGAAACTCTGAGAAAAGAAAAAAAAAATAGATAATGATTTTGCTGGGGAAAGTCACAACAGGTAGGGAGAAGATCAAAAGGAAATAATGCCCTGCTTTGGAAGAGTATATGCATTCATATTTTGGTTGTATCTGCATAAAGAAACTCTGATAAATACAGGTTAATGATAATAATATCCAACAACACAAGGAGAGGCAGGTGCAGAGAATGAAAACTGGATCCATGTGGGAGAGTCTATATATTTTTAGTATCTTTTACTTTGTTCTGAAACTATGTGAAGTTTATTTTTTTCATATACAATATTTGTAATAGTGATTCATATAAGTACATCCTAGAAGGTTTCTCTCTCTCTTTTTTTTTAAGATTTAAAGTAGAAAGGAGTCAAAAGGCAGAAACATTCGAGAATCATCTGGGTTAGGTGACTAATACGTTGCAGAATAATGAGATGATGGAGGAACCACCAGAGATTCAGGCGGTGAAGGTAATGACAGTGGAGACACAGTGGGAGGAAGAGGAGAGGTGTAAGAAACTTTCTAGATGTAAGTGTATTAGTAAGAGTGAAAGAGAACACACATATATCATAGACCGGCTATAGGGAGCTTCAAAATACTTTGAAGTACACTCAGTGTTTCAGGCGATGATGAAACTAATAAAGCCAAAAGTGAGGTCAAGTACAAATGAATGGGAATCAGAAAGGCACTGACTTTATCAACTTGGAAGCTACAGTTCAGAAGATAATGGGAAAATGTTTTTCAAATTTAAATCCTCCCTACACTTGAGCATGTGTGTATGTTATCATTTAAATATGAAAGCAGGAGGTTTCCATTTATATACAAAATCTTAAAGATATTTATTCTCATTGTATACTTTCTTAGAAAATTACTAAAATTTGTTTTCTGTAAAGGAAAGGAATGAATAAAAAAATGAATGGCAAGGATTTAAAATCCAAGAGGCAAGGTTCAAATCAGAAAAACAGAACCATGGTGAAAAGAAGACTCAAGAATACAGCTGTTCAGCAACTTAGTCAACAGAAGGAGAGTGGAAGGTTCTGGAGAGGATGCCCGTAGAAAAGAATAGCACTAAGTATGCTTGAAACAGTCATAAGAAATTGTATCCTTTTTATTTTCCAAAATTACATATAATATTAATCTAAGCATATATATATATGATTATGTGTATATTGATATCTATGAACCACAAAAATGACTAGCATTGCACTACATCCCATGGGTACCCTTATCTCCTGGCAGTAGCCAATAGCTGTCTAACTGGACTTAGAGCCTACTCAACAGGCGGCAAATCATGCCTGGAAATGGAAGCCTTAGCCAACCATCTGGGGCAAGTGATACCATGGATCTCAGAGGAAAACTTACCTGTACCACATGACTAAGTCAGCATAACTTCTAACTGCATTTAAATCCTTATCCTGATACCCCCAGGTAAGACAGCTCTCACTCCTCATCAAACATGCCTTTCTTTACAACACATAGAGACGATTACAGAAAAACCACAATTGGTCAAAATACAAAGGACAACTGACCATGAGGTGCCCAACCTCAAGGGATACTTCTACAACACAACTCCCGTGTAAAGGGCTCAGGGAGTGAAAATATTGTAAGAGCCAGGAGACTAGAAAGTCTGCTGTGAATTGTGTCCCCTAGAAACGACGGAGAGCTCTATCTATGATACTAAAATAGAGTAGATAAGAGAACAATGACATCACCAATAGACATGCTAACACGGAAGAGGGACGTCTCACTAGGGTCCACCCCCAGACAAAGAACTACAGACAACTAAGGGATACTCAGGGTGTGAGAGTTAGTCTACCCCAGAGATAAGGCCCTTCATTCCTTATCCAATACCAAGTGGTCAGCCTGAAGTGATGCATATAAGCAACACTAAACTGCTGTGGGCTGTATTAATATATTTATGTGTTTATATATATGGAAAAAACAATGAAGAAAAAGAGCTCATGAATTTGAGAGGGGATAGGAGGGCATGGGACATGTTAGAGGGAGGAAAGAGAATGGGGGGAAATAATGCAATTATATTTAAACAAATAAATAGAAATATAAAACCAATGAAAAAGCACAGCCTTTGTGATATAGCTGACGATAATCAGAGGAAACTCTGATCTGGTAGAGTTTGGAAGAGAATTAGTGATGGGACACTGAAAATGAAGCAAATAATTATGAAACTATTAATTCCATGGACTTAGAGAATCCAGGGGAGGTGATGCAATGACAAGTCTGTGGAGCCCAGCTGTAGGGTCTACCAATACAGCACAGCAACGTAAGGCCTGAATGTTGGCACAGGGGAAATTATGTGACCTGAACACTGCTAATTTCAATCCTTACTTTCCCACAAAGACTCGTGTTGAAATAAGGTCCCACACCTATCGTGCTATTGGGGGCTGCTGGAACCTTTAGGATTTGGAGTCTACTAGGAGGAATTTAGGCGAGCAGGGGCATGCCCTTGACAAAGCACAGAGACCTTGACTCCTTCCTGTCAGGCTCTTTTTGCCTGCTGGCTGCTGTGAAGGAAACAGGCCTCCTCTGACTCACCCTACCACCATGTCATACTGTCTTGACTGGGGTTCAAAGTCAATGGAGCTAACCAACCTTGAACTAAAACATTCTAAAACTATGAGCCAGTATTTCACCACAGTAACAGAAGTTAACAAATATATCTGATATAACTTTGTAAGTATATGAAAAGGATGGATGAACAGAGTTAAACTTTTATTTCCTGTGGTAGGAAACCAGTTGTCAAGAGTTTAAAAGTCAAGAGACAGTAGAATAAACCAGGTAAATTGGCTCACATATAAACGTTAGCACTCAGGGGACTAGTGACAGCTGGAGAGCAGCCTGGGCTACAATGTCTCAAAAAAGAAAAAGAAACACAGCAATAAGACATTTGTCTTGCAAGTTGAGGTTGTAGATCTATCTGAATTCAATTACATGGAGAGATTATTTTGAAGCATGGTAAAAATCAGTTTTGAAATGTGAAGCAAAATAAGCACATAGGAACTTTGATGCTAAATTAGTTAATTTTGGGGCATGGTCATATAGAAATCTCAATCTAATTACATATTTGAGAAACATCCACAGGTTGTTTCCCCATCTTCTGCCACCTCTTGTGTGTTTACTGCTGGTTGATGATTAACTGCAATGTGAGCTACAGGGTAATTTCTGTGGTCACTTAGCGCTTTTTTGTTAGAACAGTTCCGCTATCACTGCAGTGTATATAGTACAAAGCCAGAGTGCTGGATTAAGGTAATGTTTATTCAAAGGTCAGAGGATATTTTTGCTTCTCATAAAATACCCCTCTGTTAGCCACACTGTACCACTATGTTCTGATGCGGGCATTTTCCAAAAAGGCAAAGAGTTACTTCGAGATTAATGATTGCCCTATACTGATGGAAACTGAATGTAAGTCATTACCAAGAACGAGGAAGTTCAATAAACAGGTGCAATATGGCCACATCTTTACTCAACATAAATCAGATGGACAGCTTTGAATGGCCTGGCACAGTGCTTGAGAAATAAATTTGATCATTAGACAAATCAATGATTAAAAAAAATAGTTTGAAATCTTGGCTGTCAGTGTGAGAAAGTTGGTTTCTGTCCTCCTCTATTTTAAAAGCAAACTCTAATAAAAAACATGTGAGGGACAGGCTTTATACCAAGAGCTAAGCTGTCCAGTCTGAGTTAATTGTTCCAGGAAAAAAAAAATCAATGCCATAGGGAAATAAGGAATGGCCAAGTAGAGAAGGGAATTAGCCTTTTCCACAATGAGTTGGTTTATGCGTTTAAAGCTAAAATTAATCTAATCTTGTCCTTTCCCTTCCTATCTGAAAGTGTAGCCTGATTATTATTTAGCCACAGGAGCCTACATTTACTTTTGAATCTACCGGATAGATACTCAATGTATACTTTTAAAAGTTGCAATTTATTGATGGATTAGGCACTCCCTGATCACTTATTTTCTGCGTTTTGATGAGTTGTGATTTTCTCTAATGATCAGCGAAGTCTTCTTGGGTTTTCTGATGAAGGTGCCAGGGCTAGGAAAACTACTATCAGTTAAGTGCTTGCATTGTAAGTGTGATGACTTGAGATGAAGCCTGGTGTGTTGGTGGTTTGTAAACCCAGAATGTTGAACCTGGCAGATCACTGGGTGCAGCCTAGCCTCTCTATCTGGTAATCTCCCGGCCAGTGGGAAGAAAAAAAAGAAAACAGAAAGTAGTTGATGCCTGAGGAATGACATTAAAAGTTGGCCCCCAACCTTCTCTCTCTCTCTCTCTCTCTCTCTCTCTCTCTCTCTCTCTCTCTCTCTCTCTCACACACACACACACACACACAAACACACACACGTACACATGTACACACATGCACACACATTCACCAAATATAAATGCCAAACATAGCATCCTCACTTGACAAAGGGAGGGAATATGTTTCATAAAAAGGAAACACACAAGGAGTAGGGATGCCCTTTTGAAAGCTTAAACCCTTTGAGAACGAAGCTAAAGGAAATGATTGCTAAGGAACTCTTCAAACCTAAAATGCAATGAAAGAATTAAAAAGTCACATGCCTGCACATTACACGTAGTAGAAATGCAAATGGGCAGTCAGTGTCTCTGAGATCTGAGAAACAAACCCAGAGAGGGGTGCTGGCTGTGGTACCCTCTGGAGGATGGAAGAGTTCTTTTTTGTTGTGGAATTTTCCTGTTCTGGATGCTGGTATGTTCTCTGATTAAATCACTTCCTTGACTCACATCAGGTAGACAGACTTTGAGCATTGCTGCTGCGATGCCTTGGTTGGAATCACATTTCTAAGAAGGTCAGCACCATTAATATGTGGCTTGGGAAGAGTCAACATGCCTGACAGAAAATCTATGAGCCTCTAGTGCTTTGCTCCAAAGTTTTGCTCTAGTGTGTTCACTTTGCACTTATTTGCTCCTGGAAATAATACCACCAATGGGAGCCTTCAAGACAAAAGGTCATACAGCCCTTACTCCTAACTTAAAACATCAAACGCTCCATGATGGAAGAGCACCTGCATCACCAGATCAGAGAGGACCTGCCTTGATACATTCATAAATACTCAAGCATACATTAATTTTATTTAAAATGCACTCGCAGGTGGGGATAGTGTGGGGATTAAGTGCCCACTGAGGAAGCATGTGGGCCTCAGGCAAAGTCTCCACAGCAAAGGCCAGCCCTGTTCAACAGAGCCGCTGATATTTTGACCTTACAGCAATTGCTTTGGCTAAAAACTCCTGCTTTTCCCATAACAGAAGTTGCATTCTACTTGATACTACTTGAAAGTAGTGTGCAATATATATCACAATTAATATTTATGATTTTTCTTCATATAATGAGTTTCACTGAATTGTCAGTTTGGGACCAGTTCTACAATAAAAATTAAATTATAACAGTCTATAAGCAAAGGTTCTTAAAATTACTAAGATACAGCTTATACATCCAAAGGCTTGAATTTTTATTTCATCAATTTTATCTCATCTCATGAATTGGTTATGACTTTGGGTAAGTTATATTTGTTTATTTGATGGCTCACCTACCTGTTTTTTTCTCTTGGATATTCAAACTTTCTTATTGCACAGGGGGATTTCCAAGGCCTTTTGTAGTTTTAAGAGTCTGGATTATAAAGGAGGCCCTATAAATGTAGCAATGTGTTCTACATTTGAGTCCAGATTGAAGTGGTAAACATCATCCCTAGTACTTGAATAGTACCTTAAGACCATGGGTTTCATATTGACCACTTGCTGCTGTGTCTGAATACATAATCTAAGAAAAGCAAGTCATTACAAGACAACTTTTTGGTCATTTGTGTCAAGCAAACTAGCTGAAGACTAGCATTGGGATCTAAGAATGTGGCCTGGTTCTAAACTTACTTTGAAAATCTCAAGAAAGACTCATTCGCCGTGAACATTATTTCTTTGGAATAGAGAAGAAAATAATGATTAACATGTGTTGGTGAGGCAATATCATCGGTTGGTAATAATTGCTACTGGTCATAATCACCAAATATAATTCCCTAGGCTGTTTAGTAAAGCAAAGAGCAGGATAATTAAAAGTTGATTTAAAAAAAAAGAACCCCAAAGCATAAAATTCTGTGTGTCTGTCTGTCTGTCTGTCTATCTGTCTGTCTGTATGTCTGCCTGTTGAGACAGGGTCTTACTGTGCATCTCAGTAACCCTGGCCCAGAACTCCCAAGCCCCTCGCCTCCACCTCCTGAGTATTTGGATTACTGACATTACCACCATGCCTGCTGACCTCTTTACTGCTACACAGTTCTAAATCATTACAGTCCTTTCCAGAGTGTGTGCACTTGTTAAACAGCTTTTCAAGATCTATGTAACATTTATTTTATAAACTCGTTTATCATCCCAACAAGGCCTTTCCTTACTGTCTTTCTTGTATTTGATTAGCTAAGAGTTTCCTTATGACTTGGTGTGAATTTAGACTCGTGCATGATGCTATACAAGTTCCTCTCACGTCCAGTCAGTCAATTTTCTGAAATCATGTTAACACTTTTTCCACGCTAATACCTGACGTCCTGTTTATACTAAAGGCATGCATTATGCTCCCGGGTAATTAGGTACACTTGTTTTGCTGTGTGTTACAAGCTTAACACCATACTTTGGACATAATAGGTGCATAATGAACATTTGGAGAACGACAATAGATGCACTAACCACTTCCAATTGTTGGCCATTAAGCAATAATAAATACTATTAGCTCTAAAATCATAATGTAATTGAATGAAAAAATTGATCTCTATAAAGATTCAATTATTAAGACCTTTGAGGATAATGTTCGCTGCCTGTGCCTCTATTACTGCTGTGAATAAATAATTTTATCTCCTTAAAAATATAGGATAAATGAAGCAAAATAGCAGTGCAGTCACATAAACTAATCCAGTAGTGATAGCCACAACACTACCCTATGAATCAAAGATTCTCAAAACTGAGGATCAGGGAGATACCAAAGACAGCCTTGCAATATCTCAACCTTGCCTGTGCATGCACACACACATAGACACACAGACACCACACACACACACAGCTCTATAAATAACAAACAAAATCCAAGCTCTGTAAGACTTGAGAGATAGTCAGCAAACTACCTAAGCTGACTTTGTTTGCAGAGCCATGGATGAGGGAGTCTGCAGATCAGATCCATTGGCTGGGAATATTCCCTTGGCCATGATACTCTGAATCCTGATTAGGCCTTAGGATGTCCACCAAGGGCAGGTATAACAAATAATTGAGAGTTAACTCTTTGAAAGTGGCCACGGGTAGGGGTTGGTGAACGTTTTCTGCACAAGTTCAGATCCCTGGCATCCACAGAGAAAGATAGGCATTCTGGCATGTACCTGTAGTCCAGGATAGAGAGGCAGAGACAGAATATTCCTGGGGACTCACGGGCCAGCCACTCTCGTCAATTCCATGGGTAGATGGGTAGATGGTGGAGGCATGGAACTAGACAGCAGATCATTAGACAGAATCTAATAATACACCAAAATAATCGGAATAGGTGTATAAAGACTGAAAGACTTCAAAATGGTTGCTTGACTTGTCTTCTGGAAAGAAAGGAACATTGGAATAGAGACCTGAGCAAACTAAAGGACAGATCACATAAATATCTGCTGAGCAGCACACGACAATGAAAGAACAAGTCGTATTAAGAAGAATGCTGGGTGTGCTCAAGCGATAAACAAGACTCCTTGTTCAGAGTGAGCGGAAAGGTAAACAGAAAGCAATGAAGTTGGAGAATAAGGCAGGAACCAGATGATGCCCTCAACCCAGAGTGTCCCTGGTATTCCAAGGAAAGAATTCTCTTCCAATGTAAGTTAGATAGGTTGTATTTGGGAAGTAACCAAATGATTGAACGTGTGTGTGTGTGTGTGTGTGTGTGTGTGTGTGTGTAAGAGAGACAGAGAGAAGACTGACTCTGTCTTCCAAGTGCTGGGATTAAAGATGTACGCCATCACACCCAGGTAAACTGTTCCCTCTTATTTCCTTGAGTTTAATGTCCATAAAAGACTGGTATAAGGAAAAATCTTTATTCTAAACCATGGTCTGCCTTGCAGGGACTGAATACCAAGAAAAGTGGCCAACAACAGTAACAGTAAAGAAAGAAAAGACAGATGCCCAAGATGTGGTGTCTGTATTAGTTACTTTTCTTGTAAAAAAAAAAAATACCCGACAAAGGCAACTTCAGGAATGGAGAGTTCTTTATGGCTCACAGTTTGAGGTAGTTCAGTTCATCATGGCAAGGAAGGCATAGAAGCAAGGTGAGACGGGTCATGCTGTATATATGTCAGTGAGGTGGCTGGTCATGCTGCGTTCACAGTTGAGGAAAAGGGAGATGCATTGTGATGCTCAGGCTTCCCCTGCCATCCTTTGCCTTCAGTCTAAGACTCCAGCTTATGGGATAGGATGACACACTCTCAAGGTGGGTCTTCCCTCCTCCCCTAAAACACCCATGAAACATCCTCACAACACACCCAAAATGTGTTTAATTAGAGGTTTCCTTAGAGAAGCAGGTATAAGGTCTAAACTATGGGAGACACTAGGCTCCCACAGACATGGACAGCCCAGAAGCAATGAGGTCACCCTGTTCCTCCTCCCACCACACACCCCCTGGTCCTTCCCCCATTCGCATCTGCTCTTTCCCCCCCCCCTCCTACTTTCTTCTATTTCTTCCTTTTGACATATTCCTTGCCTTGGTCTCTTTTCTCTTCAGTTCCCGTTGTTCATGTCTTTTGTCTCACCTCCCCCTCACTCAACCAACCCTCTTTGCTCTCTCTGCACACCTTTGTGCCTTCCCCCAGATCTGGCCACCCCCATCCCCTGAAGGCTTCAGTGAGTGTACCCTATTCACCCCACAGAGAGAAGAAGCACCTTTCCTCCACAGATCCAGGAAGAGGATAAACACCCTGCTCTCCCATGCTATCCTATGAATGATGGGGAAAAGAGAGGCTGCTCCACTCCAGCAATACCACATGGAAAAGAGTCACCGTCTCCATGGGAAAAAGGCATGGCAGCATCTACACAATGTCTGAAAAGAGAGAGATGCTTCGCGAATAGTTATGAACACAGCTAGTGTGCTATGGTTATTATCCTAGCTATCTTGGGGACTTTGGAGTGAATCCTCACATCTTTGTTAGGCAGCATCTCAAAGTTATTTTATTATTATTATTATTATATAAATTATAGGAAAAATTTGTTTCACCTTGTGTTTTGCAAGTAAAGATTCAAATAGCAGCATAGAACTTGGTTTATGTGTTCTTGCTTTTGAAGCAAAAAAAAAAAAAAAAGATAGATGAGATCCAGACAGCATCACCGCAGATGACATTGCCAGACAAAAACAACAAAGAAAAGCTCTAAAAGTCACCGAGGAAATACCAAAGTAGTTCATCTCTCTAAATGTTGGCTGCTCAGTAAGTTCTCATTTTCCCCTGACTTCCATTAGAACTTTAAGTACATATTCCCCAGTGCCCCCTCTTCCTACTGTGTCAGCAGCTGACAGGAGCATGTTGCCAGAACTGACCACAAGCAGCCAGTTCTCTTCTTTGATTCATTCATCAAATACCTCTGGAGGCCTTTCAAGGAGCCGACAAGAGGCTGGTGCTGGTGCTTGAGCTGCCTGTACATCCTCAGGGAGCAAATGAGCAATGAGTTGCACAATGACAAAGTCCAAAGACCCTATGAAGGGCAAAAACTCCCCTCATCGGGGTGACATGGAAGATGAGGGGTGTTGTTCTTTGAATGTTCTCCCAAAGATTGTGTTGAAAATTCAATTCCCTAGTTCATGTTCATAGCATTTGAAGGTAAAGCCTTTGAGGGGTAATAAAATTAGATGAGGTCATAGGCTCACATGGCTGAGATGGCTCTAACAGCTGTCTAAGAAGAGACTGAGGCCAGGTAGGGCACTGCCTCTGTCTTCCCACCAGCTGCCCTCCACCATGTGGTGGGGCACAGATGACAAGGCCCTTCCTCACCTTGGATTTCCTAGCCCTCAGAACCAGAGCAAAGCAAACCTCTCTGCTTTATAGAGCACTCAATCAGGACTGTTCAGTTAGAGTAGCAGAAATGGGCTAAGGCACAAGGGACGCAAGGAGACGAGCCCAGGTAGAGATGAGCCTTTGGAATTAATTAGGCGGAAAATCACTCCGTGCATACTCACGTAAGAACTGCATCATGATTTCATATTAGAAAAACTTACCGAGTACGTCCCTTGTCTGTTAAAGAACAAATGCCACTTCTCTGTTTGGCACGTACACATGCGTGGAAGTCTACCCCTACCTGCCCCTTCACCACACATCACAGAATCAGGACAGAGCTGGCTTTTCTTCAGAGGACAGATGACTTTTTTAAAACAGGATTTTGCATCTCTGGAAAGTTTGCGAAGGGTTTTTTCACTATAAAAGTCAGCACACATTTTAATTATAGAAAGCTAAATAAAGCTGAGCGCAGAGGCACATGCCTTTAATTCCAGCACTAGAGAGATTAATTATGGGAAGGTTTTGAATTGGGGTCAGCCTGGGCTACATAGTAAGTCCAAGGCTAGCTTCAACTACATAGCCAGAACTTGCCTCCCATAAAAGGAAGAAAGAACAGACAAACGAAAGAAATTGGTGGATAACAGGAAGTTAAACAATAGCCTAACAAAAAGAGATAAAAAAAATGCAGATTTCTCAAAAGTTCTTAGGATTTTGATCTGTCCTTGCTTGTACATTCATTGTTTATTTATTTTTTTTTTTTGCCCACATGTTGTCTGATTTTTTTTTTTTTTTTTTTTTTTTTGGCTGTGGAGAAAGGAAAGGCTTAATGAGATTTCCCACAAACAGATAGTTACAAAGGTCATTCGACAGTGTTCATCGATTTTCTGTTCTGTGTCAGCACTATGCTGAGCCCCGTAAAGAGCAGTAAACACAACACAAGCAGCAGCTGCCCACGCTGGTTACCACGGCAACATGAAAGTCCAGGAATAAAAGGGCTGTGATGGTGACAGGCCCAAACTGGCAAAACGTTGGCTCTTCTAGCAAAAACTGCCTGCCGTCCTTTTCCTTCTTGGTCACGAAGTTGTTCATTGAGTGGTCACTTTGAAAAGCCTGGGAGCTCTTGTCCTCTCAAAAATTGTGTTTCTCAGAGGAGACAAACAGGACGTGCTCAACAGCACCCCTAGTCTTGGTTTCCGAAGCCATATCGACTTCTTGAAGCTACCGTTTCTCTGACAGCCGGAGCTGTCCCCTGCAGCCTGACCCCTTCCTGCCACTGTGGCACCCTGAAGAAGAGGAAACCAGAATTGGCCTTTCTAAGTCATCAACCCCCCCAACCTTTCACAGGCTGCTTCCTCCCTGCCAGAGGGCTGAGAAGACACAGAACCAAGAGGGGCAGAAGCACCATGTGTTGTTTGGGGGCTTAGAAAAACAAAACGGTCACTGCCCCATCCCCATCCAAATAGCCAGTCACTACCAGCAGGGCAATCAGTCCAGCGGGTAAACTAGTGAGAACCGCTATTGTTCCCCATTGTTTGGAATAGCTGGTTCGTAAACCTCCGCTGATAAATGGGCTGTTTCCTCTCTTTGGGCAGCACAACACTTCAAATTACAATCTAGAGGCCGTCTTTATGAACTAGAGGACTGCAGTTTTCATAAACTCTGTGCCTAAATGGACCAAAATTTACCTACATTGGGCTGCTTTGAAAAATTATGACTTATACATCACACCTTAGTAACATACTCTTACCAGATCCCTATGACCTGATAAAAATCCCCTTGAGACAGTGGTTGGTCATTGTTGATGGATAATTTAGGATCAGGCAATATTGGTTACTTTACCACAGTGAGACTCAGGAAAGTTGGAGCCTTCTGGAAGTTCCTAGTGACAAGTAGGAAAATCCATTTTCCTCTTTGTAAACGTCCATCCTGATATCACAAGGTTATTGTTACAGGAGCTGGTGATCCCATGCGCTTTAGAGCTATTCAGGCAATCACATGTCTCTGTCACCTGTACTAAATGCCTTTGGAGCTGGGGAAGTCATTTGATTGTGGTTAAATATTACACAGTTCATGCCTGCTCTGAATGGGCAAATCATAAAACGTACAGCAAAGGGTGAGAGAGAAAACTTGAACTTGGAACCAAAGATTATGAGTTAAAGTCCTTTCTGTGGTCTGTCTTTGAATACATAGAGCTTCCTTGGATTTGATGCTATTGGACATATTTTCTGATACTCTCCCATATAAAGTATGCCCTATCTACTTTCTTTTCTGTCACACCCAGACAGAAGTGTGTGTGTGTGTGTGTGTGTGTGTGTGTGTGTGTGTGTATGAATGCTCACATGTTCATGGACATGCATAATTTTTATCTTCTTTACCAAACTGATTCCTGCAAGACTCAAGACTTTGAGCCCATAAATTCCTCTAGTGCTAGCCTGACCACTATAGAATAAGGCTACAGTCAGCATTCTGCAAGGATTCTTAGCAGACCCAAAGGAGATGGTGTTTCATAAAATATAAAGCCCTGGGTGATCATAAAGTGTGGCCAGAACATGTATAAACTGTTTCATGAAAACCACAGAACTAAAAGGAAAGAAATAAGCCATTGACTCTGGAGGTAGAGCTGGGAGACCTTTATAGTGATGTCTTAGAAGCTTCTTGAGTTAGGAAAATAAGTGCTTGCGATGCCAGTCAGCTCCTTTAGGATTTATCCAGGAGGCCTACAGGCATATGTCAAAAGTCAACTACAAATGAAGCCTTAACCCATTGTGTATTACACTGCTGTTCATATGGAAGATAATGAGGCCGTTCTTTTACACAGCACCTACATTTTCAAAAGGACATTTTTATTGGTCATTTTGGTCTGTAACAGTTCATGTTAATAGGTAGTTACATCATTACATTTGACAAATATACAGAGTATCAGATTCCAAATGTGAAGGCTAAGGTGAGACTTAAAAGACCCCATCAGAGTCCTTTGCTGCAGGTAAAATCTTCAGAGAACTACGAATGGGTAAAATGGCCTTCAAAATACTTTCTGTGCTTAGAATCCCAGAAAAGCTTTTACCTGGAGATAGATGGCTCCAGTGTCCTATTTACTGCCGCTCCTGAATCAGTCACTGAGATCTAGCACAAGGCTGAAAGAGTGGCTAATTACTGGCTGGCACTAAATGAGCTATGTGGCTTTGAAGAGTCGTTTAACTTTTCTGAGCCATTAGAAGGACCTCATGTTTCAGACCTGGGAATGTTAAGGGCAACAATGACATACTATATATGTGAAACTTCTTTGCAAACTGTAATATTATCGTGGCTTGCTTTCTGTTGCTGTGCCGAAACATTCTGACCTAAGAAACTTGAAGAGGAAAGGATCTGCTTGGTTTCCCAATTGTAGCTAGTCACTAATGGGTCCCACGGCAAGAACTCAAGTTAGGAATGCGGGGTACTAGGTTGCTTTTGCTTCTGCTCAGACAGCTTTCTTAAACAACCCAGAACTGCCTGCCCAAGGATGACACCATCCACAGTGGGCTGAGCCCTCCTCTCTCAAGAAAATGCCCCGCACACATGCCCATAGGCCAACCTGATGGAAACAGTTCCTCAACTGAGGCTCCTTCTTCCCAGGTCTGCTGTCAGGCTGACCACCAAGAAGAGCCACCACAAGCCTACCTCTTTTCAACTCGACATGCTCACACATCATTTGAAGTCACATCCTTCCTTTCTTGTTTCTCTGTAACATTACTATCATAATATAAAATATAACTTTAAAAGTCCCCAGTCCTTAAGAATTCAAATAGTTTAAAAGTTCAATGTCCCCTTAAAATATCCAAAGTCTCCTAACTGTGGGCTCCAGTAAAATCAAAAACAAGTGAAATGCCTTTTAGTGCAAGAAGGAAGAACCAGGGCATGGCAATGATCGCACTAGAGCAAAACTAAAGCCGAGCAGTATTGCTCAGTGGCTCACATCTAGACTCATTCACAATCTTCTGGGCGCCAATGGACTTGGGTGGCTTCTCCTCTCCAGTTCTGCTAATCACTGTGCACACAATCTGTCTGCTAACTTCAGGCTGGCTCCATTCCACCCTTGCCTCTGCTCTTGTAGATGTTCCACAGTCCTGCCATTTCTAACATCCTGGAGTCGCCGCTGAAATTAAAGCTGCACTTTTACCCACATGTGGCCTCTCCTGGCATCTCCCAGTGTCAACCACTGGCTTCTCAGCATAGCCTCTTCAGTTCTCAGACTTCTATAGCAACTGGTACTGCACGTCCCTCAACATTTCTGTCTTGTGATCTCTCATAACAAGTCAGTGAGTTCTGAGCATGCAATGACTCTTCCAGCCCTAAGTTCTAAACTCTTCTACAAAATATTCCATAAAAGTAAATGTCTCAAATGGATAGATCTAGAAACATCACATTGAGTGAGGTAACCCAGACCCAGAAAGACAAATATAATATGTACTCACTCATAAGTGGCTTTTAGACATAATGCAAAGAAAAACCAGCCTACAATTCACAACCCCAGAGAACCTAGACAACAAAGAGGACCCTAGGAGAGATATACATGGATCTTCTCTACATGGGAAATGGAAAAAGACAAGATCTCGTGAGTAAATTGCGAGCGTGGGGATGTTGGGGGAGGCTTGAAGGGGAGGAGAGAGGAAGGGAGGGGAGTGAAGAAAAGCATATAACTCAATAAAAACAATAAAAAAGAAATATCTTTGCCTTTAAAAAAAAGTAAATACCACTATGTCTAGTCAATGAAAAATAAGCATAAAATACTCACTGTGCCATTAGTGTTGATAAGATTTACTTTTTAGTAAATAATATGTGTCAACCGAAAGTGTGCATTGGTTGATATGACATCCAGCTATAGATCTGATTCTGCCTCAGAAACACTTCTAAAAGCCTCTGCTGCAATCATCCACATCTGAAAGCCCAAGAATAGGCAGATAATATCCTAGGAAGACATTACACAACCCAGTAGTCAATGTGGGAATCCTGACTAGAGAAAGAAACAATCAATCGATCGATCAAAATGGCAGCCTCTAGAGAGCTTGAAACTAAGTCCAAATCTGATATAGGAATGGCTGGTATATGAGGACCGTTGCAGTATGACTTCATGAAACCCAAGCCTCAAAATGGTTCCCTTCTTCTCAGCTATATGAAGATTCTTTGATATTGCTACTGCTGTAATTTCCAAACTTTCTCAAAGATTTGTTTTAAAAGCTTGACTGTAGATAGAAAATATCGTTTTCCCAGTCTAACCTTTATATTCCCTGGCTCCTTCCCTGCCTTCCCGTGTTGTCTAAGATATTCAGCTCAGGAATGGAGGGGAGCAGAATCAGACACCTCTAATTTTAGAAAACCTCTAAGGTTGTGAATACAGTGTTTACTCTATGTATTTATTCAGCTCTTTAGCCAATGAAGGTGTGTCTGTTTCTTGTCTGGTTTTAAATCGGACAAGAATTGTGGTTTTAAACCCTAGTGTTGAAATTTTGAAAAATGTCCCCTTTGGCTCTATTGGTTGCTTTACCTGATTTTTTTTCTCCCTGAATCAGTTGTTGGGCTTACTTTACTACAGATTTTCTAATGTCAGTATTTCTGGAAAAGATCCTCCATGACCACGGTGCACTTAAAATTAGTAACTGGCCAGATTCAACTCCTTTATATTTTATGAAATCTGTATTCATGTTTGTATAACTCAGCTATTCTCTCTTGTACTGCCCATGTCTCATTTTCCTTTGAATTTAGGATAGCTCTATGAATTAATTGGAGAGCATTTCCTTTCCTTCCTTTCTCTGGAAAGGTACTAATAAGATTAAGAATAACTGCTAAATTCTCTAATGAGTAAAGCATTTTTAAATATGTCTATGAAATCAAGCTTAATAATGCTAACATTAAACACCTTGTTTATTAGGAGTTGAACCCCATAAACACCCACAGATCTTTTTGCTTTTCATTTTGAGATAATGTCTGATATTAATCAAGGTTATCTAGAGGCACAGAATTAATTGAATGAATATATCTTCAAAAGAGAATTTATTAGATTGGCATACATGATACTGTCTTTTCATCAAACAAAGGTTGACTCACTAGAGAGGACAAGAGCCCATCAGTTTCTCAGTCCATAAGGATGGTTCCTCAACAGTCCCAATCTGATGTTTAAGGCCTAGAAGATTCCTAGAGAGTCAATGGTCTTCAGTCCACACTGGAAGTATGAAGAAGCTGGGCTCTGATATCAGTGAAGCAATGTTGCTGTTGGGAGCAACAGTGTAGATGAACTTGTCAAAACAAAGCAAAAGAGGCAAAGGTACCCCAGACCCCCACATCTTCCACTTCCCTTTATTCAAGCTGCCATAGAAAGTTGCTGTTCATGTTTAGGATGAGATTCTCTGGTCAAAAAATCCCTCCCAAGTGTGGCTATCTGTTTGCCTTTTAGTTGAATCAGATCCAGTTTAGTTGACAGGTTAACCACCATAGGTCTCATCACGTTTTCCAAACTTGCCTTGAAGTAGCTCCGTAATGAATGAAGTACTTGCCACCCTCCTAGCCTACCGTAGTGGAGACATTTACCACCATGCCCAGCTTGCCCTCTGCAGCTTTATCAGTTTAAATGCGTTTCATCTGGCAACTTAAGGGAGAGAATTGAAAATCCACCCCTAGGAATTTCCAATTCTCAGTTCTTCGTAATGTGTAATTATTGTTAAATGTTCAAGAACTGTCCTTTTAATCATAAACTTGATGACTTTGTAACTATTAATAGTTGAACCTTAAACTTCCAGAGATGCCAGATATGAACACTGCATTGTTAGCTTTTTTTCTAATTCATGGTTTTAAGATATTTTAGCTAAAATTTCTTGTTTATTTTTATAGTTATACAAATAATGGGGTCTTTCAACTTAATTTTACTAGTTCTTTTAGTAGAGTTTCAGCCCATTTATCGTACTTATTAGTAACTCTGGAATTACTTTTAACTTTAGATGTGTTTTCTATTTTCCAAATTTTTATCAGTTCTTTTTTCACGTACTACCCAATTTTCTTTCTTTCCCTTTTTTCGTCTACTCATTCGAGCATACATGAAGGACAGCATGTGGTTTTTGTCTTTCCAAGTCTGTGTCATCTCACTTGGTAGTGTTCTTTCCAGAACCATTCATTTTTCTGCAAATTTCATTTTTCTTCATAGCGGAATAAAACGCCATTGTGCTATGTACCACATTTTCATTATCTAGCTATTGATGGACATCCAAGCATCCATCTCCTGAGTATGTGAATAATATGTGAAAAAATAACATTAACAAATATGGATACACAAGTGTCTCTGTGCTAATTTTTTAGTGAGCCAAGTTAATAATGAACTTAATGATTCCTGCACCCAAGGAGTAGAGACTGTTTAAATTTTATAAACACTTCTTTAGTTATTTTTGAGAAGTGAGATTCTTGTGGTTGACTCCTTTTCAATCCATAAATATTTTTCTAATCTGATTTCAAAATTCTTAGCAATATATTGGAGATTTCACTGTTGCTGCTCATAATAATTCAAAGAGGTTTGGGCTTCACAGCCTGAGCACTGTAAGCATGAAAAGCCCAACATGCATCTTACAGAATTCATATCTGGAGTCAGTTGTTCCCTGAGCCTCTATGGCTTCAGGTTGTCCTCTCTCTTGACTTGGAGGCTGTTTATTTCTGCCGCCTATTTATTTCTCCTTACTTTGAGTTTAATAACATATTTCATATTCTCATAAATTCTAATTCTTCCAATTAGATTTCCATTGTTTTTAAATTAAGTTTTGTCAATACTGTGGTTAACTGTTTTTAGGTTTTAGTATATCCAAATAAATCCTAACTGAAGTCTGGTGTTTCAGCTGTGCAATTGATGATTTAATCTAAGTTTCCAGAGGGCTCCACACTCCTCTCCCCCAATCCCTACTGACCGTTATATCTTATACCCTTTCCATTTAAGATCAGGAGACTTTGTAAAACCTCCTCATGCTATATAGAAATAACGTGATTTTTATACCAGAGTACCTTAGATGTTTTCTCATTGATAATGCCTATCAATGGTGCACAACTGAAAATTTAAGCTAAGTCTTCTGAATTTGTCTCTTCAGATTAAGAATTAAAAGAAAACTACCTTTGTGGGCTCTGGGGATATGACTCAGTGGTCAGAGTCCTTGTCTAGAATTTCACCCCGAGCACCATGGGGAAAAACAAACTTCTTTATGGAGTGGATGTGTATTCTGTATAGAAAACATTCCATTTTGCTCAGCTTATATGATTGCTTATTGAGCCTCTGCCTTGGAGCAGGGTTTTGTTTGTGATGCTATTTACATTTCTTATATACGGGACCAGATGTTTAGTTTAAAGCACATGAGTTGGAGTGTCAGATTTTTCAAATAAAATCAGAGGACAATCAACGCAATCAGGATTGTGAGTAAATAATAAGTGGGTTGTTACTGTGTGCACCATGCAATATTCAGTACACTCGCAGACTGAGGGAATATCACTGTTCGTCTGATATTTAAACTTAATGAGCATCCTACATTTCAGCTGACGAATCTAACCTGTATCCACCTATTTTAATTTAAGCGGTAATAGTCATTTTCACACATGTGTTTGTTTTACTAGAATAGTATTTTTAAAGTAAGGGGCCTTCTTTCCATTATATTTTCATAAAGAATTTCTTATTGAGACATAAGAGATTTTGTTGTTCTTGTTTCTTTTGATGTATTTTTCTACTTTTTTGAGAGTTTTATTCATGAGGACTATATTTGCAGTATCTACTTCCCTAACCCTCCAACTCCTCTCATGTACCACCAAGTCCCTCTCAAATTCATAACCTTTTCTTAATTATTAGTGTGTATGTGTGTGTGTGTGCGTGTGCATGTGTGTATGTACATGTATATCTACCAAGTACACTTAGTATTCCTTTTATGCACATGTGTTTAGAACTGACCGTTTGGGATTGAACAAGCCATCAAAGAGCTCATCCCTGGAGCAAATGAACTCTGTCTTTTCCCACATCCATTTATTTCCTAGCTTTTCATCTAGGTTTAGAACCTTGTGAAACATTTTTAATCTATGTTGGCATGTCAACTGCTGTTGTCATTATGGGCGTCTTTTGTGGGCAACCATACTGTTGAGATTTCATGGGTACAGCTTTCCTGTCATGTCCAGAGACACTTTCTAGCAGCGGACATCCTGGTCCTTTGCTCTGACAGTCTTTCTGCCCCTTATCTCATGATTTCTCCTGAACATAAGGTCAAGAGGTTGGGCTGCAGATGTGTCAGCTGGGGTGGACACCCAGTGGGCACTTGTTTTCTGAGTTTTCATCAGTTATAGTAATAGTCTCCATCTGTTGCAGAAAGAAACCTCTTTGAAGAGGAATGAGAGGTACACTTACCTATAGGTATATGGGAAATTATTTAGAATAGTATTTTAAGAACATTGGTTTAGGAAAATGGAAGTGGGTTTTTTAATCAAATGGCTCAATCCTATCATTGAATGCCAACATTTATTTTTATTTGTTCTTTCCTTTGGATTTAATAGCTGTATTTGAATTTTTAGACACTTTCAGTGAGTTTTAGAGTTTGCATTTAATGACAGTAGTCAATCCTTCAGTACATGGAAGCCGTGATATGCTTCAGCGATTCAGAAAATAAAACAAAACACATTTTCTGGTCTGTGCTTCCTCTCTTTTCTGTCACTTTTTAATAGCTACCTTAAGTCACAACCGTGTTACTCACTGGATGGAGAGCCCTGAACAACTCATTTTCTTTCTCAAGAGTCTGTTCCCATCAGAAACCCTACTGCCGTGCGTTTCCGCCCACTTCAGGCACTTCTGTACTGTGGAGGAGTGTGGGGAGGAAGGCCAGCGCTGCATACACAATGGATGGCTCTGCGTGACCACAGTGGAAACAATGAGGCTTTCCAAAGCACAAAACAACAGAGCTGGGCCATGTGCCACCAGAAGAGCGGTGTTGAGGACCGTACCTTGTTCAAGGACCTTCAAGTGGTCCTTCTTGGTGTGGAAACAAGGCTGCTTTGTTAGGCTGTTCATTAAGGCCTCCACCCAACAAATGCCCCTCTCCTTTTTTCTCATCCCAGAAGAACTGTTGATTCCTCTCTTTGCTTGTCGCTTCCATTCTGACCTTGGAAAATACCACTTCCTTTCACCAAAGAGGGTGTGTCATTGGACTTACATGAGTAAGGAAAACGTGTGCTTTCTACAGACTCTTCCATTTCCAGTGCACATGTGGCCAAGATGCCTGAGACCTCGTTACCCGTTACTGAGAACAAAGTGAATCTTTAGAGCACAAGAGTGAAATGGGAGAAACGCATTTGTAGCTTGCCTTGCTCCCATGTCGCCTCTTACTCTCATTAACTAAAACACATCAACACTAAACCTCATCATAAAGTGGAATAGAGCTCAGCTGAGAAACCACAGTCCCAGGGACAAAGCAACAGAGCTGAAGGAAGGCTAGAAGAAAGAAGGGGATGTCTCTACAGAGGCCCTTATCATAGAGACTAGAATGGGTCCGCCTTGCACTCTCGGGGTTTACATGCAGGGGGCATTAGTTGGAAGCTCTCAATAAAAAAAAAAAAAAGAAAGAAAAGGAAAAAATACCACTGCTGACAGCCCAGGCAATGGGGTTGGGGAAGCCTGAAGCACCATCTAGCTGTCCTAGGAGTAAGCTAACTGCTGTCTTTCTGGGTTCCCTCCTGGGGAGACGCCCTGCTGGCCGTGTCATGGCTCTTCTCCCCTCACATGGTGCAAAGGACAGGGCAGCCCCTCCTTGTCTACTTGCACTTCAGTGTTTCATGGATATGAATGTAAAATATATAAATATATAAACTGCGGCTTTAACAATTGTAATACAACCTTTGGATTAGTTATGTGTATAGATAATTAAATTCTTCATATAAAAGTTAAAAAAAAAAAAAAAAGAAAAGCTGCAATGGTGCTGCCCTGAGAATAGGCACTTGTGCATGTCTGCTGCTGTCGCTGCAGGAAGGCAGGCTCTACATCTCTGTCTCCACGGGCAGGGGCTCCTGACACTCTGCGTTTCTCTCCCTCAGTACTTAAAGTGCATCTCAGTAAAATCCAGTTTCCTTTTATACTGGGCTTACTCATCACTCCTGCCTTCTAACCTCCAAACATTTTTCCACCCCCAGACGCAGTTGTACCCAGTGGGAAGAGGGAATCTGGGACAAGTTACTTTGTCATTCTGTGCCTTCCTGTCTCCTGTACATGAGAGAATAATCATATCTCTCTGTAGATGAGACCTTCTGCTGTATCCTCCCCCAGCATGTCATGATTCTCCACCATCTCGCTGGCTTCTGTAAGGAGTAGGTGAGTAGCTGGACTTCCCAGAGCCTTGAAAGAAGGGACTGTCTCGCACTTTTGTCCGTCTATTGCTCACCTCTACCACAGCGCCTGGTGGCTGGTATACAGTACTTAAATGAGACTTCGGTAGTTCTACCTAACCCAGGGATGAAAAGCCCAATCACTTCTCCTTATCTGTGACAGTCAATCTTTATAAAGTCATGGCAAGCAATGAATTAGCCAATGGTAACTGACTGCCCCAAAAAGACATGCAGGGCTGGATGCCTGTGGGTGTCTGGCCACATTTTTGTCACCTGATCAATATATAACCTTTTAGTTTTGATTAAAGATACCTCATTTGATATGCATATTGGGCTTACTAACATGGTACTTATAGCCACGCTCACTTGAACAAATGGTGTCCTTCACTTTCCAACGTCCGGCCTCCATTCAAGTTTGGCTTCTGAATGGCATTTCCTCCCCCTTTCCCATTCGTCCCCTCTACTTACTGCTAAACTCCCCTATTTCATTCAAGGTCTTTCACGTCACTCAAATATTCTTGTCCTAGATGGATTTCTGTTGCTGCGATAAACACCTTGTCCAGAGGCCACGTAGGGGAGAAAAGGATTTATTTCAGTTTACACTTTCAGGTTGCAGTCCATCACTGAGCGTGAACTGAAACAGAAACCATGAAGAAAACACTATTCCCGGGCTCTCACTGGCTCATTCTAAGCTTTCTAATACAGCCCAGGCCTACTTGCCTACATTGCTATCCACAATGCACTGGGTCCTCCCACACCAACCAATAATCTCTCTTACAGACATGACCCTGGGCTAGTCTGACCTGGCCAATTCCACAAGTAGATTGTAGTAGTGTTGAGTTGACAAAAAAAATTAACCAGTATGATCATTACAATCATGATTGCCTTTTCAAAAAAGGTATGTGCAGGGTCTCATGGAGCCCAGGTTGGCCTCCAACTCACCACGTGGCTGAGAGAATGACCTTGAACTTCTGACCTTCCCATCTCTCCCTGCCAAGTGCTGGGATTGTGGTGTGCTCCACCTTGCTGAGTGCTCTGCCAGACAGCTCTCGTAGCTTGTAAGATGTCTTCTCAGATTCATAGACAAAGAACAACTCTTCTCTCATAAAACATAGTTGGTAACCACATTTTAGCAATCATTCCAGCTCTATAAAAGTTATTTAGATATTATTCATTCCAATCAGCTAATGAAATTTTGAGGTCAGAAATGATGTGTTTTTCATCTCTGAATTCCCAACAGCTCTAGCATTGATCTTTACATATAAATGATCAATTGTTGCTCTTGAAAACTAAATTTGATAGTTTTTTTTCCCTTAAGTCTGAAAGGAGACAGAGAGCTTCAAAATCTCATTTGCACTGGGTTATTAGTCACTGGCTTATCTCCTTTCAATGGAGCTAAAGTACCAGGAAGCCTGGGCCCCTTCCCCTGCCCCACCCCTATCTGGAAACCTCTGCATTCTGGAGATAGACTGATGTGTGATGGAAACCCAGGCTGGCCTCTATAAAGTCTGAAGTTACACATTAAGCTCCTTACTTATTGGAAAGTCCTTGTTGACCAGAGTCATCGCCAGGACACAACCCATTCACTTTGGAATGAATAAGCTCTCAAGTCACTGCTGACTACTCGAAAATTCCTTTCCCATGCTTCCTCTTGATGAATCATAGCACAACACTCCCAGGCACCTTGTGATGGCGAACTTACCCTTATGAACAAAGTGACTCTAGCCTCCATATTTCTTTTGCTATGAGGTAAAAGCTGACCTTCCTCAGAAAGCATGCGCTATGACCCCCAGAAGGCTAACAGGTCATTATGGAGAGGAGCAAAGTATATTTTGTCTACTCTACACTGGCAGGATTTATTGGGTGTATCTGATACATTTACATTCTTGGCCTGCTATTCCTCTCTTTGACATGTGGTATGAAGATGGGGTGAGCGGAGGAAAAGGTAAAGCCGGATATGAGAAAGTTTAACTGAGTTTTCAGAATACTTGATCACATCACACACTGACGCTCCGTGTGAATTAGGGCTTATCTCTAAGGGGCTTTCATGTGATGGTATGTCAATGGTGAGGAGACTGACGTGTTATCTGTGAAACTCAGCAAAGCCTAGGACGCCTCAGTCCATCGCTGAACAAGCTCTACTTACTGAGAACACACTCATTTATCAACACTCATGAAGAGAAAATTCAATCTTCATTTCCAGTGACTCAATTCCAAGAAACCACACAGAGTTATTGAAATTCAGAACAGAAGAGGCCATAATCTGCTTAAAACTGATCATAGTCAGTTTTAAAACCCTAACTCGTTGGAAGTGTGAAAGATACATTTCAGAGGAGACATGAATTTTCTAAAGCTACAAGCCAAGGTTATTTGTACTCAGATATCCCAACAACAAACTTTCAAGTTTCCCCCCAAAGATCTATTTTACTGCCTTGTATGTCACCTTGTATGTATGTCACCTTATATGTATGTCACCTTGTATGTCACCTTGTCTGTCACCTTGTATGCTGGCTCTATGCCTCTCTCCTGATCTATATTTTTATCCTGGTTAGTTTTTGCCATTTGAGAAGAAGGAGCCTCAATTGCAACAATGCCCCCCAAATATTGACCTGTGAGCAAGTCTGTGGGGAATTTTAATTGATTAATGAGTGTTGTGGGTGGACTCAATCCATCATGGGCAGTGCCACTGCTGGGCAGGTGCTCCTGGGGCACATAGGAAAGCAGGCTAGCGAGTCAGTAAGCCACACTTCCCTGTGGATTCTACTTCAGTCCCTGTATACAGGTTCCTCCATTGAGTTCCTGCCCTGATTTCCATCTGTGGTAGAGTATGGCCTGAGAGTTGTATTACGAACCAACAAAACCAAACAAACCACCTTTTCCTCCCCAGGTTGTTTACAGTCATGGTCTTTCTCACAGAAATAGAAACCCTAACTAAGATGTTGTAGGAAGTTCTTCTGTTCATGTGTTGCTTTCATTTTGTTAATGAATAAAAAACTGCTTTGGGCCTGATAGGGCAGAACTTAGGTAGGCGGTGAAGACAGAACTGAATGCTGGGAAGAAGGGCAGAGCAAGAGATGCCATGGATCTTCTGCCTGAGATGGATGCTGGTTAGAATCTTGCCGGTAAGCCACAGTCACATGGCGATACACAGATTAATAGAAATGGGTTAAATTAAGATGTAAGAATTAGCCAATAAGAAACTAGAGCCGGGCGGTGGTGGTGCACGCCTTTAATCCCAGCACTCGGGAGGCAGAGACAGGCGGATCTCTGTGAGTTCGAGACCAGCCTGGTCTACAAGAGCTAGTTCCAGGACAGGCTCCAAAACCACAGAGAAACCCTGTCTCAAAAAAAAACCAAAAAAAAAAAAAAAAAAAAGAAACTAGAGCTAATGGGCCAAGCAGAGTTTTAATAAATACAGTTTCTGTGTGGTTATTTTGGGTGTAAGCTAGCTGGGCAGCAAGGACAAACAAAGGGCACCCCTCATTTTGTAACACTAAGACAGTACCCACCCTCTTTACTGGGCCTGGTTTCCCAAGGCTGGTAACCTGTTGATGCTCTTATTAGACTGCAGCCAGTAGGATGGAAGCAGGGAAACAAAGGGCTGCATCTGGAGAGTAGGAGGGAAACAGAAAAGTTCCCGCAGGAGCAGTGAGCAGTAGTGTGAACTGTGTGGGCCTGGTCGATGAGTAGTGTAACATTGTTCAGTGGTTTCCCGGCATCCGTCAGTGAGTCACACCATCTGGTGTAGCAGCAGCCAAGGATGCCAGTGATAATATCCTGTGGCTCTTTAAATTCCCTGATTTCGGTACAACCTCTGGTAACTTGCCCTTCTCTTTTCCTGAGCCTACACTGTAATTTCCATAGTAAGTCTTGTCTTAATTAGGGTTTCTCTGGCTATGAAGAGACACCATGACCTCGGAAATTCTTATAAAGGAAAAAACATTTAACTGGGTGGCTTACAGTTTCAGAGGTTCAGTCCACCATCATCATGATGGAACATGGCAGCGTGCAGGCAGACATGGTGCTGGAGAAGCAGCTGAGAGTCCCACATCTTGATCAGCATACAACAGGAAGTGGTCTGAGACAATGTGAAGTATCTTGAGCATACAAGACCTCAAAACCTGTCTTCACAGTAACACACTTCTTCCAACAAGGTCATACCTAATCCAACAAATCTACATCTCCCAATAGTGCCAATCCATTGGAGGATCAATTTCTTTCAAACCACCACAAGTCTTTTCCTGCTTCAAATACTCCATTTGATCTCTGAGTTTTGATAACACCCTGATGCCACTTCTTCCTTGGGATTGTCTCTATCAATAAGATTTTTAACTTTTAAAGACTATAAATGTAGTACAGAGCAGGACTGGGGTTATACTGAATTGTGACCAACAGGTTCTTCAGAAAAAACAAGTGTCTCAATCTCCCCAGCTAAAGAAGGCAAGCTTCTTGTCTTAGTTACTTTTCTATTGCTGAGACAAAACACCATGACCAAGGCAACTCATAGAAAGGGGTTTATTTGGAGCTTGCAGTTCCAGAGAGATGAATCCATGACCATCATAGCCAGGAAACATGGCAGCGGGCAGGCATGGTGACTAAAACTGAAAGCTGAGATCTGAGGATTCACATATCAGAAAAGCAAACAGGAATCAGGGAGAGGAAACTCAAAATGGCCAAGTCTTTCAGCTCCCAAAACTGGCTCCCAGTGATGTCCTTCCTCTGACAAGGCCACATCTTCTAAACCTATCCAAACAGGGCTACTGACTGGGATCAGATATTCAAATGTATAGACTTATAGGAGACACCTCATTCAAAGTACCACATCTTTAACAAAATCCAAGTCATGCTGCAGAAGAGCATGACTCAAATTTCAGTGAATTGAGTCCTTCAGAGGCAGCTTGCCAATGATGCAGAAATGCCAACATGACATTGCCCAGATACAGGTGAGGACTTAGGAAGGGATTGCTGTGCCGGGGACTCCTTCTGGCGGTCTGGAAAAACTGTAGACTTCTTTTCTCAGAACAAAAATTTCAAGTATATAAAATAAAATATAACATTATAATGGCAACTATATTCAAGTATAATTCTCAACATGAAAACAACTTTTTTTAGCTCTCTCTCTCTCTCTTTCTCTGTGTGTGTGTGTGTATGTGTATTGTACTATATATCTAATAATTCCTATAGCTTCAAATTTTTGGTATAACTTTTACAAAGATAATGAAATAAGGCTTAAAGCAGTGGCAAATTGACCATCAGAATTTTGTTATCTATATTTATAGAGAAAGAGAATGATGAATCTCTATTTAAGATTAGCAAAAATAATGTTGTGAATTTTTTTCACTCAAGTTCACAGAGCCAGTGTTAAGAATTTCTCATTTAAATGTGTGGGAGGTCGTTTCTTACACTCCAATGTACTTGGAAAAAAAAAACTGGACTAGAATAAGCTCCAGAGTCTTGGATACCAAAATAGAGAGATGTTTGCAGTCTACAGTCTATAATGTGTGCATGCAGTGTTCTTGGGGTAGAAAAAATAAAAAAAAATACTCAGACATGGTCAAGGAACTTTCTAGAAAGTAAAGAAAGGTCAAAATATTGAACAGAAAGCCATTGTCTTCAGTGCTAGCACTGTCTGCAGGTAAGCTAAGCATGAAAGAGATGGCATCTCTTTATTGAAAGGCCAGGCATGATTATCTGTGAGTGTGTCTTCCCCCTTTAAAGGTGGAAGAAGGGAAGAAATGATCACCACCCTCCTTGTCTGGAATACTCCTTGGTGAGATCTCCCGAAATGTTGGAGCAGGAAGAAGACACCATAAAAATCATTTCTTGTTCTCCTTTTAGAAAAATATCACCATATCTGGTGTAAACATTAATTCTATCTCACCTGGCCCTGGAGAATATGACCACGGAAGGAATCCATACAAGGAGAGAAATGTCAATTTCACTCGCATGATCTGAATTACATGCTAGAAATTTTGGTTCTTTTGAACAACAGCAAATTGCTTTTATATTTTAGCAAGCATTTGTTCTTGGGAAACAAAATGTTCAGCTCTAGTGGTTGCCACAGCAACTGCTCAGGCTAAAAATACCAAATATTCCATAAGAAGAGAAAGCATGTACTGAGCAGGGAAGAGAGAAGAAAATGGGAGCTCTCCCAGTGAAGGGTCAGTAACAGAAATCAACCTCCAAAGACAAGGGAGGACATATGTTTGTGGATCAATTTTTCCCATGGGGCAACGTGTTTGGTAGAAATCTACACCCTTCTCATTCCTTCTCCTCTATCCCCCCACAACTTCCTCTTCCCTGAAAATCAATACACTAAGTGTGAGCAGTCTACCTCTCCAAAGTATCATAGTCAATAATATACACGTCTCCAGCAAGGATGGCATCCCTACAATGTGATCACCAAAGATAAGCCTCTTCCCGTTGCTCCTGCCTTTGACACGCCTGGTATTTAATGCGTTCTTCCTGTGAAGAACTTGCTTGAGGGACTGGGGAGAGACTGATGTGCTTGTCTTACAGGCATGAGCATCTGGGTTTCATTTCCCAGAACTCACAAGAAAGAAAGAAGGGGAAGCAGGACAGGGTGGCTCAGGCTTCTAACTCCAGGTCTGGGGAGGCAGAGATAGGTGAATCCCCGGTGCTTGCCAATAAGCCAGCCTAACCTGCTTGGTGACCTCCAAGTCAATGAGTGTCTCTGCTTTATACAGCAAGGTAGAATCAACTGAGGAATGGTCTCCCCTCCTCTAATGTCCCCTTGTATGTGTGTGAGCATATATGCACACATATACACACACCACATGAACACACATGTACTTGCACATATTTTTAACAAAAGAGAGATTGATTGAACAGTTTTCCCTCTTACTCCAGTTTTCATTGTCTGACAAGCTCTGGCCAATGTTGTCCCTCCACTTGGAGATACGTGCCTGCCCCCCTTCAATCTACTAAGCCCCTCATTGGTGTCCACTATAAAGGTCCCTGCTTGCTGTGACTTCTCTTGCTTCTCGGGTCTCTTCTTGGAAATGCCCCTGCCAAGAGAAATGGCACTGAAGATTTCATGTGTGTGTGTTTATTAGTCTTGATTTCAGGCTTCTGGGAGCCAGCGCTTTGCAATATATCTCTATTCTCTTCCCCACGGTGCCTGGTGCAGTACCCAAAGCACACTTGTTGACAAAATCTCCCCCACTCCCAAGGGAGGGGAAGAAGAAGGCTGAGTGACAGGCAGTATTGGGTCCTGCAGTACGTGGTCAGGTCAGGGCGCTGGGTGTACATACAATAGGAATTCCTTGAATAAATACTGTCCTAAGGATAGTTCTGTATGACTTCTTTCATACAAGGATGCCAAGACCAGTACAAAAGTCCTCAAACCCTCACAAATGTCATTGTCCTCCCAATGCTTTGGTCTAAGGGATACCGTGCTAGAAATGATGCAAAAATAACATCCTATTCCAAACACACTAGGGAATTTCAACCATGAGTCTATGTTTCAGTGAAAACAGATAGGATTTGGAACCAGAAGGGTGAGTATCAGTTTCTAGTACATGCTGTCTTCTGTGGACAAGAGGTAACAGATAATGGACCCATGTTTAGATACCTAATTTCTTCGCTACTCAGAGGATCACATTAACTGACAGCATGCGTGTGTTTTGAAAAATACAGTCTGTTTCGCAAATAGTAGACAACACCATGAGTTAATTCTTTCTACTAAATAAATCCCCAAATGCATTCCCTTTAATCTCCTAAACCTATTTTTATTCCTATTTCCCTAGGTTAAGTCTAGGTTTCTAAATTTCTCTTAACTCCAATTAAATTAAGAGAACTAATTTTCATGGCCAGTTTCATCAAGGGCACTGCTCTGGCAGCTACAAGTGATTTAGCTGCAGCTCAACATTTACCCCTCCCATCACAGAAGATATAACATGTGATGTAGTGATGTTTGGATTTGCATAGCAGCTATTATATATAAAACCTCCTCTCCTCACCAGAGGCAGCAATTCCTACCTGTACCATTCACCTCTGCCCTTTGCGGAACATGATACTCCAGGCAGGCTGCTCCTGAAACCGAAAGGAATGGAATTGAATAAATATCCTATGAAGAGAAAGGGTGGTATCCAAGAGATCCTCCTACCTTCCTCCCCACTTTCTTGGCAGGGAAGTCAAGAAATATGTTTCCAGGCAGCAAGATGAAGTTGCCTCCAAAGGCTACCCTAGAACAGAATGTCTGCCTCTCGGGATCAAGTATGTCATCGCCACATTCTACAGTGATGGGAGCTTTGGCACAGTGCAGAGGAAGCTGCTGAGAGATGCTGAGAGGGAGGAAAAGTACCCTGCACTTCCGCAGTCTCTTGGGGCTACTTGGCACTCTCATCACAAGTCACTCTCTTCTAGAAGATTCTTTAACTCCCTCAGAGCACAGTGAAGTTGTGTATAATGCTTTTGGTCCTTAATATCCATTTAGGAAATGGAGGCAACCATGTTTAACCCACTGACGTTTCCTTGTGCCTATAGACTATGCATGCTTGGGTTCATTGAGCAGGATTCACATAAAACAAAAGACCTGGAATTTCCCAGGTTCTGTCTCTGATAGTCTAATTCACACCTAGATCTTGAGGAGAACTTGAGTTGCATACCTTTAAAAGTTATCTAGCCCAATACAGTCTCACCATGGCTCAGGAATATTGATGAACTCAGAAATTTGTTTGCTATATCCAAGCATGGTAAAATTTTTATTATCTCACTTACTCTTTTGGTTGCTTATAATAATTCACTGAGAGTGACCATCATTCAGAAAGTCTTCTATTGGAAATGACACAGCCATCAGATCTAGGTAGTAGCTGATAGAAACCAGGAAAGAGATGGCACTGCCAGATATTGAGAAGCCTGTTAGTCTGTGTGCTTGTGGTAAGCCTTTGTGCTCTGGAGTCACACAGCCCAGACTTTGGTACTTTGCCTTGCCACTTTCTGGTTTTATGATTTTGAGGAACATAAACAAAATCCCTGAAACCTTAGCATATTCATCTGTAAAATGGGGTAACACTAGTACCCCCTCATTGATGAAAGGACCCAAGTGTCAACACTTGGCTTATGGTGATCCACAGAAGGACTCAGAAAATAGCAAGGAGGTCATTCAGTGGGGCGCATTTATCTTTATTGTATAACTTACCAATCAACATGGATTTGCAAAGTTACAGGCACTGGACTCAGCACCAAGTCATTAAACTATGACTAATCTCCAGGTTGAACCTCAGGATATCCTAGCATTTAGTGTGACCAGTGAGGAGGTGAGGATCCAAAAAGACCAGTGCAGCACAGAATATTATAGCAATGCAAATATAAATATAAAGCATGAAGATGCACAGTACAGGTCCAGCAGGTAAGCTGGGGACAGTCCAGTCTGTCTCATTGACAACTTGATGCCTAAGATACTTTGGAGGGGTGTGGCAGAATCTAGATGAAAATGAGTGGATAGTAGAGATAAGGGGGAAATATTCCAGACATCATATACTATATGATATGATATACACCTGCAATTATGACATTAATGGCATGAAAAGAAGAAAGGTTACATGTTCTATCATAGCATATTCTAAGGTCTTTGAATTTTCACGGAGGTGCTATAATTATAAATTCCACTTAGTCACAGGGGCATATTGTAAATCTCTATGGTAACCACAAAAAGAATATTTAAAACGGAATAACAAAGAAGGAAAGTTACCAATAATAAATATGTTTATTAACAGAAAAGCAAGGAAAAATGAAAAGCATGGAATGAGTATTTTAAATAGAAAACACGTTTATTAAAATGAGAGGTTTTGATACCTGCCTGATGCAGGTCTGCTCAGACAAGGTCCAGCCTGCTGTGACCTTCAAAACCCCCGCAGGTGAGAAGAAAGTCAGCCTGAATCCTTAGGCATGTGGATTCCGTCATTTTAAGGAAATATGGGGTAGGAAAAAATGGGAGAGACAGAGAAACAGAATGGTCCATGCACCGTGGAAAGACAGATAAAGGAAGAAAAGTAGATGGAAAGGAGTGGGAAGATGTTGGAGGCCAGCTTGCCACCAGGGTCCATGGCTCCTGTTGCCACCGAGTGCCATGGAACTGGCTGGGCTGCCTCCGGGGCCGTGTTCGGATTCTCAGCTGCCGCTGTGGCCGTACTGATCTGGATGGCCTTTACCATCACCTGGGACCATGGTGACAGCCAGACTAGGCTGCTGCCGAGGATCATGTCTGCATCCCAGGTCCTACCGCAACTGAGGTCTATGTTGGTGCCTATGTCCCCACGGTACCACCAAAGGCCACATGAAGCCCGGGGTTTGGGCTGCATCCTGTGGCCTTGTTAGTGTCCAGGGGCCATGCTGCTCTCGGAGCCATCCTGATCTGAGTGCCCAGAGCTACCACTTGGAACAAGGATGTCAACCAGGCCGAGCTGCTGCCTGAGGCTATGTCTAGGTCCAGGGCCCAGCTGCAGCTGGGTTCTGTGCTGAACTCTGTGGCACAGGTTGCCACTGGGACCCATAAAGAGGTCTGAGATCTAGACCTGGAGCCTACGGTTTGGACGGAGTCAGCTGCCTGGGTGGAGTCAGGGGGCCACGCCACATCAGGAGCCGTACAGATATGGGTAGCCTGTGCTACAACCCGGGGCTTTTCGTTGTTTTGTTTTTACAGTTCTGAGTTCTTATTCTGTGATGCTGCCTTTCTGCTTTTTGCTTTGAGGCAATGTTGAGATTAAAATTTTAGGAAGCAGAAGACATCCACAGGCTTCTAGAGTCAGAATCCGGAAGACGGGAGCCAACTTAAGTTTGACTAAGAAGTTGTTTGGGGAAAAAAAAATTAATAAAACATTGCTTAAGACATAAAGTACCCCCAGGGATAAGAACTTGACCTCTTCTGTGAACAAAGAACTCAATGAAAACTAAGACTTATGTGTGAATGTATTTTTGTTGAAGTTTTTCCATTGAGAATGAGGGAGGCTGCGCTGCTTTCGATAAAAGGAGAACTGACCTCGGCTAACCCAAGACTCCTGCCCAAAGCACAAAACAAAGCCCCAATCTAACTCTGGTCTCAGGAAAAGTTCAGAGAAAGGTCAGGAAGGGAGGGCCAGTGAGGGTGCAGACTGAGAAGTGAAAACTCGGGGATGAGGCTTTTCTTCCTGACCAAGACGTGCACTGCCAGAGTGTCCCCAGAAAGGCTGGGTCCGCAAACATCCCAGCCCAGCTGCCGTCCATGCCGTCAGCTCACCGAGACATTTTACTTCGTTCCTAAAGAAATGGTTCCTTGGGGCAGGTTCTTAGAGATTTAAAGCAAAAGTCTCACACCCTTGTCCTAGCAAGGTGTAAGCGGGGTCTGGATAGTTATTGAGAGTTCTAGTGTAGCAAAGATATTCAAGGAAGAGGTTGCACGAAGCTAAAGACAGCCATTGTGTGGAGCGGCTTCTTACGGCTGCTAATATGGAGGCTGGACCCAGGTCAACACCTACAAGCAAGAGCAAGAGCACAGGAACAATGTGCAGCTGTGGATGCTCCCTGAGAGAATTCCAAGCTGCATTAAAATTAATCTGCACTGGGAAACCCATGAGGTCATAAGAATTGTTTTGTTTTGAGCGCTAAAATCTATGACATGGTATTAGAAGTCTTTATGCTCTGTTCCAAGATTTACCTTCAGGGGTCATAAGAGAGAGGGGGTGGAGTTGAATAGGTCAATGTTTATGTGTTGATTTAATGTGACACCGATCATATTTTACTAGAGATTCAGGCAACCATTTGAAGGGCAGAAAGAAATGATTTGCGTAAAGCATGCTTAGAGTAGCAATGATCAAGACTGTACATTAGTTAATCACTGAAAATCCAGTCAGCTGGCATAGCTCGGTATGTAAGTAGCAGGCATGTCTTAGCTCTCAGAGCTCTGGTTTTACCACGCTCCTTATTTTCTGTTGAACCCCAAGCTCTTCAAGAACAAAAGCCAAATCTTAATCATCCTTCTACCTACAGTACATATAAGGAACTGAAAATGTGGCCCCAGCCAGAGCAAGAAAAATGGAAAACTGGTCCATATGACATAAAGTCTTTTCACTGTCTGGGTGGTCTTTGTAGATAAAAGTCCATGCTGGCTTTTTTTTTTTTTTTTTTTTGAATTGCCTCCATGAGTTTTGATTGTGGGCAAGTCTGCCCAGCATCTTGTTGATTAATGTAGGAAGACCCAACCCACTGTGGGAAGTGCTATACCTGGGCAGGTTCTGGGTGTGTGAGAAAGTAAGCTAAGCAATCTAGGGAGAGGAAGGCAGCAAGCAGTTTCCTTCTTGGTTTCTACCTCTGCCTCCTGCTTGACAACCTGCCCTGACCTCCCCCAGTGATGAACTATGACCAGGACATGTAAGCCAAATAAGTCCTTACCTACCCAAGGTGATTTTGGTCATGGTATCTATTACAGCAATTAGAAATTGAACTAGGACGATGGAACGACATAGGAGATGAAGACATTTGATGATCTGCTTAGGGGAGAAATGATACAGGCATTACAGACTTCTCAAATACTTGTGTTCCCTACTTTTCCCATTGAACTAGCTATGCAAACAATGATGTTTTTCACCATATATATAGCAATAGCTGTACTGTATTGTCTTTTACAGAAAGCGGGGAGAAAAGCTAATTCAGTTATAAACAGATGTTAAGCACCAATTTGTGTGCCAGGAATTGTACATTACAGAAAGTAGCATGAGTAAGATTGCTTCTGTCCTGGAAAAGATTATGGCCCAATAAACAGGAAATAGGCAAACTGATCAAGGTCTGAGACCTGCAGACACGCCCCCCCACACACACACACCCAGAAACATGGAGTTACTAGATCTTTAGGAAGATCCAGTAGAGGAGAATCCAAGGCAGCTAAGCCCAAGCACATGGTACTGGAATTGGTATCTTGGGAGAACTGCATTCTGTGTTCCAAGTGGCACTTTGTTACTGCGTCCTCTGGAGGGGACAGGGCATTCTCACGTGTTCAGTAAGAATGAGACTGAATCACCTCACCGAGATCACACCTGAAAATAATATTCCACAAAGTTTGTTTCAACATGCATTTGGAAAGGAAACAAAACGTTCAAACATAGTAGCATAGTAGCAGACATTGGGCAAGTAAGCTAGGGGTGGGGAGAGAGAGAGAGACAGAGAGAGACAGAGAGAGAGAGAGTTTTCTGTGTCTTTTAGCCTCAGTTAATCATTATAATAAACTTTAGAAGTAAGAATGATTTTTATCTCTTCCACTGAGTTGCAGAGAATTCAACTCATTTTCTTAAGTCCTCATTAATTTTAATGGTCTTAAATGTTAAGACTATACATCTACTAACTCAATCAATTCACTAAGTAGACACCACTGTGGGACTCACTGTATAGTTAAGAAAATGAGGTTCCCTTCTCTCAAGCTGACAGAAATCTATCAGGACACCAGTCACTGGCCAGCCTGAAATACTTTACTTAAGTCTGTCTGGCTCTAAAACCCATTTTCCTTTCTGCACAGCACATTTGTGGCTATGCACACCATATGCTTATTTAATCACAGCAACTTATTTACCATAATAAATAACTTCCTAAGAAAAACAATGGTCCCCAAAGGGAACAGATTGTAAGTGGTGAGTCCCCTTCCTCCTGTGTGTTAAAATGGAGGTCACACAGCAATTAGAAAAGTCATTGCAGAAGGATGTCAAACAAGGTATTGAGCTAAATTGCTCCTGTGGGTTGAGTCCCCAACACAATAATAGAGCAAGTCCTAGTCTGACATTTTCCCATATGATTCCTAATCAATTAATTTGGAATCTCATAAGGCAACGCACTTATGTCTTGATCCTTTATCCTAGTTTTGTTCACACGTTGATAATCTAGGTAACCCCAAAGCCCGTGTAGCTTGCAGCAAGCAGAGTAACTCCCCTTCCCTTAGAAAGCAGTTAGTTTAGGCATGGGTATGTGTTACCATTTTAACAAAGACATAGCTATCAAAGGCAGTCTGCTGAGGCTCTGGGAAGGCTTCTCTCACTCCTAAAACAAGGAACTAGTCTAGCAGTTTCCTTTCTGCCTCTGAACATTGTGACCTGCTTATAACAGCTTCAAGAAGAAAACTACCTGTGCCATTGTTGGAGGACAGCGGGAGTCACTGTCGCCGAGAGGAGAGAAAAGGAGGGCTACCAGAGCTGCAGTGATGTCACTATTAAACTAACCAGCGTCTGAACTTCTCTCTCGCGCTCAGCTTCCTCTCATGAGAGAAATAGACAGCCTTGCTGCGCGCTTGTGGTTTATGCCGTTTGTCTGTTTTTTTTTTTAACATATAAAAGCATCCTAACTGATAAATTGAGCCACCACACATTTATTCACAGAACATTGATTCTCCAAGGATCACACCACAAAATGTAAATTTGTCTAGGAAGACTATGAAATTGAAAACTAAGAGAAAAATAATTCATAAAACAAAACCATAATCATGATCATTGGACTTTACAACAAACAGAGATCTGAGAAAAAAGATAAATGTAGATTTAAAACTCATGTCTTCATTGGGACAATTCAGTAATCTTGAAAGAATTATTTAACTTTTGTGGTACTCATGCCTTTGAGTTTTACAAAGTTGTATGGAATGTGATTATGTACATCTGGTACATATCGGGCAGCAATAATTACTCATTATGTCTATTGGTTTGCTGCTCTTCTGCAAAACCATTACATGGAAACTTAGCTCATCTGATGCACATATGCTAACAGAGATGGGGAATGGACTCACCCAACACATTATACATTATGGTCTGGTCTATCTAGGAGTGGGAATGGAGTGATCAGGGAATGGAATGAAGGCACTGCTTCTTGAAGGGGGTTGGGAGGCTCCAGTGCAACTTTGGATGTTAAAAGAGATGTAAACCCAATGGGCAAAGGGTCTCAGATCTCCTTCAGTATTTTTCCACATGCTGGCTGTCCTTAAAACTAGAAAACAGGAAGCAAAATCCATGTTGTAGCTTGTCAAAACCAGCAATCCAGATGATCTCTGGGAGATAGTTTTTATTGTTTTAGTGTTGTGGGAGAGAGTGTAGGCAGAAGTTTTCTTTCCTGCCAGACAGCTCCCAAATAATCACACAGAGACTTAAAATTAACTATAAAATCTTGGCCAATAGCATAGGCTTATTACTAACTAGCTCTTACAACTTAAATTTAACCCATATTCTTATCGACACTCTATCATGTGGTAAAATCTTTTTTTTTTTTAGCACAGCATGATCATTTAGTTTTCACTGTGTTTCCTGGTGACTCCACCCTGTTATACCCCAAGCTCTCTTTTTGTCTGCAAGTCCCACTTAACCTTTTCTTGCCTAGCTATTGACCAGTCAACTCTTTATTAACTAATAAAAGTAATGCATACTCACAGTATAAAAAAAAAAAAAGATTGTTCCACAGTAGGAAAGAGTCTCACACTCTGTAACCCATATTGACCTGGATTCACCATGTAACCCAGATTAGCTTCAAATGTGTGTGGCAGCCATCCCACCTCAGCCTACCAGGTACTGGGATTGCAGTTGTAAACCACCATACCTGACTGCTTCACATTCCTACTAGGTCTCTTTGGCTTTTCCATTCTCTTATTAAATGTAACTCTGAGCTTTGAGACATTCAGTAGTTCAACAGTTCCTCAGAACTCCAAGTTCTTTCATGTTTTATTTTATCAGTTCTATTCAAACTATTAAGCTAGTATCTTTAACTTTGCTCTGAACCCAGAGCCAAATCTGCTTTTCTCCAAAGAATGCTGGTTCTGATTTTCCTGTTTGAATGCCAGGAAGTACACTGAGCAGAGTTCTAGCTTCAGATAAGTGGTTGATAATGGATGACTGTGTGGCTGCATTCCTTACCTGGGTCACTGCTGACTTGCCTTGAAACAAGAGCACTTAGTCTCTTCTCTGACTTTACCTGGCCCCTGTTTGTGGCCTGTTAGTCATGTTAGCATGTTCAGTCTATGCCCAGTAATGTTTGTCCACGTAGCTGCCATATTGCACAACTTTCTCCCTCTGCCTATTTCTGTCATGGCCAGACAACCTAACAGAGATTGCCGCACTCATTTCCAATTCATCCTGATACAAAGTTGAAATGGCTTTCCTGGCTACCTTGTAGAGGTGAAGCAACATGACCGAGTCCGAGACAGTGCAATACGGGGCAAACAGATGTCCAAGAATGGCCCTGTGGACAATGTCCCCTTCTTCCTCATCTTCTAGTAAAGCTAGAAGACCTAGTGGTAGATTTTGAGGTTCTTGAATTTGTGGATACACACAACGGAGGCCATCTATCTACCTCATACCTTAAGACCCCCATCCTTCCTGGCCCTCTACTCTGCTGTCTCTTACTGAAGTAGAGCATGAATGAAGAATACCTTTTTATTGTTAGGCTACTGAAATTTGGGGCTGATTTAGTCATAAGTTTTGGCCTACTCTAGCTGTACATTCAATTCTAAAGTGCCTCTTTAAATTCAAGTGACATTTTGTCTTCCTTTACTAAGGCAAATTATTGTCCTTGTTAGATTACTTGACTTTCATACACACGCAAAAATTAAAATAATACTCTATTTAAAAGAATTTAAAAACAAAACAACAACAGCAAACAACCAAGTATGGAGGGTGATGGCATAGGCTTGTAAGCCAAGCACTTGGAAAGAAGAGGCAGGAGAAAACATGAGTGATGTAGGAGGGTCATCTGTCTATGTATTACTTTCATTAGTTAGTAAAGAAACTGCCTTGGTTTTTTGATAGGGCAGAATTTAGATAGGTGGGGTAGACCAAACAGAATGTTGGGAGAAAGAAAGCAGAGTCAGGCAGACACCATGATTCTCCTACTTGAGACGGACACAGGTTAGGATCTTTCCCAGTAAGCCACCACTTCGTGGTGCTACACAGATGACTAAATATGGGTTAAAGCAAGATGTGAGAATTAGCCAATAAGAGGCTGGAACTAATGGGCCAGGCAGTGTTTAAATGAATACAGTTTCCATGTAATTATTCTGAGGCTAAGCTAGCCATGCAGGAGCCGGGCAGGATGAAAAGCAGGCCTGCTCACCTCTTCACTACACATGAGTTTGTGTGGGGCCAGCCTGACTGTAGAGAAAGTTATGGATCAGCAAACCAAGAGATGTATTTGCCTTCTTCATCAAGCCCACTCCTGAGAGAACTACATCCTTATGAGAAGAGCATTAATCCACACAAGAGGCCAAGATACCCATGACCTAACCTCCTCTTTTTAAAGTCCAGCTACCAGCACTGTTGCACTGGAGAGCAAGCTTCTAGCACATAAACGTTCAAACTAGAGTATGAGGTTACTCGCCCCACTCAGTTCTCTTTTGCCTCAAAACCCTTTTAAGGCTCAAATATGTATTGTGTGTAGAATAAGCAAACTAATCTGATTTTCAAAATATTAATAAGAAAAATTATTGCACAGATATTGGTTTACAAGTAAATATATTCTGTAGGGAAATAAATTAACCGCTGCCCATTATTTTGAAATAATCAATACAATTCAATAAATATAAGGGCTTTTTTGGATGGGAAGATGAACTCAATAATGCTATGTGTTTTAAGACTAAGGGGAACATGTGTCATTAGCCACCAGCATCTAATTCATCTCTACACTCCAGAGTCTAACCTCAAGTATGGTACTTAGAAATTATGTAATTTTTGCTGGGTTAAATTGAAAGTGTTTTGGAAACCCCAGGGTAAATCCTTCAGAAGGCTTCAGGGGTAGTTAATAGACAGTGAGATGGTAAAATAATGCACATCCCTAGAATTTTAAATCAACATATTGTGTTAAGAAAATGTTATAATGGGTTTTTTTTTATCTGAAAAATAAAGAAAAGCAAATGTTAAAATGTAGTTAGTACTCTGTATACTTATTTTTACCAAATTGGGGTAAAATGAAAATCTACATGGCATAGTAAGAAATGTTGTATTTAAAAGAAATGTTGCCTTATAGAAAATGAAACAACTGAATCAGACACTCCTGGTTCTTCCATAGAACTGTATTAAAAATAGACAGATAGGAAGAAGAGGAGATGTGGGGCAAGAGGGAAAGATGGAGCCAGATCTGCATTTTTCCCAGATTTTGTGATGCTCTGGTACAGAATTACAGAAGAACTTAGGATATAGTGTTCAAAGCAGGAGAGAAAGATAGAAACGGCTCTGCTGTAATGAGGACCCTACTTTATTTCAAATGATCCCTGGGTCAATCAGGAAAGTCACTTCATGGTGAACTTGGAATTTATGTTCAGAAGAAATAACGGTAAGAGCTAACATCTACTCCCCAGCATTTGACAGCAAACTCTAAACAATTGTGCTCAATTTTCTTCAGTTTTGGAGCCTAGAGAGTGAAAAATAACTAAATTTTAACACAGTTGTGAGTGCTGTTGCTGATTCATGAACAGAATGCTGCTGGATTACCATGCTTCACAGGTCTTATTAATATGATAGATGAGCAGATTTCTAAGCAAAAAAAAAAAAAAAAAAAAGCATCGCTGGCCTCACTAGATCATTCAAGGAGATGGAGCCTAGGGAGCAGAGGGCTCCAAGAGGTTCTATCAGGTGTGACCCTGGACTTTATTGTGACTGGAAGACACAGCTACATTGTTAATTTGTCTTTGTATCCTTTGCAATACCTAACATGTGACCTATGTTCAAACCTAAGAGCTGAACTGAAGCAAAACATCACATCCACCAAGCTTTCATGTATACCCTAACAAAAAATAAGACACTCCAGAAGGCTTCAATAAAACAGAAAGTAGTGAGATTGAGCCCACTGCAGTAGAACAGTCCATCTTTACCTTGGGGGAATACTTTCCAGGATTCTTAGCAGATGCCTGATACTACAGGTGGTCTACTGGTTAGGATTTGGTAATCTCTCCTGGCATATATGCTTATTTTTGTCTCCCCACTAATAGTTCATTGTACTGAAGATTTTTGCAATCATAGAATAAGAATTTCTTTCCTTCTTAAGCTGAAAATGTTTATTCTTCTGCTTAAAAGATCTACATTACGACTTCTTTTCCTCCTGCTCAAGTGCCACCATCACTTGTTTTGAACATTGTGGTCATTATGTGAGGACTAATTGCCACAAACACTGCCAACAGCAAGCCAGTCATAACTGAGATGGCGGAGTTACTAATGCGCTGGTAGTGTATACAGCAGGGATAGTGTAGCCAGAGAATGACTCACATCTATGAGAAAATAAAACAGTACAGCATCAGATCTCTTCTTCCTATCCAGAATGGTAGGCAATTGTTTGTTTATAGAATTCATTTCACTTACTACTTCTGAAACTTAATCTATTGTGATAACTTCAACTGTATAAAATGACATCAAAGATAAATTTGAAATAATGAACTCATAATATATCATCAGGGATGGAGAAGATATTGGCATACTGTGAAAACAGATCTTTTTAGGAAGGTTGGTTCCTGATAGAATATTTCAGTGTATTTATAATACACAGGCACAAAAGAATTCAGACGCTTTGCCCATCCCTTCTCACTGACCTAGGTGAGACAGCTCACCTAGCCACACATAGAAATATATAATATGCAGATGAACATATATTTTAATAATTTTAAAAATTATTGTCTATGTGTATGCATACATTTGTGTGGGTGCCCAAAGAGGTCATTAAATACTTGGAACTAGAGTTAAGCTGACTGTGAGATACTTGATGTAGGTACTGAGAACCAAACCCCAGGCCTCTGCAAGAGAAGTAAGCACTCTTAATTACTGAGCCATGTCTCCTGCCCCTACTTTAGTGTTTTTAAAGACAATCAAGCTGTCTAATACTATACTCCAAAACATCATTTTATGGTACAGAAGGGTGGATATGGTAAAAAAGAGATAGATAGATAGATAGATAGATAGATAGATAGATAGATAGATAGATAGATAAATAGATAGTTGCGGGAGCTCCTTCCACTCCTTCAGCCAATAGCCACTGAGATACCAGCCCACTGGGGCGTGGTCTCTCTCCCTTTAAAAAAGCGGCCACTTCCCTCTGCTCTCACTCTGGCTTCCGGCTCCTCTTCCAGCGACTAGGCTCCCTTCCTGATTGAGCTGTTGTCTGGGATGATGACCTGTAAGTTTTTCCCCTTTAAGTAAATAGCTTCTCTATTAGTCATAATTCCAAACTGGTGTGGTATTGTTTGTGACTTATGCCTTCGATTGATAGATAGATAGATAGATAGATAGATAGATAGATAGATAGATAGATGATAAATAGATACACACACACACACACATACATACATACAAACAAAAGAGATCTGGGAAGATATTCAGTTGCCAGAACAGTGGAACTCCAGTGAGGTACCACTGGCACACACTAGATAAAGAAGCATGCAAAAAGTGCTTTCTGGGTAATTCCAACTTTCTCTAAGGACTTCCATATCAGTACCTTTACATGGTACTGTAAACTAAGCTGAAGCATCCAGAGCTAGAAGGACTTTTCAGCACATTAGCTTAAGGTCCACCAGAGGAAACCAGGACTACTCTCCAATTCTGGTCCTATACTACATTTTATTGTAAGTTGGGTAAGTAGAGGTAGGAAAACCTTAAGCCAATAAAAAGTGTTTAAATTTGTAAAAGGTGTAGAAATTTTTTATTCTATAAAAAAACCATTTATACAAGTGTCAGAAAGTGCCATTGTCTACAAATGTGCTCCAGTTTTTACCATGGTCAGGCTACAACCTTGGCTCTCTGCAGAAAGAGATATAGGGCCATAAATTTTGAACTCTCTGCTGGAATTGGATTTCATATGTATGCTGCATGTGTGTATTGAATGACTAAATAAATGACTCACCTATTCTTCTCATCTCATAGACCTAACTTCTATTTAGCTTTCATGTGCCTTACTGAATTACTATGTTAATCAACAATCAACTTTCCCTTATTGCAAAAAAAAAAAAAAAAAAAAAAAAAAAAAAAAAAAAAAAAAAAAAGAAGGAGGAGGAAGGGAAGATGAAAGGAAGGAATTTAAATAGAAGATTTATTTGGGTTTGTGGTTTCACGGGTTTCCATCCATCATCAATTACCCCAGTGCTTTATGGCCTGTGGTGGCTCTCAGTGTGGAGAATGTGATGGAGCAGCAAAGTTGCTCACTTCATGGTGGCCAGGAGATAAAAGAAAAAAAAGCAAGAGACCAAGATACTAACACTTCCTCAAAGGCATAATGGCCTACAGCACCCCTGCTAGAACCCAGCTTTTTGGGTTTTCACCTCGTTTTTTTAACCCCTTAATAGCACCATGGGTGATCAAATTTTAATGCCTTTGGTAAAGAAACCAAGTACATGCTACGACAAGTTTAATAGAAGAGTCAAGCCCTGATGAATGTGTGGCTTGCTTTGCTACCCAGCTAAATCCAACTCTATTGATGAGAGAAAGACAAATATCCCAACTTCACTCGTTTGAAAAAAGATTGTTTTAGGATTGATAGAAGGATTCTAAGATGGCATAATGCCCAGTGACCCTATTCCTTTTTCTTCCTGGATGTGGTGGGACCCTGTGACCAGGGTGAGACATAGCTCCTTAGTTATATCACCTTATATGACAAATGAACTTACTGATGCCATCATGGTCATATCTTACTCTAGAGCAGTGGTTCTCAACCTTCCTAAAGTGGTGACCTTTTAATACAATTCCTTGTGCTGTTGTAACCATCAAACATAAATCTATTTTCATTGCTACTTCATAACTGTAATTTTGCTACTGTTATGAATCACAATGGAAATACCTGTGTTTCCCATGGCTGGTTGTTTGTGACCCACAGGTTGAGAACCACTGCCCTGGATAGTCAGGTAAGCCCTTAACACTTGGAGCAAGAAAACTGACAACCATACTGTGAACCTTCTGCTTGTGCAGAAGGGCAGTCTCCAGGAGCCAGGAAAAGACAAGAAAACATGGGCCACAGTCATAAGAGCACAAACAAACAAGTTCTTCCAGCAGCCTGTGTGACTTAGAAAAGGGCCTCCCAGAGGACAACTGAGGTCTCAACCAATATCTTGGTTACCATCTTATGTGACCTGAGCAGATGACCCAGCTAAGTTCCTCGCCTGTGAAAACTTTGAGATTGTGGATGCACTTTGCTTCAGTTGGTATTGATGCAAAAAACACAAAAATCTAACCTCAAAGAGGTTAAGGGATGGATTGTTCTAGAGCAAACTGTGAATGACCATGGTTCTGAACAAAGATTTACATTTCTCTTAATTCCATGTTCCAATATGTCAGCAGCTTGATGGAGTATTTATAGTAACAGAACAAAGGAAGTCATAGGTCAAGGCACCTTTCAAATACCTTGGTGGAAACATTAAATAGGTGGATTGAAGTAAAGTTGAGAAACTCCCACTATAGACCTTGTAGTGGTCTGCCCTGTCCTTTTAAGAGACAAGCCCTACCCAGTCCCCCACTTCCTTTTCATCTCTCTCCCAAAGAGGCAGTTTCTACCTCTCTCCCTTCTCCCCACTTCTCCCTAATCCTCCTTCCCCCACCCCATAACCCACTAAATAAATATCCACTTTCTCTGCATGGTATGCCTAATAGCTCTTTGTCTCTCACCCGCCATGGCTGCGGCTCTTCATGGGACTGCCTGCCCCACCAAGGTCTCTCACTTGCCACGCCATGAGGCTCCCTGCCTGGGACTGGCTGCCTTCGTGGCCCACCATTTCATAGCCTGCTACCTGCTGCCACCACTCGGGGAACAGTGCCATTATATTTTTACCATAATAGACCTCAGATTTTTATTTTTAGACTTGGGTTGTTGGAAACTAGTGTTTCATTAAATTAATACAATCAAGGATGTTAGGTCCAGCACAGATGTAGGCAAAGAATGACATTTAGGGGCTGGTGATAGGGCAAGATAAAGAGTAATTAGGCTCTAGATCTGCAACCTTTCTACCTCTCCACAGTTATTGATGTTCTAATCTGTTAGCAAGTTTGGCAGAAGGTTCAGTTTAAGGGGCAATTTCTTTCTGGGAATTGTGTTTACAGTGGTAACTTGTTACACATCAATAAAAAAGCTAAAACAAGACCACTATCAGGCTCCGCATGGTACTGACATCCCACGCACTCCACCCCACCTTGCCCAGGGCTATAAGAGCACATGAAGGCATAACCTCCATGAAAAGAGTGTTTGATTATGTGTATATCTAAGGCATCAAAGAACTTGAAACTTCTTTAGTGCCGTAACGTGGATTTTTCTCCACTCTACCAACTCAGAAATAGATGAGCAGATTTTCTTTAGAACTTACCCAAAATAAAGATTGTTCTTCAGGGCTAAAATCAAGGCTGAGAAATGCTAATCCAGAGAAGGAAGGAAGCTTAAGACGTGTAAATAGCTTGAAATAGGCTCCATAGACTGACCTTTTGTGTTCTTTGGAGAGAGCTGCTCATTTTTTGTTAGAACACAAGGAACGCTTGGTTGCAGTTGCATGCAAGGTACTGAAAGAGGCCTGTGTTGGTTGGTACCTAAGCTCTCTGGGGAGCAGAATCAGAACTGCACTCAAACGACTGTCCCTGGTCAGTGCAATGCCAAACTCCTCACCTCCAGACCTGACCCTGTGAAGCTGCACAGTCCTTCATGACTTTAAACAGAATTGTGAGTACAGCAAAATAGCATGAACATAGCTCTCCCTCCATCTCTCTCTTTGTCTCCCTCTCCCCCACCCGTATGTGTGTGTGTGTGTATTCACTTACGTATGGGCATACCTATGTTGGGGTACCCATATTTGTGATGATCTGCTGCCCTGGCCTGTCACCTAGGTACCCAGTCCATTTAAGAGAAAAACCCCACCCACTCCCAATCCCCTACCTACTGCAGCCCTTTGTGGGACCTGCCCTCCTCCCACCTCCATATCTTTAAAGAAGAATAGCAATGTTCATGTGTACACAAGCATTTGGAGGCCAGAGGTTAATGGAAGGTGTCTTTCTCAACAGCGGGCCACTTCACTTATTGAGGCAGGGTCTCCCACTTGAACCCAGAGCTCACTGGTAAGCTAGGTGAGCCAGACTGTTTTTCATGGGAATCCCTTCTCTGCTTCCCAAGGCAGCCTCCACACCTTCCAGGCTACCCCTCGGGCTCTGGGAATCTGAGCTCCACTCCTCCCACCAGGACAGCAAGTGCCTTATCCGTGGAACCATTGCCCCAGTCCTTGAGCTAGTCTTAATGGGTCTTTTCATTTCTGTGCTTTTGCGATAAGATCCCTCTCTCTTTTTCTCTTCAGTTTCTCAGTTTTGTTACAGGAGGCTGAATACAAGAAGCTAGCACAAACCACGAGTGCAATTTAGTTATAGACAAGGAATTAACCAATGTCACTGTAGCTGTTGTAAAACTCTTTGTCATGGGGCTGATTTCCCAAGAGTTTTCATTGCTTTTCAGATCATTATACATGACTTCTCTCCAATGGCAGAAGCGCTAGAGATCGACTTCTAGGTAGACACAGCTGTTACAGGGAATTCCAGATTCTTGGCCTTGATGCCTATCTAGACAACCCTTTACAGTCACTCACAAATTCCCGCAGAGGGCTGGGGTTCCCTACCCTGATGGATATCTCCACCTGGAAGTCTCCCTGTCTTCAAACTCAACTTGCCCCAAATGCTATTTATTCTCCCCAGGTCTTCTTATTCCTGTTTTTTCAGTCTCAATTACGCAGCATTAGCCTGAACTTAAATCACCACTTCTTCTTATTTGTGTTCTTCACAAATACATACAAAACTTTATTTTTTTAAAGACAATTAAAATTTCTTTCAGTGTGTTGACATCATCCTTTTCAAAGTCACTTGGAAAAGTGATTAAAACCATTTTGTGTTCTTTTTCAGGGTTCCTCTTGACCTAAGTAGCTCACTAGATCAACCATCTCCCTATCGCCAAACCTCTGCCAATGAGTCTTCTGGAACTCTACTTTGTTCCTATTTCTCCCTTGCAGTCAAAGGTCCTGGTACCTTTGGCGACAGGAGCATGTGGTTCTAAGTTGTTCACACATCAGCAGGGAACTTGGGCTGGAATGAGGACTCGGCTATAACCATCAGTGCCTACTCTCTCAACAACCTACTTCCTCCAGCAAGGCCTCTTCTCCCAAAACTCCCAGGATTGTCCAAAATAGTGCCACCAGCTGGGGCCCACGTTTTCAGACACTGTGGGAACCATTTCACATTCGTGCTATGATGAAACCATGGCCTCTCTGAGAACGTGGGTCTCTTTGGTAGCCCAGGGCAGGGAACAAGCAGACTTCCATGTGTTGCTTTGGTGAGGAGGATAAAATCATTTCAGCTATGATGATGCATCATTATCCTGAAGTAAACTGGGGACTCTCAGAGACAGTATGGTGATGTTCATGACAAATCCCTACTTAGCACACTGGCAATTACACTTCACAGCTGGTTTCCTGGGGGCACTTTGCAGTTTTTAGCAAGATAGTCTCAGGAGGTTAGTAACAGAGATTATTCTCTGGTTTCCTTTCATTTTCTTAGCTGAAAGAAGCAGAGTACAGTATTTTAAGAGCTACACTGAGGATATTCAATATAAAAATTAATGTGGGGAAATAATATATATTGTTTTGAATCTCTGAGCCAGTAGCACTGCTTCACTAAGAAACTTTCTTTTATTCTAAAGAGAAGCAAATAGCATCTCATCAATTCTGCTCCTGATAGTAGTCCTGGCAGAACAGGACAGTCTCTGGTCCTCTGTTCAAACCCAGACCGCATGGTGGCAGCTGACAAGGAAACTAACTCTATGGTGTCCCAACTTTCATATTTGCTTTTATTCATTGATTATTTTTTATGATTAAACTGATGCAAAGAAATCTAAAGTAACTTGAGAGAGAAAAATAACAAAAGACCAAAACCAATAAAATAGGAATTATCAAATTATAGATTTTTGAAATGATGAAAAGAATAAAACTGATAAGCCTACTACCCAACTGATAAGGCAACAAAGGAAAACAGACAGAATTGGCAATGGGAACAGAGAGAGAAGGGGCACCTAATATTCAGGAGGAAAAGAGCCCCAAGGGCAGGCACATCAAGGACCCACTCATTCTCACAATCATGAGCCACATAAAAATACTAAGCTAATATAATATTTGTGGTGAATGTGACAGGAGTTTTTGCAAAGGAAATGAATAATTCCTTTAAAGAAATCTATGAAAACACAATTAAAGGGTGGAAGAAAATGAATAACAGTTCAAGACTTGAAAATGAAAATAGAATCAGTAAGGAAAACTCAAAGTGAGGGAAATCTGGAAAAGATAAATTTAGGAACACAAACAGGAACTTCAAAGGCAAGTCTCATCAACAGAACACAAGAGAATCTCAGATATTGAAGACAAGATATAAGATATGAATACCTCAGTCAAATGCTAAATCTAAAACACAACAAGAATCCCACCACAAAAACATCCAGGAAATATGGGACACTATAAAAAGACCAAATCTAAGAAAAATAGGAATGGGAGAAGGAGGAGAAACACAGGCCAAAAGCACAGAAAATATTTTCAACAAAATCATGAAAGAACCTAAAGAAGGAGATGACTATCAAGGTACAAGAAGCATGCACAATGACAAACAGACTAGACCAGAAAAGAAAGTCTCCTTGGCACATAATCGTCAAAACACTAAACATACAGAACAAAGAAAGAACATTAAAAGCTGTATGACAATAAGACCAAATAATACATACTAAAACAACACCTGACTTTTCGATGGAGACTCTAAAGGCCAGAGAGGCCTAGATAGACATTCTACAAACTCTTCAGATACCCCAGATGCCAGCCCAGACAACACTACCCAGCAAAACGTTCAGTGATTGTAGGTGGAGAAAATAAGATGAACCATTATAAAAACCAAATTTATGCAATATCTATCTACAAATCCCACTCTACAGAAGGACATAGTAGGAAAACTCCAACCTAATAATATTAACCACACCCAAGAAAACACAGGGAATAAATAATCCCAGGCCAACAAATAAAAAGACAAACACATGCACGCATGCACACACACACCCCACTGCCACCACCACTACCACAACAACAACAATAAAAACAGCAAAATAACAGGAATCAACAAACACTACTCATTGAGATCTCTCAAAACCAATGGGCTCAATTCCTCAATAAAAAGATATAGACAAACAGAATGGATACAAAACAGGATTCATCCTTCTGCTGCATCCAAGAAACAGACCTTAACATCGAGGATAGACATTACCTCAGGGCAAAAGAAGAGAAAAAAAAGATATTCCAACAAATGGACCTAAGAAGCAAACTGGTGTAGCCATTTTAATATCTTGAAAAAATAGACTTCAAACCAAAACTAATCAGAAAACTAGGGAAGGACATTACATCCTGATTAAAGGGAAACCCCACCAGGAGGACATTGCAAGTCTATACTCCCAACACAAGGGCACCCAAGCTCATGAAAGAAACACTACTACATATTAAATCACATTGACCATCAGGCATGGATAGAAGGAGAGTTCAATATCTCATTCTCATCAATAAACAGGTCATCCAGCCAAAAACTAAATGGAGAAATGCTGGAACTTGCTGACATTATAAACCAAATGGAACCAATAGATGTTTACAGAACATTTTACCCAAATACAAAAGAATATACCTTCTTCTCAGCACGTCACGAAACTCTCTCCAAAACTGACCACACATTGAACACAAAGCATGGTGACTCAGGGAACCTGTGGGAGAGGAGTTAGGGTATACGAGCCAGAGGGGATGGAGGACACCAAAAAAACAAGACCCTCTAATCAATATGACCAAAGCTCATATGAACTCACAGAGACTGAAGCAGCATGCATAGGGCCTACACAGGTCCCCACCTCTGTATGTATATATGTGTATATATTTCCATTTTAATGCCTTTATGGGATTCCTGAGTATGCAAACAAGTAGGTTTGTTTCTTTGAAATCAGACCATAATCGGGAACTGATTGTGCAGGGTGGAAACAGACATTGGAGAGGGACCACTGGATTACAAGGAATAAAATGTTACCATCCAAGTACTTACAAGAAATTAGTACAGGAAAGCAGAGTTGGGAGAAACAGGAAGACTGGGGGAAAGGGCAGAAAGAGAACAATTACCTTCCATCTATTCTGTGTCATCCCCATTGACTTGGTTTTATTTTGTCCTTTTAATTCTAAGAGACAGGCTTATTATCCCTAGCTCACCAAACAGAAAATAGAAATGCAAAAAGGTTAAGTAAATTTCTAAATGTCACCTGGCAGGTGTGTGTTGTTAGCAAGATTCAACAGCAACTCTTTGTAAACTCACACTAGCTCCAAAGAAAAAATGGGAAGGGGAAATGGGCCATGGAGAAACAATGGATACTGGGATATCAATTTTGATGATGTCATATTGATGTCACTTCTTCAAATAGACACAAGACTTCTGCAGAATTATGCTTAACCATGGCAGTTTTCTTCTGAAAACAACTGGAACAGATTGGCTTAGAGAGCAACCAGCCAACTCAGACAATGATTAAACAAGGCTGGTCAGGTATCTGGGAGGTGTATTTTCATTTTATTGGAAGGTTGCACTCCCAGAAATCTTAAATTTGGAGACAGGAAGAAAATTAGGAAGAAAATATGATGTAAGATGTCCTTCTGTATATGTGTTGCTTTTATTGGTTAATGAATAAAGCTGTTTGGGCCAATGCCATGGCAGAGTAAAGCCAGGTGGGAAATCAGGAGAGAGAGAGAGAGAAAGTAAGTAGGCGGAGTCAGAGAGATGCCATGTAGCTGCCAAAAGAGACAGACACCAGATGTAACCTTACCAGTAGGCCACAACCTCGTGGCAATAGATAGATTAATAAAAAAGGATTAATTCAAGATGTAAGAGGTAGCAAGAAATACGACTAAGCTATTGGACAAGCAGTATTGCAATTATATAGTTTCTGTGTGATTATTCGGGTCTGGGTGGCCAGAAAACCAAGTGTAGTCTTCTTTTACAAGAATATTATGTGTGCATATGGGTTTCATCACCTGCATGACCTTGTGCTAGAGGACAGCTGAACTTGATGTAGTCCTCGACAGGTATTACTGATTTTAGCTAAAGGGTTCTCTATTGCCTTCCTCGTTTGCTTAGAGAATTCTTGTTGATCCTTCAATGCCCAATTTACATGTTCATTGTGTAAAATTTGGTGTAGATAAGGAAGGAGCTCATGGTGTTTGCCTCCAGAAGCAAACCATCACAGTTTGCAACTATAATTTTAAGAACGTATTAAAATCTGTGGTCATCCAAAACCTTTGCTGTTTTCAACATTCTTCTCGGTTATTTCACTCTTGAGAAATATTTTCATTCACAAGGCAAATGGGATCGAAGGAAAAGATAGCTGTCAGTAAAATAGCTTCATCCTTTGTGGGGAAAAAATGACCATGAAGGCTAAGATAAGAAGCAAACTTCGTGTTTCCATTATCATTTTTCTCCCAGGTGGCCCTTACACTTTGAATAAGTGAGAACAGAAATAACCAATTTTTCCTTTTTCTCTCCCTTTGACTTTGCATGCCTCCTGTGCTGATCTGTAAGAAAAGTAACTTCAGAAGCCAAGTTTGTTTTAGAATGCTAATTACTATGAAGCAAAAAAAACCTTCTCTCTATTCTTTATTAAAATTGAAAATGACCTTCTCTACTCCTGAAAAGTGAGCGAGTGTTTGTTGGCTATGACCCGGCACAGTGAGGGAGGACTATGGCAGTAAGAAGATCGTGTCTTCACTCTCATTCACTTTTCACTTAGGGATGAACTTTAACTCCCAAAACTTTCCTTGGCATGCAACATGGCTATTGCTGAACATTTAAAGTCATAGTTTAGGACAGAAAGCAAAGAGTCTCTCAACCACTGGATGAGCCTGTTAGCACCCAGACATAGTGTTGGACGAAGCCAGAGTGTATCACAAATGTATGGAGGGCACTATAACATCCAAAATGGTAGTTCCTATCTTGTAAGGGCAGTGGCACAGGCACAATCTTAGTAAGGAATCTGTATAGCTTTCCCTGCCTTAATAGTTAAAGTATCAAAGAAGAGAAAGAAAAACTTTTATCTCTGTGGTCCTTGGGTACCCCTGAGTGAGAAGTGGGAACATATGACTCAGGAGAGCAGAACCCAAGTGGGCGGACATGACAGCCTACAGGAGAGAATAGGTCTACACAGTCATACAAGAAGGTTCAGTCATGGCTGCCAAGTACCTGAGAATGCAGCTAGCATTAGCCATCCTCCATGTCTCATATCCTCCCTCTCTTCCTCCCTCCCTCTTCAGAAATCCTTCTAAGCTTTTCTATTCTATATAACAGAGTGAGGACTTGTACGATGGAAAATAGAAGGTGCCAAGGGAAAGGGAAACAAGGTACAGTATGCAACCAGCACACACATGTCCTGTAGTGCTGAAGCTGTCGGGGAATAAAGGGACTGTGAGCCAGAGCTAGACTTTGTGCTCCCCAAAGAGCACAGCAAAGTGTAGCGCAAGGGACAAAGTGAGGGCCATGTGAGTCATCATGGCCCCCTCTCCATCACCTAAATGCTCCCTTGGGAAGACTGGAAGAGTACCAAAGATCCCATATCTCATTCCAATCTTGATTACAGAGCAACTAAACTGTGTGGATTTATAACTATCTGGGTCTAATAATCTTAGCTTTTCATTCTTTGAAGGCAGAAATTTGGAGGTAATTTATCTTGTTCTCTGTACTTTGCTCAAATGTGTGTGTGTGTGTGTGTGTGTGTGTGCGCGCGCGCATGCGCGCGCGCTCAGAGAATAAGAATCTTAGCTTAAGTCTAAATGATGACAGCTGCTTTAAAACCTCTCTGCTCAACTCTAACACTGGGTACACTGGAATTATGGGAATGTGGTTACAGTACAGAAGAAACAAGAAGCCCAAAGCAACTATATCTTCTAGGTTAAAAGACTGACCCTTTTTGCTTCCCGGGGTGATGCTGAGAAATAAACTTTATCTGACAAAGAGCTAATAATGCCTTGTCTAAAGAGTGACTAAAAGAAGGTCCCGCTGTTTATCTTTCTTCATCTCTGCTTTTCATTAGATCCATTATTATACAAAATAAAACTGAACTCCTAAGACCTGCTGCACTTAGCATAACTGTTCTGAAACCTGAATAGTTTTGTCATAACAAGAATGAGATGGGAAGAGAGTCGTGTTAGACCGTAAAAAAACCTAGGGCTTGAAACTAGCTCGGAAGCTTATTCTTCCCATCCTTCCCACTGGAAGAACAGAGAGTTGAGGCTCAGAAGAAGTTTAGAATTTCCTCAAAGTCCGACAGAAGTGTGGTGATGGAAGCAGGTAGCTCCAGTTACCCTAATCCTTTTTATCTCTCCCTGTATTGTCTCAACCAGACAATGCTGAGGACAAATTTATTCTTATTTTTCTCCTGCTAGAAGATTTGCTCAGACAACAGGCTCCTAAAGCTTCCATATGACACCCAGCATTCTCTCTGTCCTACGAGAGTTCTTCACAAAAGTTGGAAAGGAATCCAGGGGCCATAATATGGAAAGGACTCGCTGCTCTGTTCTGATGGTATGGTGTGGCTTGGATGTTCTCATGCAATGACAGGGTCTTAATAAGACCGTGCAAAGAGACAGACTCATGGTATCAGTCAACAAAGGCTAATTTGCCCTTTCTTTCTCAATGCCCATCTGATGGAAAATCCAACAGGGCACCCACCTTCTAGAACTGAAAGTAATGACGGTGGTCAGAGCTACATTGTCTCTTTTTAAGTGTGTACATGAATAGGAATATGAAAATTTGGGGAACTTGCCTGCTTTCCTAGGACACCAGTCTTTTTCTTGTGTCTATGTAAATGGGGACCTGGCACATGTGCGACATCAGTCTCAGTTGTATGGGCTGAATATAGAGCCTCCAGTGCTTGGATCTCTATTAGTTTCTGCTTCTGAACTTAATGCCTGAGGAAACAGACTGACTAAACATTATATCATTTATGAATACATAAAGCTGAGTTTAAAATGGGAAAAAAGACTTAGAAGCTAAGAGAATAATCAGGCTTAAATACCAAAAATGTCTTAACTCATTAGCCCCAGATTATTGAGGTGTATTAAATTGACAGTTTCTCAGTGTTCTAATTTAACTTCTTTATATTTAAAATATTAGTTTTTATTTGCCTAATAATCAGACTGTAACAACCAAACAGTAAACATCCCAGACTCAAAAGAAAACATAATTTTTCAAACATGGAGAAGTCAAATAATAATGTCTTAGGGAATCTACTTTGTTCCAGGTCCTTTGCCAGATGATTTTGGATGTGTTGTCTCTTAGCTTTGCAATAACCTTGCATGGGAAGAACCACGAGACATATGCACAAGACACTTAAAATGTGGTTCCATCTAAGGACAATGGAACACATTCATAATCCCAGTACTGGGGACTTGAGGGCAGGAGGTTCAATAATTCAATGACATTCTCAGCTACATTGAGAGTTTAGAGGTCAGTTCAGGCTACAAGTGACCCTGTTTCAAATAAACAAATAGATAAATAAATAGTTTACTCCACAAGAGCTACACATGCTAGAGGGGTGGGATGTTCAAACCTGCCGCGGTAAAGCCCTGGGAGCTCTTCCACATGAGAAGCAGTGGAAATCCATTTAGATCTAGAGTCAGGAAACATAGGAAGGTGAAGGAAGAAAGAAGAAGGTGAGGAGTCAGAACTTCACTTGTACATTTTAAAGCTTAATCAAGATCTAGGCTTTAATGTCTTCACCTGTAAGTGAGAATGTTGGAGTCTACTTTCAAAGATTCTGTGAGGATCAGATGAACCTCTGTGAGCTACGGGAATGAGTTTGAAACTGTTAAAAACAGCCAAAGGAACATATTGACTTGGTGCTGGCTGCAGTGAGCTACAGCCTCCTATCCATCCTGGGGAGTTCCTGGAAAGCTGAGCAGCAGCTTTGAGAAAACAGAAGTTATTTGCATTCTATGGAACTCCATGAGCTCAAGCACTGAACAAAGGTGTTCTTAGAAATTCAGCTTTTCATACATACATGTATGTGTTTGTATGTACATGTATGTGTATGCAATAACAGTAGATGAAAAGGAGACCATTAATTTGCAGGACAGTGAAGAAGGGTATATGGGAGGTTTTGGAGGAAGGAAAGGGAAGGAAGAAATGTTGTAATTAATATACCATCTCAAAAATAAACAAAAAAAATAGCCTTTCTAAGGCAATCAAAACAGTCTTGCAGAATATCAAAAGCCCAGAAAATATCTTCACACTTTGTCTGGGAGATGAAGACCATTGAGGATGTAACTTGGTCAAGTCTTCAGTAGAATCTATTCTACTCAATTGTCAAAGCACTATAGAAAATATGTAGCATCACACCTCAGTTTTGTGCATGAAGAAATTAAGATATGAAGATGTGGACATACAGTTTCTTGCTTAGGGTTTCTATTGCTGTAAAGAGACACCATGACCATGGTAACTCTTATAAAGGAAAATATTTGATTGGAACTGGCTTACAGTTTCAGAGGTTTAGTCCATTAACATCGGGATAGGATATGGCAACTTGCAGGCAGACGTGGTGTTGGACATAAGCAACTGTGTACCACATTGAGTGTTATCTGAGCATAGGAGACCTCAAGCCCACTCCCACAGTGATGCATTTCCTCCAACATGGCCACGCCTACTCTGACAAAGTCACACCTCCTAATAGTGCCACTCCCTATGGGAGTCATTTTTTTTCAAACCGCCACACACAGCTTATCAGCAACAGAACTTAGATCTGATTCCGTGCCTGCTGACCCTGTTTGTGTTCCTATTCTACATGTGAGTTGCTCCTCTAACTCTGTCCACTCATACAGCATTGCTTATAAACTTAATGACACCTTGCTAGCTATTGGCTCCGTTACGAAAGACCTAGATGGATCTGAACTTGCTATGCGTCTCAGTTAGGGTGAAAAGACACCATGACCATGGCAACTCTTATAAAGAAAACATTTCATTGAGGTGGCAGCTTACAGTTTCAGAGGTTCAGTCCATTATCATCATGGCAGGGAGCATGGCAGTGTGCAGGTGGATGCGGTGCCAAAGTTGAGAGTCCTGGATCTTGACTCAGAAGCAACAGGAAGTCAACTGACACACTGGGTGGTATTCTGAGTGTATGAAATCTCAAAGCCCGCCCCCACAGTGACACACTTCCTCCAACAAGGTCAGACCCACCCCAACAAAGCCACACCTTCTAATAGTACCACTCCCTATGAGATTATGGCACTATGGGATTATGGGGGCCAATTACATTCAAACTACCACACTATGCAAACTTAGAAAGTTTCTTCTTGTCTATGTCTCCATATATTCATCTATAATGTGGGAACTATAGTTCTTAGAAACCTTAGAGCATTGTAATAATCGGTTATGAAAGTCTGAGCACAGGTCTAGCAACTGCTCACTTATTGTAGACTCAGCAATTCCGACATGCATCAAAACAATAATGTGACTCCTTGAGACTTCCTCCCTGGGACAACCTCAAACAACAGAAAGTCTAGCAGAAGGTGTTCTGCCTGTGACCTAGGAAGATCCTGTCAGAGGTCAGTCTGTTCACCCCCAAAATAAAAGTATCTGGTTATGACTGGCTGATGGAATGAGACTAGACGAGGAGGGAGTGGACACGTGATGCTGCTTCTGAGCCCACCAGCTTTAATAAAAAGTATACTGCGCAGAGATGGCTCCTTGCTCTACAAGCTTACAGCGATCTGCACCCCTGCTGGAGGAGCTGCCCTTGTGCTAATGAGCGCTGGCTCAGTTGAGCTGCTTGTTTATCGCACTCGGCATCTGGGGATTCAGTGTCGGTAATAATGAGTGCATGTACCACTAATTGCCTTGTCTCAGAGCCTTGAGCTTGGGTGTTGATTCACCTCTAACAAGCAAAGTCCAGTCCTTGCCTGAGAACACAGGACCCTTTCTCAATAACTTTCAAGTTTTGGGGTTTTTTTTGGTTTTTACATTTGGGGTGACCTTAAAGCCATGTTTATCAGCTGCCTACTGTGGACACAGTCCTATTTGTCCCTCCATTTCCTTGTTATCACCCTTAACTGTGTCAGAGCGATAAGTAAATAGCACGCATTGAACTATTTTGATGAGGTCCTAAATTTAGCTCTGTCTCCCCCGTTTTGGCATGGTCACCTCCTTTTTCAGGGTCATGACCCAAAGCAAAGAGACTCTATGAAAAGAGAATGGGTGAGTCTCGGCACACTGATCCATGTGGTCATATTTGGTGAATTAAGACTGAACACGGCACCCCCGATGAAACCTATTTTGCCGAGTCTTTTCTTTTTCCTTCCTGTTTCTCAATATTTCACCAATGGAAACTTTTCCTAATTCAAAAGGCATTCCTAACCACGGCTCAGTTTTTGATAAGAAAAGTGTATTATGATAAAATGTACTGGAGGGAACACCTTAAACACAAGAGGATAATGCCATTTTTATGGGCCACGCCTGAGATTGTAATACACAGAGCCTAAGAGGTCTTTAGATCTCTTTTCTTTTATGGTTTTATTTCCCTTTCATTCAATGGCTTTCTGAAATCATTGGAGTAATTAAATACAATTCCTAGGCCCTTATGAATGCAGATAGTAAAGGTCACTCAAGTGGGGGAAAGTCCTTCGGCAGTGTGGCTGGGTCCGAAAGCCTAGTGCAGAGCAGAATGTAATCAGTGGTTCTGACTGAACACACCCTGCCCTGCCCCGCCCCCTTTTCAAACCAGTAATACAGGTACCAAGGAAATACTAGAAAACAAGGAAGTCACAGAGCAGACTAAGAAACATACCCAAAGTCTTGCTCTGTCACTATCTCAAATCAGGATGTGTTGTTTAATAGCTCTTTATTTCTCTGTCTATGAACAAGAATATTATTAGTGCCTTTCTTTCAGACTTGATTTGAGGATATGAGAATACGCACACAGAGAGACAGACAGATATTTGTGGAGGCGTGTGTGTGTGTGTGTGTGTGTGCGTATATACATAGTTCTGCTCAATAAATGTTGGATGGCATGTTTCCCCATTTCTAAAACAGGAAGTTCTATCAGCGGACATAAACTCCCTTACCGTTGAGTTGGGTGAAATGGAACCTCCTCTCAAATTCATAGACTTTCTGAAAACCTCCCTCCCAACTGGCTGAGCCAGGGAAAGTTGATTCAATTAAGGGTTATGGAGAACGATGCTATTTGATTCAGTGCTTGTTTTGCAAAACTTTCTTTGGAAATAAATCTTTTTCTAATAAGATATATACCTCCAAAAAATGATTATAGTTTCTTTAAAAAAAAGGAGCTCATTTACAGAAAAAAAACAACAACAACAACAACAAGCTGCTCACAGGGATGAATGACAGCCTGTTCAGACTGTGAGTGCTTGTGTCTGATGCGGCCATGAAGACCTTGCGCAGTAGAAGTGCCGTCAAGATGGCTTCTGAGCAGGCCAACTCATTCCAGGGCCATCAGTCCAGCAGTTGATCAACAACACGGGTCCAGGATGGGGGAGCCATACCAATCACAGCCAGTCTCATGATCCCACAAGACCGTGTTGAATGAACTAAAGAACATCTTTAATTCCCACGGTTCACCTGCCAAAAAAAAAATTAATTAATTTTATTTTGGAAGCATTGTATAAATTAAGAGGCATTTCCATACGCACTTAGCCTTCATGAGAACTGGGGGATTAAGAATTCCTACATAGTTTCTTCTGTGAGAGGCCTCTGATGAAACATGTGGTGACCGAATAAGTTTGAGCCTCTAGTTGGTCACCGAGCTGTTACAAACCCAGGACTCAGATTTCTTCCTTGTAGGAGAAAGCCACGAAGGTGGGTTGATACAGTAGCTCTTGCCAAAGAGTTTAAAATAAAACTGAAAATTTAACAGATCTGACTTTGCCATTTATTCCTCATACATTAAATATTTTCATTTAACTAATTATCTCAAACTGCCTCTCCATAGCGGAAAGTTAACCTTTATGTAGAATCTATTTTAATAAATTATCATTCCAGAAGCAATACTAAAAGATGACTTTATAAATTACTTTATCTATTACATCTTAATTTTCTTTTCCACAAGATGAAAATTAACATATTAGTCATCATTAATGTTTATTATTTACACGGCATTTCGTTGGGTGCTTTTAGGTGGATTATCTCCTTTGTCCTTAAAACATTCATATAGAGCAGAGGCTGATTGATTATCCCTGTCTGCTAGGTAAAGAGCATGGGTCCTTACAAAGTTTAGAGGCTTGCCCAAGCTGTGCCTGTTAACAAAGAGTTGGAGTCAGAATTCAAACCCAGGCATTTCACAATCACACCGCCTTAATCTTGAAACTTAGAATCCTCCCGCAACACCCCAACCTTGGGGCAGAGTTCCAGAAGAACTTCCTGCAGCCTGTGCAATCCTTGTCATGTCAAGAGTATGTGTGCAATTATGGACAAGACTGCAGGCACGGATCATACACACTTTCTATGTTTCTTCTAGTATGCCAATATTCGTGTACGTTGGAATAGCCCTAGGTTTGTGTCTGAAGGTGTGTGCTCTGTATTCTCGAGTGACACGCACCACTGACAGTCACATGAGCTGTGTTGCCCTGGAAACAGCCAGAGCCACAGACAGGGGAAGAATCCGAGAGTCACAACTGTCTAGCTAAGCCAGAGAACCTAGATGTATGAGATTTGTGAACTGAATCAACCAATACCAAAAAAGACGAAATTAGGTCACCTATGTAAGACTCAAATGCATAAATTTGGCTTTGTTAATGTGCATCATTGATTAGACAAGTTATCTCTTAAAAGCTGCACTGAAATCAAGTTTATATGAAAAAAAGAATAGCTACTCAACAATTCTCAAGGCTAGTCAGTTTTGTCGGGTCTGCTGTTGGGTTTGTCTGTTTGTTGCTTGCTTGTTTCTGTATTGTTTGCCAAGGTATCAAATTGTTTCCATATTGAAAGAAAGCCCTGGGGTCAAGCTGAGGACCCATAGAGAAGCTGGACGGACCTGGCTTTCCCCTGCTGATCTCAGCTCCACCCTAAGTGAGGGCAGTTGTCAACGCCCTTGGTATTCCACAGGGCTCAGAAAGCAGAAAGATGGCGAAAGTTTTGGCATGATTTTTTAAAAACTACAATCTTGTTGGATAACTTTTCTGTTTGATTAAACATAGGCTATAGTTTGAGATGGACTTTTTAGAAGTGTTGTTTTTAAAAAAATGTTAAAAATAAACTTCTAAAATAATCCCACCATTTACACAAATAGCTTATTTCAATTTGGTTTTTGTCTCCCTCTATCCAAAAGCACAAAGTAATTACTCAGAGAGATAATTGTGAGGGTCAGAGGAACTGAGCTCCTGAAGGATTAGGAAACCTTCCACTTCCAAATTCTCCCGTGATCACAAGCAAAACAGTATGCTCCCAGCTGCCAAACTCAAAGGCTGTGCAGGGGAGGCCCAGCATCAGGCTGAGGGCAAAGGCTGGAAATATCAGAAACTAGAAAAGAGAAGGCCGATTTGCATTCGTGAAACTATTTTTGAAAGCTATCCTAAGTAGTTCACTGGAGTGTTTAACAAGGAATAAGAGACATGTCCCCCAAAAAATGAGAAACTGAGCTCCCATAAAAGAAAGGACAACTCAGGTTTCAAACCTGAGTCAGAATCATAGTTGTCATCACTTGTGCTGGTCACCAGAACCCTGTGAGCCTCTGAGCTTCAGAGCCTCTGGTTCTCCCTCCCTCCTCCCCTCCTCCCTCCCTCCCTCCCTCCCTCCCTCCCTCCCTCCCTCCTTTCCCTCCTCCTTCTCTCAGTGTATCATCTCTGCCTTCCTCACCCTTCCTTTTCTTAGTCCATCATCTCTCCCTCCCTCCCTTCCTTCCTTCTTTTCTTCTTTCATTTATAGTGCTAGGGGTCAGTCCCAGCACGACAAGCACACACTGTACCACCGCGCTACACCCTAACTCAGAGTTCCGGTCCATCACATCCCATTCTCAAGATGCTGTGAGGATGAAATCATGAGAACACAAGAGACGGGGTACGTGCATGGACTGCTGGACTCCACAATTAGATTTTAAACCAAAATTAGAACAATTGAGGTAGCTCAGTTACAGAGCTGAAATCCAGGCAAAGGAATCATAGAGTTACATAAAGATACACAAAAAAGATCAACAAGTTACATAGAGATACACAGAAAATATCAACGTCCTAGTTAGGTAACGCTTCATGTCTCGTCATTAAAGTGATCACAATGCACTTTCTGGTTTTTAAAAAGAGTAATTTAAAGAATTTGCAGTTATAAAATCCAGATAAATGCTTTCAAAACTCCAAACTATGGAAACTATAGGAAAAAAAACTTAAAGAATGCTAAAATTATTTAGCTGAATTTTTACAGAAAATCAAAACATTTAATACAAATACTAACAATTTCAAGATGAATTAAGGTTCAAACACCAAGGAAGAATGCCTTATGTCAATTCTAAAACATACTTTGCTGTATGCTTGAGAGAGCTGTATGGCATGGAGCTTGTCCAATTCACAGTATATGCTGCTGGAGGTCTGTTCCATCAAGGAAAGCTATGATAAAACTTTCCATACAAATTATTATTTGCATTGTCTTTTGTTTTACCTTTTATGTAAATATGACCTTTTAGAGCTCATCTGAAGACCCTCAGATGCCCCGATCCCAGCCCTGCCTCTCATCAATGGTCACTCAGAAACCCTGGAGGGAGGGAGGTTATCATCCCGAACCAGGTCCAGGAGAGAGTCTTGGAGAAAAGCCAGGCTGCCAGAGCTGTCAGGCCTGGATTTGAGACTCAGGTTTGACACCCACTAGATACAGGAGTGTGGACGAATGCCTCAGCCAACGAAAGACTCTGCCTCCTTGTCAAAGGGGAATAAGAGGTGGACCTGACAGTTCACAGCTTAGATGGCAGACTGCCTTCGAATCACTGAGAACAGCAGATGTATCAGTTACTTTTCTCTTTGCTGTGACAACATACCAGACAGAAGCAATTTAAGAAAGAACTGGCTGGGACTGGAAAGATGGCTCCATGGCTAAGAGCGTGAAATGCACTTCTAGAAGACCTGAATTTGATTCCCAGCACCTGTGTCAGCCAGTCCACAGCTACCTGTAACTCCAGCTCCAGGAGATCTGATGCCCTCTTCTGGAATATATAGGCACTGCACTTACATGCATATCCCACCCATACACATATATAGATAAAATTTAAAAGAAAGGAATATTTTTTAAAAGAAAGGAATTGGGAATTGTGTTGTCTCAGAGTTTGAGGCTATAATCCGTCATGACAGGGAAGTAAAGGCAGCGGGACTGTGAGGCAGCTGGCCACATTGCACCTGGAAGCAGAGAGCTGAATGCTGGTGCCCCGGTCATTTTCTTCCTATTACTCAAGAGGAGCCTTGCCCATGATGGTGCCACTCATATTGAGGGTGGTCTACCCTTCTCAGTGAAGCTTTCAAAAAGCACCCTTATAGACACACCCAGAAGTGTCTTCCGTGATGATTTCAAATTCAGTCAAGTTGATGATTACTATTAACATCACAGTGTCAACCGATGTGAGCTACTGCTACTCTTCCTAGTCAGCACAGATGGCAGGAAGAAGCTGTTCCATGCAGCCAGGTCCTTGCGCTCTTGTACTATGCTCTTCATACAGCATCTAATATGTAAAGGGCACAACAAGCCCACCAAGGACTTTGCCTTCTAGACCCAATAATGGAGCTCTATTAGCTTAGTGAGGAGAATAGAAAAAATGAAAAAAGAAAGACTATGTTTAACTTTCTTTATACCTCTGTCACATCTTATAGGGTTCCTAAATTTCAGGATAGTTAAGAGAATTAAAAATATATGTCAGTTGATTATTTTATGTATTTTTCCCATTTATTTGGAGTGTGTGTGTGTGTGTGTGTGTGTGTGTGTGTCACAGTACACATGAAGAAGTCAGAAGAACAATTGTAAGTGGATTTTTCTATGCCAGCAGCTGCTTCCCAAACAACCACTCGGAGTCTTCATATTGATTATAAATGCTTGGCCAATAGCTCAAGCTTATTATTAGTTAACTCTGACACTTAAGTTAACCCATATTTCTTATCTATACTTTGCTGCCTGACTTGGTACCTTTTCCCAATATGGCATGTCCATCTTGCTTCTCGCTGCATCTGCTCGCAACTCCAGACTTCGCCATTCCTCTTCCTAGTCTTCTCTGCGTCAGGCTGTCTCGCCCAATCTCTTCCTACCCAGTGATCAGCCAATCAGCTCTCCATTAACAATGAGAACAATGCGCATTTACAGTGTACAAAGATTGGTCCACAACAACTACTTTATTAACAATGAGAACAATGCGCATTTACAGTGTACAAAGATTGGTCCACAACAACTACTTTATTAACAATGAGAACAATGCGCATTTACAGTGTACAAAGGTTGGTCCACAGCAAGTACTTTATTAACAATGAGAACAATGCGTATTTACAGTGTACAAAGATTGGTCCACAGCGACAACTTACTAGGAGTCAGTCCTCTCCTTCACAGTGTGGGTTCCAGGAATCAAACTCCGGCCATCAGTCTTGAATCACCCCTGAATCATTCCATCAGACTCGCAATCACTTCTTTCTACAAACCCGGAAATTATAGATTTCCCAAAGGAGAGTCATTTCATACAGATATCACAGGTCCCAGAAAAAAAGCACAGCAAGAGATCTGATTGATTGGCTTCATTTGGGGCCAATCAAACACTACTGTTGTCTTCTTAATAGAGTAGAGTTTAAAATCTCAAGCTTTTACTGACCATGAAAATGTTCAGAATATTTGAATTTCTCAACTGTGATCTTTCTTATGAAGAAGCTTGATCAAGACTCTGTGACACTATTTAAGTGTAGTAGAAGGGGTTTTGAAAAGTTATTGGCAAGAATGTCCCACAAAATATGAAAACAGCAAAGATTCAAATGAGTTGAAATAACATACGATAGTGGACTATTACTGACAGTGGACTATTCTGGCAGTGGACTACACTGGCACTGGACTACACTGGCACTGGACTATAGTGACACTGTACTATACTGGCACTGGACTACACTGGCACTGGACTATAGTGACACTGTACTACACTGGCACTGGACTACCCTGGCACTGGACTATAGTGACACTGTACTATACTGGCACTGGACTACACTGGCACTGTACTATACTGGCACTGGACTACACTGGCACTGGACTACACTGGCACTGGACTATAGTGACACTGTACTACACTGGCACTGGACTACACTGGCACTGGACTATAGTGACACTGGACTACACTGGCACTGGACTACACTGACACTGTACTACACTGGCACTGGACTACACTGGCACTGGACTACACTGGCACTGGAATTTCTCTCTGATCTTGCCTTCTACCGAAATCCTTACACCCCACTAGACTAGTAATTCTCCACCTCTCACAGTGGCCACCTAAGATCATTGGAAAAAACAGATACTTACATTATGGTTGATACCAGTAGCAAAATTACAGTTATGAAGTAGCAACAAAAATAATTTTATGGTTGGGAGGGTCACCACAACCTGCACAATTGGATTAAAGAGTCGCTGCATTAGAAACTTTGAGAACCACTGCTGTAGACTCTACTTAATGCGAAAGAGAAGATAGTGGAAGAACTGCCCCACTCACTCCTTAGTTGGTTAGTTTGTGAGATATGATTGCCTTAGCCAATGACCATGTCCTAGTTGCTTTGCTGTTGCTGAGATAAGCACAAATTTGTGATAAAACACTTATTTGGTTTAAAGTTTTCAGTCTGTCATTGAGAAAAAACAAAAAAAGAACTCAAGACAGGACCTCAAGGCAGGAACTGAAGCAGAGACCAGAGAAGAACGCTGCTTACTGGCTTGCTCTGCTTGCTATCTTATACAACTCAGAACCATCTTCTCATGAGTGACATCAATTATTAATCAATAAAATACCCCACAAACATGTCCACAGGCCAATCTGATGAAAGCGTAACTGAGGTTCCCTCTAGAAGAAATCTCTAGAGCATGACAAATTGACAAAACAAGACAGCACAGGCTTCTTCGTCTCTTTGCCATTCCCTTCTGAAATTTGAATCTCCTTTAATTTGGTTCTAAATCAGAAACCTCCACTAAAGATCAAGAGAGAAGAGAGAGTAGAGAAGGTTGATGCCTCCAAGAAGAGAAGAGAGATATGCAGGGGAGGCTCGCTCTAGAAGGGCGCTCAGTGAATGGCGGGAGAGTAACGAGGCCCCGCCACGCTTATCTTGTCACTAATTATTTCTGTGTAAACATTCTAGGAACTAAAAAAGCCGAAATAAGTAAAACTTGCTAAGGTATCATCTTGAACGAGTTGTGACACTTAAGGAAACCAATAACACATGTGATGCAAATACATTTTATACTACAGGATGGCATGTGCAAGTTTTCAATGTGAGACACAAATTATGTCTAAATGGATTCCAGAGAACAGAAGACCAAATGGGACTGAGGCTGTATGGGAGTGTGTGTTATACAGGATGGCATTTTTGTCTGAAGGAGGGAGCAAGAGCTTGCAAAGCCTCCAGTTTAGGTGAGGGCATGGGAAGAGGGAAAGTGCTGCGATGAGAAGATAAGCCTTAGCTGAGGGCCAGAGACCTGAAGGGATGCTGGAAGACTGGTCTTGCTGAAGGATAAAGGGAAGAGCAGCCATTTGAACAGAGGAGATGCTGGGAGATGCTGCAAGCCAGCTCACAAATAAATGAGTACATCTTTTCAAATATCTGTTTTTAGACTTTCTACAAGAATAAGCAACATTTGGTCAGAAAACCTTTTGTGCACTAATAGCTCTTAATAACAAAGGTATATGGATGAAAAGGAGGGGAAAGAATGCCCAACAATTATGGCTTCAATCAAGTAAAATTGATCCTTGGTTGTAAACAAAGCGGTAATTTAATACACAGCATTCATTCTCATAGTTGATGCTGGGTGTAAGTGGTATGGTCTTCAGTGAAAACAAGGCCCTCAAATTTTCTAAAACTGCATGGGCAAATGTTTAAGAAAGATTAAAAAGCAAGGCATTTCTCCCCCCTCCCACCCCAACACACCATCAATAACTTTAAGACTGAAAAGGAAAATACCACTCACTTCTCCATGCCCACACAGATCCCTGAGCCCACACGTTGCCAGGGCTGTGGTGGTAACCTTGCTTTCCTTTCACAGGGTCTGGAACAGTCGAACCGCTCTGAGTAACTTCACACTGAGGACTCAGGTTTCAGATCTGGCTCAGAAGCGCCCAGCATGAAAACAGTTCACAGACCCAAGCAGGGTCTCCAGTTACTGGGAATGAACAAAACTTGTTGAGTAAGAGGAAGTGGGTGTGGGGGACCCAACCAGAAACTGCTGGATTTCTCAGTTCCTCCTCTTCCTTTTTCTACTCCAAGTCCCCCTGGTCCTACGTCTTCAGAACCATCAGCTACTATCCCATCACAATGTAAAACAAGTCGCTACAAAATAGGGGCACCAAATTTTTATCCAGTTAGTTGGGGAAATTTTTTATAGCTATATGTACTTATGAAATATTGCCCAATTACCCAAAAAAGTCCAAAAATAGTTCCTTTTCTTCCTGTAGCATACAGATGGAAGACATGGCAACTGAATGTCTAACCCAAACTAAGCACAACCCCAAGACTCTAGACCTAGCTTCACATTTCCACAGCCCCGATGTTCACTGGAGACCAACCACACTATGGATGAAACCGCTGGAGCAGAGCAAAGCAAAAGCCATCTCCAGACTCCAAACGAGTCAACGACAGAGCCAAGATTTAAATCCTGACGCCCTCTCACAGAACGTCAACATCCTTAATATCACGTTATAAAGGTGCACAAAGGAAAGGCCTCCATGAGTCTGTACATATAGAACAGACTAGATTTTACTTAAATTTCTTGAGTATGAATTATTCAAATGGATTATTGCATCTTCAAGGAAAACTACTGAAAACCACCCTAGTATGGATGAAATGCCCAACTCAGGTGTGTGAGTGAGAACATGTATCTGTGTGAGTGGCTTGATTACTGTTCCTATACATCAATGCCTGCCCCATCCCTGAATATCAGAGCTACTGGACCACTGGCCTTGAAAAACAGATGACCCTTTTAGCCATGATTATTACTCAATCAACAACCCCCTCATCCAGCTCTGCATGTTCCGCTCATCCCATGGACACATGTAGTTGGTGTACTATGCCACAACGCTGAGGATTTATCTGCTCCCGTGGTTTCTGCAAAGAAGGTAAGTATCAACTAGAGCACAATGCCCATGGGGTTACGGGGACTTCAACAGGAACGACTCTGAAGCAAGTTCTAGCGGTCAGCACCTTTTCCAGAGTCCTCCACATGTCACGTTGCCCTGCAAAGCTGGGAATGCAGAAACAAAGGCTTCGGGTGTCATTTCCATTTCTGAGAAAACTGAATTAACGTTGCCAGGGAAACAAAATCTCGGTTTCCTATTAAATTCACTTTCAGCTTACCTGTTGGAACTCTCAAAACTGGGCTGAAACATAATAAAGGCAGGGAGCTGCAGTCCTTTTATTAAATGCTCTCAGAGCACATATTGCCCAGGTAAAGATAATCCAAAAAGAATAGATTGGGGCAACACTCGTCTTAAAAGAGATTCAGCTCCACCCAGACTGAGTGTGTACTAAGCGGGTGGTGGGATCGCCATTAGCTGATGCCCTCCAGGGTCCTTCTCACAGTAACTGAGGAAGTGCTGGACTCTGAAATTTCTCATCTCCATTTCCAGTGGCCACAGCTGAACTCGGGATTCTCTGTTAGAACTTGTAAGCTATGTGCATGAGGCAGCAACAGAGCAGAGAGGACTGGGACTAATGACTCGGAGAGAGCTGGAGTAGCATCGGGAGAGTAGAGACCATGTGGGAAAGGAGGAAAGAGAGAGATGGAAAGAGCCTGGTGTTTAAGGTTAAAGCATGAGAAGCGCTAACACCGTAAAACATAGATGACGCCAGTATCACTTGCCTCTGGACACATCAGGTGGTGAGGGTGATCGAGAGCAGAGCTGTGGGTCCCACACAAATGTAGATGCACCTGGGCAAGAATGGGCTTTTCTCTCCCTTAGCCAGAGTGTGCTGTTGTCTTCAGCCAGAATGGCAAGAATTTCACAGAATGATTTTGCTAATATCTGTGCATTCCCAGTGATTTGGTGAATGCCAATCTTAATCCATCAACAATCCCTAAGGATCAGGAAGAGGTTCGTGCTTTCCAAGTCTTAGCCAAGACATTGTTTCCCAAATACACCTAGCCCGGCTCTGCAGACTAGATTTCATCCATGTTACAATCTCTCAAAGCTTTGCTCACACTTTCTTCAGATCCCTTACCATTAGAAGCTACACATTTCTATTCTTCTTTCTTTCTGTTTTCCCTTTATTAGACTATAAGATTCTTACTATTAAAAATATATATGTTTGTTCTCACTCAGAACTATGTTCTCAGTTTCTGCATGGAGCCTGGCATACAGTAGGTGCTCAGCTAATGTTCGTTGACTACATGAATGTACCTCAAGCATACATGTCCAGAAGGAATCAAACCATCCCATAAGAAACAAGGATAGCAAGTCAGCCTGGCCCTTGAGAGGCTTGCCTAGCAGGTGCCCATGTCCTAACAGTGCTGCTCAAAGGGTGAACCAGATAAAATGTGGGTCCAGGATGGGTTTGAATAGCCTTATCATCCACATATAATGTCTCCATGTTTAGCTTTTTGCTTATGGTAAGCTTTCAGAATGATATTCTGAATAACTTCTTGCGGGAGGGGCACTGTTGACTTCAGCCAACGATCATTTGTCTTTCCTGAGACCAGAAAGATCTGGACCTCGTGAGTAAACAGCCTGTTGGATGAGACACAGAAACTTCAACAATGCTTGGCAGCTTCCTAGCAGGTTACAATGTCTGCCCTTGCCAGCTCAACTTGGGCACTTGAATGCCGTTTCCTTGTCCCCTCAAAGTTTCTGAGAAGACCTCCTGCTGAAAGCGGGCATCCAGAGTCACGCGGAGAAGTGTAGTACCCAAGAATTCCTCCCTCAACATGGACTTGAGAATTAAATCCAGCTGCAGTGAGACACGGCAGACCATACATTTGAGAACATTTAAATAGTTAGGCTGGGTCTTAGTATTAATCCAAAAGCAGTCCGTTTGTTTCTGTCATTGCGTTTGTGCTACTAAAGCAATGAGGGAAATGCGTTTAGAAAAAAATGGCAGACAGAATCCCCTAGAGTAAATCTGTTAAGGCCACCCCGATGGCTGAGTCAACATCCCGAAGAACACTAGGAAGTACAAGGGAGCCGAAAGCCACCAGAGCTATCCAAAGTCCAGAGTTTCCCGAGACAGAAGAAGTCGGATTGCTATGAGTCAGAGACACCTCCCTTGACTTCGGGCTCTACTGAGGTGACTGACCTTGGCTCTCTGGGCCTCTGTTCCCTGATTTTAGACATGAAGATAACAGCACAGCTGCCTTCCAGCATTACTTCCAGGCAAGAACTATACAAGGAGATGCCATCCTGGGCCAGCCCGAAGGGAGTATATTTGTTCATTCTACCGGGCATTTTTCTATAAACTGTCCTCCTCGCCGCTCCACTTTTATCTCTGTTACAAAAATGAACCAATTATGGATCGTTTATTAGTGCCGCCGACTGGTATGTTTTGCTTAATCAGTGGTGCCATTCTTTCGGCTGTAATGTGGCTGTGGCTGTAATGGTGTGAACCAGAGTAATTGTGTTTTTGCAGTCTCCGAAAACAAGAAAAAGAAATAGAGGGGGAGAAGAAGAGGAGGAGAAGAGACTGTGTACTAGAGGAAGAGAGAGTAAATGAGGACAAGCACATCCCAGAAGCAGATACAAAACCATATTTGATTATACGCATTTGTCAGGGTTCTGGTCTGACCAGACAGACATGGGCTACGGTAAGTGATAAATATGGCTGGAAAGGCTCCTGGCTGTCTGCCTTCCTCTCTGCCTCTCCTCCTCTTGTCCACACCCACTTCCCTTTAACTCCCCTCTCCAGCTCCCCAGATCCACTATCCCTGACCCCTTCCATAAGCAGTTTCATGAACTTTGACCCCTTGTGCAGACTCATCTCATACCCTCTGCTTTGTCCAACTCCAGCATTCCCTCCTCTATGTTCAAAGCAATTTGACCCCCAGGTTCTTCTCTTGTAACCTGTCTTCAAAAGATTCCTCAACCCAAGACTGACTCAGTTCACTTCTTGACCCCAGTTCTGTCTCCTGAGAGCTCATTCCTGATCCTTATTGCCTTGAACAGGAAGACCAGGAAAATGTCCTCTTGATGATGCTCATATAGTCCAATACTCTGTGTAGCTTCAGTGCCTGTTCTGGAACTAGCTCTAGGATCCGCCTGCCTCTGCCTCCCGAGTGCTGGGATTAAAGGCGTGTGCCACCACCATCCAGCTAACACTCTGAATTTCAATTATTCACACTGACATATAATAAGATGCAAAACCATAGGTTTTACAATCATGATTTCTAAAGTCAAATAATTAAAATTCTAGAAATAGTAGAGTCAACCCACACTGTTAAACAATTTGAATATCAGCATTTCCATAACACCAACAAAACAGGGCTGTTGATCAATGAAAGAAAGTTGTGCTGTTTAAATAACTGAATTGACAAATTGAGAAAGTGCATCGAGTTAACTTACTTAGGATCAATCAGGAAATAGTATTTATACAGTCACTAGCATAAGTCACAAAGGGGAATGTTCAATCAAAATTACAGTGGCCTTGCTACCCTTTCGTGTGGTTTGAAGGTGTCCCTCACAGGTTTGTATAACAGAATCCTGGTCCCTGGTGTGATAAGGAAAGAGATGTTTGGACTGTTGAGACGGAGAGCCTGCTGGGAGGCCTCTCAAGGTGCCACACTTGAAAGGAAATATTACAGCCTGGATGGAACCGCAGTTACTCCCAAAGAGCAAGACTAGCTGTCCCCACTCTCCTCGGCTTCTTGTCTTGTCATGTGCTTTCTCTCACACATACATTTTTCTCCCATAATCCTATCTACCATGAGTCCTACATCAGAGCCTAAATAAAGGAGATTAATTATGCAATTTTGTATTTTCAGACTCTAAAACCTTTCCTCCAAAGAAGGTTCTTTTCTTTTCTTTTTTTTTTTTTTTCTTTTTGGGTTTTCAAGACAGGATTTCCCTGTAGCTTTGGAGCCTGTCTGGAACCAGCTCTTGTAGATCAGGCTGGCCTCGAACTCACAGAGATCCACCTGCCTCTGCCTCCCGAGGGCTATGATTAAATGCCTGTGCCTGCGATGTTTTGCTATTTTAATAAGAGGCAGACTTCAGCTGGGCAACCAACTTGAATGGCTCAGGATCAGGACTTTCTCCTAACTAAAAGCTGCCATGATAAGCAAAAGTAATACAAAGTCTGTTCCTCTAGTTTCTAGTTAGCTTCAGCTCTCAAACTGACACAGCCCAGAGCTATATGAGGGGGTTCTTGAGGGTGATTGCCTTGACAACGCTGGCTTTTGAGCATGCCTGTAGGCATTTTCTTCATTGATGATTGCCGTAGTAGGCCCCAGCCTGCTGTGGGCGGTCCCATCCCTAGGTAGGGTGTCCTACACTGTATAAGAAAGCAGGCTGAGCAGATGCTAGGAACAATCCACTAAGCAGCTTTCTTTAGTGATCCCTGCTTCTGATCCTACTCAAGTTCCTGCCCTTTGTGATGAACTACAATCAGATCCACAAGGCACACAAACTCTTCCTTTCCAAGTTCACAGCAACAGAAAGCAATACACGCAGTTTAAACTTCCATATTACATTCTATATTATGTTATTAATACACCCAGTTTAAAGCTTCAATATTACATTCTATATTATTCTATAGTCTGCACTTATTTTTAAATTCTAGGAGAGACAGAGACACCGGCGCGCAGGCCCAAGCGGCAGGCAAAGACACCAGCACGCAGACGCGGCAGATGCGGGATAATCCAAGCATGAAACAGTGAAGCCCACACTGAGAGCAGATAGCCCCACTACAATTAAATCAAGTAGGTTTTTTGTAGGCCTGTTAGTGGCGAGGTCCACGGGCGAATGGGGAGCCTGGTCCTGTCCCTGAAGACCCTCCTGAGTGGGGAGAGTGTTCTAGGCCCATGGCAGGACACAGGAAACGGAGCAGGGGCATTCCCCGACCCCCTTGACCCCCCCCCGTTAGTCTGCGAGGGCTGGTACCCTCTGCTGGGGCTGCTCCTCCTCTACAACGACCTCTCTCTCCCTGACCCATCCCAGCTTGTGCCCAGGGGCCTCCTTCACTCCCCCTCCCTTTTGCAGGGCCACGGGATCACCCAGTTTAGCCTGTTTGGGAGCTGGGTCGGGAGCTCAAGGCAGAGGGCAGCAGGAATTTCTCTGTTTTGGTGACTGGCCTGCAGAGTGGTAGGCCTTTTGTTGGCGAGGTCCCTGGCAAACGGGGAGCCTGGTCCTGGTCCTGAAGACCCTTCTGAGTGGTGAGAGGGATCTTGGCCCACAGCGGGAGCCAGGAAACGGATCGAGGGCATTTTGTAAGGGGGGGGGGGCCTGGCCAGCAAGGAAACCTGATCCTGTTTTAAAAGACCAATTAGATAGCATCAATAGGAGGAGATGGGCAGACGCCAAGGCAAGAATTCACCCAACAATCTGAAAAACAACATGAAAACACCAGAACCCAATGATCTTACAACACAAGGACTTGAACACCCTAACACAGAAGAAGAGGAAAAAATTGACTTTATGAAAGCAATAGAGTCCCTTAAACAACATGTAAAAAACGCCCTCATAGAAATGGATGAGAAGTATAACAAAAAGCTTGAAGAAATGAGTAAATACGTAAATGATACCCTGGGAAACCAAGAAAAAACAATCAAACAGGTAATGGAAACAGTTAAAGAATTGAAAACTGAAATGGAAGCAAGGAAGAAAATACAAACTGAGGACCAGCTGGATATGGAAAATCTAGGTCAATGAGCAGAGACTACAGAAACAAGCATAATCAATAGAATACAAGAGATAGAAGAAAGAATCTCAGATTCTGAAGACACCATAGAGAAAATAAACACACTGATAAAAGAAAACAGCAAAATCAACAAATTCTCATCACAAAACATTCAGGAAATATGGGACACAATAAAATGACCAAACCTAAGAATAATAGGGATAGAAGAAGGAGAAGAGTCACAGATCAAAGGCCCAGAAAATATTTTTAACAAAATTATGGAAGAAAACTTTCCCAACATAAAGAAAGATATTCCTTTGAGTATTCAAGAAGCATACAGAACACCAAATAGACTAGATCAAAAAAAAAAATACCCTCGCCATATAATAATCAAAACAAAAAATATACAGATTAAAGAAAGAATATTAAGAGCTGCAAAGGAAAAAGGGCAAGTAACTTATAAAGGCAAACCGATCAGACTTACACCTGACTTCTCTATGGAAACTATGAAAGCCAGAAGGTCCTGGATAGAGGTACTACAGAAACTAAGAGACCATGGATGCAAGCCCAAGCTACTATACCCAGCCAAGCTATCGTTCACTATCAATGGAGAAAACAAGACATTCCAGGATAAGAACAAATTTAAGACAATAACCAACTTTATATGAAAAACAAAAAAACCAGGAGAGCCAAAACAATCTTATACAATAAAGGACTGTCTGGAGGCATTACCATCCCTGACTTCAAACTCTATTACAGAGCTACAGTATTGAAAACAGCTTGGTACTGGCATAAAAACAGGGAAGTTGACCAATGGAATCGAATAGAAGACCCTGACTTTACCCCACAAACCTATGAATACCTGATTTTCGATAAAGGAGCTAAAAGTATACAATGGAAAAAAGAGAGCATTTTCAACAAATGGTGCTGGCAAAACTGGATGTCAATCTGTAGAAGAATGAAAATAGATCCATATCTATCACCATGCACAATATTAGTCCGAACACACTGAACCTGATCGAAGTACTCTACAACACATGGCCACAGGAGACCACTTCCTACGTATAACCCCAGCAGCACAGACACTAAGGACATCATTGAATAAATAGGACCTCTTGAGACTGAGAAGCTTCTGTAAAGCAAAGGACACTGTCACCAAGACAAAAAGGCAACCCACTGACTGGGAGAAGATCTTCACCAACCCCGCAACTGACAAAGGTCTGATCTCCAAAATATATAAAGAACTCAAGAAACTAAACCGTAAAAGGCTAATCAACCCAATTATAAAATGGGGCACTGAGCTGAAAAGAAAATTCTCAAAAGAAGAAGTTCAAATGGCCAAAAGACACTTAAGATCATGCTCAACTTCCTTAGCGATCAGGGAAATGCAAATCAAGACAACTTTAAGATACCATCTTACACCTGTCAGAATGGCTAAAATCAAAAACACCAATGATAGCCTTTGCTGGAGAGGTTGTAGAGAAAGGGGTACACTCATCCATTGCTGATGGGAATGCAAACTTGTACAACCACTTTGGAAAGCAATATGGCGGTTTCTCAGGAAATTCGGGATCAACCTGGACCCAGCAATACCACTCTTGGGAATATACCCAAGAGATGCCCTATCATATAACAAAAGTATATGCTCAACTATGTTCATAGCAGCATTGTTTGTAATAACCAGAACCTGGAAACAACCTAGATGCCCTTCAATGGAAGAATGGATGAAGAAAGTATGGATTATATACATATTAGAGTACTACTCAGCAGTAAAAAACAATGACTTCTTGAATTTTGCATACAAATGGACGGAAATAGAAAACACTATCCTGAGTGAGGTAAGCCAGACCCAAAAAGAGGAACATGGGATGTACTCACTCATATTTGGTTTCTAGCCATAAATAAAGGACATTGAGCCTTTAATTCGTGATCCTAGAGAGGCTAAATAAGAAGGTGAACCCAAAGAAAAACATATAAGCATCCTCCTGAATATTAACCTTCATTAGGCGATGAAAGGAGACAGAGACAGAGACCCACATTGGAGCACTGGACTGAAATCTCAAGGTCCAAATCAGAAGCAGAAGGAGAGAGAGCACGAGCAAGGAACTCAGGACCGCGAGGCGTGCACCCACACACTGAGACAATGGGGATGTTCTATCGGGAACTCACCAAGGCCAACTGGCCCGGGTATGAAAAAACATGGGATAAAACTGGACTCGCAGAACATAGCGGACAATAAGGACTACTGAGAACTCAAGAACAATGGCAATGGGTTTTTGATCCTACTGCACATACTGGCTTTGTGGGAGCCTAGGCAGTTTGGATGCTCACCTTACTAGACTTGGATGGAGGTGGGTAGTACTTGGTCTTTGCACAGGGCAGGGAACACTGATTGATCTTTGGGCTTACGAGGGAGGGGTTTTGATCTGGGGAGGGGGAGGGAAATGGGAGGCGGTGACAGGGAGGAGACTGAATTCTTTAATTAATAAATAAATTTTTAAAAAAATAAATAAATTCTAGAAAAAAAACAAATCAATAACATGAAAAAAAATTCTAGGAGAGAGTATAAAGGCTAAACAAAGGTTTGTTATTATCTTTCTTTTATTTTTAAAGTAATATTACATAATTAATTTTAGTCTAATGCACAATGACCTAACATTGTCAGTTAAACACTTAAACACTTAAAATTGAAGTATCTATTAGGACACTCAGATGTTCAAAATTACATAGCAGTATCTGGGATTTTTCTTAGCCAAATAATGATGCCAAATATTAATGACATTCACATTCTTATTATTATTTAGGAGACAGACATTATACAAAAGAAGAATTACTTTGATCAAAAGTAAGGATAAATGACCTTAACCTACTTCTCTGTGCCTCCATCCTCCCATGGTTCCGGGGAGCACAATAGGAAAAGCTGGGCTTATTTTGAAATGCAAAGTTTTGAGTCGTGGAAAGAATGCAACAGGGAAAACTAAAGGGGGTATTAACTGGTGAAACACATGAAATGCATCAGCTTTAAAGAACGTGATTCTAGAATTGGGCTTGATAGGATAGATGCTATGAACCTGGTCTTGCTAAACGCTCAGCCTCCTCTGATCCAGACAGCCTGTTTCCATCATCCAGGAGCCACCAACCAGAGCAGTGAGAGCAAGAGGAAAGTCATCTCTGGACAGTGAACTCTCCTTACACCTGCACACGCAGAAGCCTAGGAGAGCATCAGGGAGTTGCCATTTAATTACTATATGTGCCCAAAGGGCTGTCCCTGTTTGAAGCTCCAGTAATCACAGCAGAATGCTAGGAGGAAGAAGGGCAGAGGCAGGAAGATGCAGGGATGGAGCTGCTGCTGAAGATAGATGTGCTGAAACTTTGTTGGTAAGCCACAACCTCATGGTGATATACAGATTAGTAGAAATGGGTTAAATTAATATAAGCGTTAGCCAATAAGAAGCTAGAGCTAATGGACCAAGCAGTGATTTAGTTTCTGTGTGATTATTTCAAGGCTGAGCAGCTGAAACCAACAAGCGGCTCCTTACTACAGCTCCTGATGAAGACCTTCAAAGCTCAAGATACCCAAAGTCTCCTTTCTGCCATGAGAAAAAAAATTAACATTGTCAGTGCTTTTATGAAAGATTTACCATTATTTGCATGAAGCTGGCAAGCCAAGAGCCTAGATTTGCCCAGGCCCCACCCCCATGCCTTGAGAAAAGTCTTTAAAAATGTGTTGACAGCCAAGCAGCTGTGGCATGCCTTTAATCCCAGCATTCAGAAGGCAGAGGCAGGTGGATCACTGTGAGTTTGAGGTCAGCTGGGTCTACAGAGAGAGTTCTAGGACAGGTTCCAAAGCTACACAGAGAAATCCTGTCTTGAAAATAAATAAATAAATAAATAAATAAATAAATAAATAAATATAAATAAATAAAACGAACAAAAATGTGTTCACATGGTCATATACGAAAAAAATTGCCAAGGTCCTAGTCTCCCTTCATTTTTATTCATGCTGATGTTCTTCACATATGCTTGAAGTCCTTAAAAACGTGTATCCACCCCGATTGCCATCAGACACAGTATAAGTATAAGCAGCCACACTGCCAAACACACAAGAACTTAGTATCCTCCTTGCTATGTGAAAAATGCCATTTAGCTTCTACCTTATTGCACACAAATATAGATTCTCCCCAAAAAATCCTATGAAGGAAACAAACTGCTTTGACTGTTGAGGTGTGCATTTTTTGATAGTACTTGTTCCCACGATTCCCACGTTCTCAAATAAAACTAGAAATGTTGGGACTGGAAAGACTGCTCAGCAGATAGAGCACTAGATGCTACTGCATCTAGAGGACCCAGGTTTGATTCCCAGCCCTCACATGGTGTCCCACACCCACCATCTACAACTAGTTCCAAAAGAGCTGATTCCTTCTTTGGGGCTTTGTAGACACCAGGCATGCACGTGGCTCGCAGGTATGCATGTAGGCACTCACACATACATATAAAATAAAAACAAAACTTTCCCTAAACAAAGAAATGAGAATCCACCCAAACTGTTTTGTTTCCAAAAATACATGAATAAACACCATTTTGAACTCTTAAATCCCATCTATCTCAGCACAGACATAATTAATAATGTGCTAAGCTCCTTTGCTTGACATTGATACTTTAATGGACTCATTAAAAGGTTTAAGTGATATTTATTAGAAATAAGTTAAGTCCACTCCCTTCTCAGCCTCTCTTTTCTCCCAAGGGTAAGGGTGATGATAGGGTAGGACAGTGAACCACTAACCACAAAACATGAGGTCAGCCATAGAACAGACTTCCTTATGTAAGAACCTAAAAACAAAATGCAGCCAACATGCTATACGAATGTGCTAACATCCGCAGATGGTCAGGTTAGCTGCAGGGGGTCTTCAGAAATCTTCCTGCACTTATCTGAAAGACAAACATAATCTCTGTTCCTAAGAAAATAGTAATTGAGTCCTTTACTCAAACTTACGAGACGATGACCACTTACCACTACATATGTGCCCAAAGTTGCCTACAAAGGCTTTGTGCTTAGTGCTTGGGTGCAACCCTACTAACCCAGATATGATGCATGAATTTCTGTAGGTGTGGTTCGCTTTGAGTGACACCTAATATGCAATCAGCTTCAGAGTATCTGAAACTTCACCTTCGGATTCAGCCTTCCCATCTAGAAGACTTTTTAAAAAGAAAAACAAAGGTGTCCAACCACATAGGGAGTTGTTGTTTATGTGTATTTGTGTTCGAGAAGCTCAATCGAAGAGTATGCTAATACCTATGGTGTCACGGACCACGGGAAAATAAAATACCAGACAGGTGCAGGGAACAGCAGGTGACACCACAAAGGGAAGGGTTGGAGACTGAGAGGCACTAAAGGTGACTCCCGGCTTTTCCAAATTCCATGGTTTATCAGTGTTGGTACCAGGACTATGTACACAACAGTGCTAATGAGGATTTTGCATCAATCATAAACTAACCCTCAGTTTTCTCTAATACCAGTGATCCACATACACCATGTAGCTTGCTGTTTTAGTCACTGTTCTGTTGCTAAGAAGAGACACCATGACCACAGCAACAATGCTAAGAGAAAGCATCTCACTGTGAGCTTGTTTACAGTTTCAGAAGTTTAGTCCATTACCATCACGGCAGGGAACATGACAGAATGCAGGCAGGCAGAGTGCCAGAGAATTAGTTGAGAGTTGCATCCTGATTGATCTGAAGACACACACACACACACACACAGAGAGAGAGAGAGAGAGAGAGAGAGAGAGAGAGAGAGAGAGAGAGAGAGAGAGAGAGAGAGAGAGAGAGAGAGCCCACCCCCAGTGACACACTTCCTCCAGCAAGGTCCCACCTCCTAATCATTCTCAAAGAGTGCATCTCCCTAGTGACCCAGTATTCGAATATATGACCTATGGGGGCCATTCTTATTCAAACCACTGCACTTACTGAGAGCAGAAAGGAGAATTCCAGAATTATAGCAAGCATTTCTGTATTTCTGGATGGTTTCAGAACATTCTGTGTGAGACTGAAGCCTCCTCTGCACATGCTTCATTAACACCATGTCTTTCTCATTAGACCAAAGCCCACATGACCGCACTCAGTGAAACATTTCCAGGTTATTTACACTTAAAAGACATGACCAGGATAAAATTCCTAGTGATGCTCACACCTGTAAGTGTGAGATAAGGAATGGAATGGAAAAGTAAATAAATTGAATAATACATAATATATAGAAAAAAAATCCTCCCCTCTCTTTTTCTATCTCACTTTCCCACTCCTCATTTTAGAAAAGCGGGGAGCTGGTGGTGATTCTGTCTGGAGCAAGAGTGTCTCTCATTGTGGGCATAGATGGAAAATGGTCATTGGTGCAGGAACATGCCTGGCTTTTCTAAGCAATATGGTCAGAACTTCTAGATCACACTGAGGAAAGGCACTGTGTGTGTGTGTGTGTGTGTGTGTGTGGTCTGTCCTTTGACCAAAAAGGAAACAAGGGAGCACAGCCATCATGACCATTGTGGCAGAAATGGAGATACTCTAAAGAAAAGCTCTACCTGCCCCAGACTGTTGGAATTTCCCCAGGGGTCCCATGCTAGGAGAAGGAAGGATGAGGTTCTGGTGCTAGGCAGAGTGAAAACTTGTCCCCGGGAAGGAGATTACACTGGAAAGAGATTACACTATTCTGAAAACAGACCACCTTGCAGGGGAGAGCTTGCTGAGACAAGGGTGATGCATAGGAACATATCTTGAACCTTGAACAAATCTGCTAAGTTAGGTAAATCTCTTCATCTGTATTTAAAGATAAAGCTTATGTCAAGGCCACAAAAATGGTTCGGGCATGACAGGGGGTTGTCAAAGGAACTCTCTGTTCCTCTTCCTAACGTAGCCACATTGAAAAAATAGATCTCCTTTTTCACAATGAATTATGTAGATGGCCCTTTAAGAACAATTGGCCAAAATTGACTTCTTTATTTTGCTAGGACCCAGGCCCTGATCCTTACAACTCTAGTAGTAGAGTCTTAGAAAGGATTTGGGGATTTCTTCCAAAGACTATGAACCACCAGCTCTAGCTGGTAGAGGGTTTGGATCAAGAGTGACTGCTTTGCATTGTGCTTTTCTACAGCGCAGATAGTTCCCTGGGTAAGCACCATGGGCAGCATTAGGAGCAGTTAAGAGAGTGGTGAGATTATTTGGATCAGAAAGAATGGCTTAGACAAAGATAAGAAATGGAGCCAAGAAGATTGGTAATGCCATTAAAATGAAATAAAATCGTAAAGGAGAATGTTTAATTTCTGGCCCAAACTAGAAATTGTGGTCAGATGGATGCCCAAGGCAACAGGAAAACAGAGAAGACAAAAATCCTTCTGGAAGATGAAGAACACATCCATCATCAGGGTAATAAGTTTCATTGAACCATTGAGGATAAAATTTATTGCTATTTATGCACATATTATGTCAATCAAACTTCATATTGGGGAAAGAAGGAAAAATACATATAGTAGTGTTTTACTTATGTATAAAGGTGTGTACCTCTTATAAAAAACCATGGACACAGCACTACCAGAAAATCGACACCACTGCTGTAGCAATTGTACTTTTTCACCTAAAACTCAAAATCACTAACTCTACTTTCCTTTCAACATCATAAGCATCTGGCAACCAAAGATTGTGCTTTCTCCATTGTGTTTTTCCTCAGAATCCTTCTGACATTAATGCATTGAATAAATGAAGTATTAAAAATAAAGAGATTAAGTTATAACTAAAAATATTTTGAGAGCTTACAGGGAAAAGATTAGCAGGGTCTTTGAAAAGTCATAGAGGGGTATTGTAGAAATGGTCATTTTCGATCAGATAAATTAACTTTAAAATATAAAAATCAATAAATTGAAAAACTTTTTTAAAAACATTTCAGATATTTATTAAAATTGTATTTAAAATCATACAAGATCCTGTAATGAAAAACCCTATTGTCTTCCAATCAAAGCAAGACAGTAATAAGGTAAATGACACCTACATGGACCGAAAACCCAAGTTACATCTAGACCTTCGGGAGATCTCTAATATACTTTTCTATCAGCAATGAAATGCATTGGTGAAAAACAGCAAGTACTTTTCCTTTTAACACCAATCTTATTTTTGATCATCTATCTTCCAATTTATCCTCAGTGGCTTTGCTGTTTTCCTAACGTTCAACTCTGAAGTCACACATGGGTGGTCGCACACATGGATCTCCCTCAGAGGGGGAAACAGATTAGAGTTTATGGGTAGACTGGGGGTGGAGTGGAGTGGACATTCAGAATGAGAGGTTCAGTTGGGGAGGGGGAGGGGCCATAGGGCTAAGGGAAAGAATTCCAGGAGAGATAGCAAGAATTGGTAGGCATTTGAGGGATGGTAATGGGAACCTAGTGCAGTGGAAACTTTCTAAAATATATGAAGTTAATCTTAGTGAAGTCTCTAAATAATTGAGGGAGATGGAATCTTGTCTCTGGTCACCAAACACAACTTCTAGGACCAGAACTAAATTATGTCTTATTGAGTTGTTTGCCAAAGGGGTACCAAAAAAAATCCCAAACAACCCAGGCTGTTGCCAAAACAATAGGTTACTCTTTGAAAACTGACAGTAAGGCCCCATTGCTGAAAACAACACCCACACAACTTACTGAACATGGAGAGGGTGACCTGGTGCCTACATAGAATCTTTACCTGTATATTCTATTGTCCTTGGTATAGGAAGGTACTCTGCAGGCTATCAAAAGAGAAACATAAACACCAATCCAGCCACAAAATTTTGTTCTATAATCTGTCCTGACTGCAAAATATACTTAGGAAAATAGTGACACAAAGCTTGTGGGCGTAACCAACCAATGTCTCATTTGACTTAAGGCTCACTCCACAAGATGGAACTTACATCCGATACTGCTTGGGTGACCAAGAATCAGAGACTAGATAGTCCAGAGAGCTAAGGCAAAACCAAATACTACTGGTCTAAACAAAACAAAAAACAGCAAAAATGACTCCTAGTGATATTATTCTATAATCATAGGTCAGTGCCATACTCAGACACCATCAGAGAAGCTTCCTCCTGCAGCAGATGGGAGCAAATACAGAGACCCACAGCCAGACATTATGCTGAGACAAACTTTGGATCACATAGCTTAAATGGGATATTTCCATCAAATCCCTTTCCCCAGAACTCAGGGAATCCAGCAGAAGAGGAGGTAGAGAGAGTAGAAGAGCCAGAGAGAATGAAAAACACCAGGAGAACAAGGCCCTCTAAATTACTGAGCTATGAACTCACAGAGACGGAAGCAGCAAGCACACGGTTGCCAACAGGGGTCTGACCAGGTCTTCTGTGTACATATTATAGCTTTCAGATTCCTATTTTTATGGGACTCCTGAGTGTGTGAATGAGTGGTCTCTTGATTCTAGTGACTTATCTTAGGGCTCTTTTCCTTCTGTTGGTTGCAGTATCCAACTGTGATGTGATAGTTTTATCTTATTTAATCTTATTGTATTTTGTTTCATTAAAACAAATAAAATAGCCTTTATTACAAAAAAATAGATGGTCCCAGTTGGCTTTTTGTTCACTCGATTTTGTTTTATAAAGTGTGTGTGTGTGTGTATGCACATATATATATGTATATGTACATCACGTGCATGTAGGTGCCTATAGAAGCCAAAAGAGGTTATTAGATGTCCCAGACCTGGAATTGCAAGTGGTTGTGAGCCCAATCCCCTGTGTGTGTGTTGGGAGCCAACCCAGGTCTGCTATGGGACAATGGTCTTTTATTCTCCCCTTCTTCTTCTCCCCTTCTTCTTCTCCCCTGGTCCCAATTTAGACCAGGCTGGCCTCGAACTCACAATGATCCACTTACCTCTGCCTCCCGAGTGCTGGGATTAAAGGCCTACGCCACCACCACCTGGCTCTCTGTAGCTTTCAGAGCCTGTCCTGGAGCTAGCTCTTGTAGACCCCAGGCTGGCCTCGAACTCACAGAGATCTGCCTGCTTCTGCCTCCCGAGTCCTAGGATTAAAGGCATGAATCACTACCACCTGGCTTCTAATTCTTAATAAGAATAAGCTGAAGTCAGTTATCAGGAGTGAAAGCTGAAGAATCAGAGAAGCAGAGTGGCCAACCACTAGAAAGACCTTTTACCTATACCAATGCTCAGACCAAAGGGGCAATCCTGTCCTCAGACTGCTTCCTCAGACTGCATTTGAGCTCCTGTCTCCTCACACCTCATAGTCCTCTCTCCACCCAGTCATACCCCCCTTTTGTCTCCACCTCCCTAGTGCTGGGATTAGAGGTGTGAGTCACCACCACCCGGACTCTAGTGGTTTAGCTCCGCCAGCTGATCTTCGGGCAAGCTTTATTTGTTAAAACACAAGCAAAATATCACTACACTGGAGCTCCCTGGGCTGGTGGGGCAGAGGGAAGTTCGTCTATTCCCATGGAACTGAGGCATTGGGTCCTTTGACATGGTGGTGCCTATGACTACAATACACATCCACTCAAGGCTTTATCTGTTCTTTACACAGGCAGGGCTCCCTCGGTTCCCCCTTCCCAAAACCAAAAATAAGAACAGAACACTATTAGAAATGGTAAATTATTTCAGTAAGGTTACAGAATACAAAATAAATATATAAAAACAGTAGTTTATATCACAATTTCTTGAACATTTTCCACTTGCGACTTCTTTTGGACCATGACATTTTTATGCAACTCTGGGCACATAGAGATAGAAAACACAAGAGCGGGCAAGATGGCTCAGCAGGTGCGAGCATTTCCTCTTCCAGGGGACCCATGCCAGAAGACTCACAACCGCCTGGGACAAGGGATCCAACACCCTCTTCTGGCCTCTGAGGACACTGGCCCATGTGTAGTGCACACCCAGATACACATGCTCACTGTGTGACTATGATCCCTGGAGGCTCAGTCATCAGTTGATGTACTGGGAAAGATTAGGGGGTGTGGCCTCCTTGGAGAAGGTGTGTCACTCTGGTCTTGGAGGTTTTTGAAAGCCCACACTATGCCTGGTCTGTCCCTGTCTACTGCTTGTGGAGTAGGAAGGAGATCTCAGCTACTGCTCCAACACCCTGACTGCCTGCACGCTGTCATGCTCACCACCATGTTAAATACTTTCTTTTCTTCTTCCTCAGCACTACCTGTGAGGTGGCTGTCATCTCTTTTGCATCATTATGGCTGCCCTCCGGCCTCTGGTGAAGGCCAAGGTCCTCAAAAACAGGACCAAGAAGTTCACCCAGCACCAGTCAGACGGATATGTCAAAATTAAGCGAAACTGGCTAAAACCCAGAGGTGTCAAGAGCAGTATACAGAGAAGATTCAAGGGCCGGATCCTAATGTCCAGCATTGGTTATGGGAACAGCAAGAAAACCAAGCATATCTGCCTAGCGGTGTCAGGAAGTTGCTGGTTCACAATGTCAAGGACCTGAAAGGACTTCTGATGTCCAGCAAATCTTACTGTGCTGAGACTGCTCACAGTGTTTCCTCCAAGGAAAAGGATAGAAAGAGCAACACAGAGCCACCAGAACCACCAATCCCAATGCCACCAGAGTCACCAACCCCAATGCCACCAGAGTCACCAACCCCAATGTCACCAGAGTCACCAACCCCAATGCCACCAGAGTCACCAACCCCAATGCCACCAGAGTCACCAACCCCAATGTCACCAGAGTCACCAACCCCAATGCCACCAGAGTCACCAACCCCAATGCCACCAGAGTCACCAACCCCAACACCACCAGAGTCACCGACCCCAACACCACCAGAGCCAACAACCCCAATGCTGGGCTACCATAGCTTGCATGCATGTTTTAATCCATGTTTAAATAAAACCACAAAAACTGCTGAAAAACAACCACCACAACAGCCTGTCCTGGAACTAGCTCTGTAGACCAGGCTGGCCTTGAACTCACAGAGATTCGCCTGCCTCTGCCTCCTGAGTGCCACCACCACCTGGCCATTTTTATGGCTTTTAATTCCCTTCCATTAATTATTTTCTAAAATGGATTGCTACTTCCACACTGTGTCTGATACATTGGAGTATCACTCCACTAGACACGTGTAAAAGCTGGGTTTTATCTCCAGGGTCCATATGGATGTGTGTGGTCTGTGCTGCCTCCGAGGGCCTTGTCTGGGTCCATGGTCCTTCTGCAGCCAGGGACCATGTTCACGGTCTGTGCTGTGTCCAGAGATTGTGTGAAGCCCATGACCCCTGTTCCCAACAACAGTGAAGAGCAAGGATGGTATCGATTGTATTTGTATGGTATGGATGAGTGCAGATACATAGTTGAAAAAGAGGGACACGGAAGGATTCTGTGACAACCTTTACTATCCGCCAACCTCTGCCCCAAATAGCAGCCTAAACAGGAAGCCGTTGAAGAGAAAACGTGTGGCAAGTATGCTGAAGTTGGCTCTCCACAATTGTATACAATATTCTGTCTGTATGTATGTCTGCAGGCCAGAAGAGGGCACCAGACCTCATTACGGATGGTTGTGAGCCACCATGTGGTTGCTGGGAATTGAACTCAGGACCTTTGGAAGAGCAGGCAGTGCTCTTAACCACTGAGCCGTCTCTCCAGCCCCGGCTCTCCACAATTGATGGCTTCTGGCAGGGGTGTGGGAGGGAAAGGGCTCAGTTTTAAGGAGCAAGCCACTGGGAGTTTGACCATGCTCTGGCGGTGGGCATAACCACTATTTTTCATAAGGAAACCAAGCACAAGTTTAACTCATCCAGAGCCACACAGTAGCAAATAGTAGGTGAGGAAGGAGGCCTAGGCTGGGAACTCTGGCTGCAGTTTATGGTTGTGTTTGTTTGTTTGTTTTGCTATGGTTGAGGTAGATGGGGTCTCCCTAAGTACCTTAGCTAGCCTAGACCTTAGTATATAGACCAAGCTGACCTAAAAAATATCACAGAGATTCACCTGCCTCTGCAGGCACCAGGCATACATGTGATGTACATACACACAACACACATGGAGACAAAACACACACACATAAAATTTAAAATTTTAATTTAAAAAATGTAAATATTTTTATTTATATTTTTGTTATGTGTATACAGGCTCCTGTGGAGGCTGAAAGCAGATGTCGAATCCTATGGAACTGGGGCTACAAGCCCTTGAGTCCTTGGGGACAGAAGCAAGTACACTTAGCTTCTGAGTCGTTTCTGTTGGCCCTGACTTGAAAAAGCTTTAGACATTGCTGGGCAGTGGGGGCACATGCCTTTAATCCCAGCACCCAGGAGGCAGAGGCAGGCAGATCTCTGTGAGTTCGAGGCTAGCCTGATCTACAGAGCGAGTTCCAGGACAGGCTACAAAGTTATAGAGAAACTCTGTCTCAAAAAACCAAAAAGAAAAAAAGAAAACCCAAAAGCTTTAAACATCTATTTTTATGTGAGTTTATGATAAAAACAGCTTCTCCATCAAGTTTCTGACTTCCTACATGTATCATCTGTCCTCACGAGAACAGTGCCTGCTCTACAAGAAGACACAGTAGAGGTTTTTGTTAGTTTGCTTGCTGGGTGACCTTGAACTCACTCTGTGAACCAACCTAGCCTCAGACTTTCCTCCTGCCTGTGCTTCCTAAGTTCTAACATTTTACACACATGTGCCACCACAGCTGGCAAGAGGGAACGCTTTCTCTCTGGTTAGACATTTCTGTTCTATATTGAAAGTGTCTTCCTCTGTGATGGCTCAACTGCAAACAAACCTCAACAAGGAAAGTTCCACCTGCAGCCCACCCTCTCTACCGCACACCAGCCAGCAAGTGTTTAACGCAATGAACCCTTTAAACCTGGACAGGAGCTGGGCCGTGGTGGCACAGGCCTTTAATCCCAGCACTCAGGAGGCAGAGACAGGTGAATTCAAGGCCAGCCTGGTCTACAGAGTAAGTTCCGGGACAGCCTCCAAAGCTACAGAGAAACTCTGTCTCGAAAAAACAAAAAGAACCTAGACATGAGTGGTGAAAATGGAAATTCTTGTTAAGTATATTTAACATGCATGCACAATCACACACACGAACACACACAGGTGTGTCCCAGTGGTAAAGCACACACTCGCATGCATGATGGCCCCCAGCTTCAAATATCCCCTCTTCTCTCTACACCAAACTGCAAACAAATATTCAAAGTTTAAGTGAATAAGGGTTCTAGATTCACAGACATCTCTGACCAAGATGAATGCTTCAGATCTTAACACAAAAAGATGACCAATATATCATGTCTCCAACAAGTGTTATTAATTTTGATGACAGTTTTCTATATTCCTCTAATATCTCTATGCATTAAGAAAGAAAGGAGAGTGGTAACTGGATAGTACCAAAGTTGTTTTGCTTGTAAGATGAGGACAAGAAGACAGAACAGAGGACTGAACATCAAGTTACTTCATAAAGTACTTTTAGTGTTATTGGTCCAACTTAAACTGGACCGTTCAGGGGAATGTGGTTATCTCTACGCTTTGATTTCTCAGAAGGGCAGGTATGCCTTGCTTTCTCTCTGACGATGTGGAAGAACTACAATATAGGTGACTGTTTTTAGGTTTAGCTTTTTAGGACCAAATGAAAGAGCAGAGTGAAAAACAGTGGCTTCCTATCATTTTAATTTATAATTTTTATGTAGCCATAGACAAAATTAACCCATGCACGCACTGCTTTTTATTCCGCCTCTATAATGTATTATAATGTTGTATGACCTTCCTCAGCCATGTAACTCCTCGTTCTTACCAAATAATCTTGCTTTTTATGTCACTGGAAAAAAGAAAAACCACGAACTGAAAATGATCGCTTTGCCATTCACCTAACTCCACCTGCATGAAGCAGTTTCCAGTTCTTTGCCTCCCTGTTCGTCCAATGCTGAAGCTGTTTCTCCGATTGCTGGAGACTTCCTCGCCCGTACTCTGGACCTCCTATCTTTTAGCCTCTGTTAGGCAAATTCACTCTTCATAATTTAAAAATGCAATTATGTCTTTTAAAAATTAATAACTTAATCATCTGTGCCCTATCTTCCATCAGTGCCTTTACAATCAACATATCCCTCTATAAAACAATCAGATATACAGCAGAGAGATAGATAAGCAATGTACACTATGAAATGAAATTCAAGATAGAAAATTCTAAGTTCCATAAATAAAGTACAGATAAAGCACAGACTGTGTTCAAAAGAGGAACACTTAGTCCAAACCCACAGCAGGGAGAACTTTCTTAAAGGGGTGCAAGTTACACCAGGGTAGGTAAGGTTTAGACCCATGGAAACCAATTTGCTACTTGATATGGTTTATACAGTTGGCATTTCAAAGAGACATATTATGTCATCTGTTTTTATAAATTTCATAATCTTATTTTTTAAAGTAAGATATTAAAGTACAAATAACACCATAAAACTGAAAATACACATAAATAATACAAATACAGAGCCCAGCAGCACAGAGAAAATGAATTATGCCTCAGCTAGATTTTAATTACATAGGCAATTGTTAAAATCAATCTTGCAAGAAAAAGAGTTGGCGAGCTCTCTTTATGGACCAGAGAGTAAATAATTCAGGCCCAGAGGAAGACGCAACCTCTTGCAAACACTGTAGCTAGGGAGCAGCCCCAGAAAACACATACTCATAATTGTGCCTCAGTATCATTTGCAGGAACATTCCATGGCTGTTCAGTGGGAGCTACAGCTAGTGGTAGTTGAAAAGGTGACGAGAAACAGGACAGCTAATCTTATGGTATAGTCTCTAGTAAGGCCCCAGTATGTCTTCCTGTCAGAGAAGCAAGAAGGGAAACAATTGCCTTCAAGGCAGCCGAGCACGGAAGGTTGCTTTGCTGGTTGGTTACCAACTCTACAAAGAACTAACTCCGTTTCACCAGCATTACTCCTTTCTAGGACAGCCCTCCCAGTGATTTCAAGGGCCCCACTACTCCAAAGTCCTGTCACCTCAACAAGGCAAGATGAGGATGAAGCCTTGGTGCATGAGCCTTGGGGACGAAAAACACACCCAGAGCAAAGCACAGTCTACCAAAAGCAGAAGAGAATACTCAAACTCCTGAGAAGGAGTAATCAGATTTTAAGACACTCAGAGAATAGTATAACCAACTCATCCAATGGGCAGAACATTCAAGCCTAAAAGAATTATTTCCTGTGAATAAGAATATTCCTGATACAGAAGCATGATGCTGTATATTTGCTGTCTGTATGTTTCATAAATTCTTAGTGTATCTCGCAGTCAACAGGATCTTAGATTCAGTACCATTCAGACTGCTAATTTTGTTCCCTTACTGGTTATGAGTTAGTCCAGCTGAGAGTTTCAGAATTTAGGATTGGTAAAACAAATCACTGACCACAAACCTGCTGAAGCAGAGCCTGTCTCAAGTCCTATGTCCCTAGCTTGCTTTCTATGGCTGTAATAGACATCATGACCAAAAGCACAGCGGGGAGGAAAGAGTTCATTTAAATTATGCATCCTGATCACAGACCATCACAGAGATAAGTCAGGGCCGGAGGAGAAGCAGGAAGCTGGAGGCAGGGACTGCAGTAGAGGCCATGGAGAGATGCTGTTGACTGCCTGGTTCCCTGTGGATAACTCAGCCTGCTTCTTCCTGTAGCCCAGGCCCACCACCCAGGAGTGATCCAGGTAGAACAGTGAGGATCTGGTCCAAGCAAAGTCTCCGCAACAGTACATATGCAAAAGCAGTGTGGAGCAGAAGGAAGAACAGAGACTTGGACTAAGGCCTATTAAAAGTGCAAAGCGAGAATGCTAAATCCAGGGCAGTAGTAAAACGCTTAAGAATGGAGCCAGTGAAACATGGGGAAGCGCTGGGGTAGAACTTGTGTGCCAGTGTGGTCTTAACTAAGTCTGTCTGGCACACTTCTCCCGTCCATGGCACGGGGGGGGGGGGTTGGCGGTAGGGGGTAAAGGGTGGGAATGCCACTGGAAATCAACTACTATACTATGGTTAGCTGGAGGAGGCATATCTGCCTAACCAGATAGAGCAAAACGGAGGTGTTAGGACCCTGGCCAGACTAAAGCTACAAGAACAGGAGGAAAGCATTCTGCGCTTCCCCACATGGTAAACCAGGGCCAACAGGAAATTACAAGCAAGCAGACTCTTGAGCCCTAAATGTGAGGACTTCGGTAGAAACTTTGCTTCTTTATCTCCTGAATGCAATACTCTATCAATATTTGCTAAATGAGTAAAAATAAGAAGGCCCTTTTATGCAAGCGGTATGATTAATCCCGCTTTACTTAAAAGGCAGGCGAAACAAAGAGAGGTTAAATAACTTGCCCAAAAGTCATTCAACAAAGTCAGAATTTGAAAAAGAGATCTCATTCTGAAATCTCTGACTCAACTCCCCCATTAAGCCTTGTGGCATGGAAGAAAGAGCTGGCATTGAGCCCAGCACTGTGGGCAAGGTCAACAAATGTTCTTTGCTTACATGATATAATTCTCAGTTATCTGGATATCAGCTTTTCTTGATGTCAGATTACTTCTTTGGGCTAGCTTAACCTTTATGTTAGCAAAGCCGGACATTTAGCCATAGTTTTAAAAGTGTAAGGCATTCCAGCACAAGATGTGAGACACTTTATAGAAGAAATAATAACTTCTTTTGGTCATAAAATATTACATGAATTACTTTAAGGAAGCTTTGGGCTTTTCTGTAGACTTTTCTACTTCATCAGAAAGTACCATGTGCTTGCCTGACTAGGCCTGCAAGAGCTGGGAGAGTTTATCAGTCCCGACTCAGGCTCCATTAGGAACGCTTCACCGGCTTCCACTTCTGCCAGATGCCAAGCAACCTCCTGTTTATTCCAGTGCGCTCTGGATTCGTGGTGGGGGTGCTTATAATCAAGAGCGGAATCTGCTGAAGTGTGCAACGGAGCAAGCTGACTGAGACTGTTCCCAGGAAAGACAGCCTCTCCAAGGGGTGCGGGGACAGTAGTTATGCTGTAAGGAAATGCACTGTGGCAGCTGAGGTAGATAACAGAGTGTTTCTTAGAGAAAAAAAAAAAGCCATTTCCGATCAAGGTAAGAAAACCTGCTGCTTTGCGCTCACCAGAGAATTATAGGAAATACAATTTAGGATTGTTCCAGGAAAAGATTGTTCCAGGAAAAATGGTAGCTGTCCTACCATTTGAGTCTGAAGGGTTCCCCAAAGGCCCACGTGTTAAATTCGTGAGGCCAACTCTCCATTCTCAGGCCATGGATTGCTAAATATCACTATGAATGCAACCCAATGCAAAATCACAAACTTACTGATAACATTATGAGGGGCTTTCGGTTGTTGTTATTTTTCGTAACTCAATTACACAGTTCTCAAGGCTAAAAATTTTAGATGACCTCATGGCAATGTCAAAAGGTTGGACATGCCTGTAAGCCTTGGTCTCCAGCCTCAACCTTGGAGAGATGGAGCCAAGTGGAGGTTCTAAGTTGTTAGGGGGTGTGCCCCCAAAGCTGAGTGTAAGTCTCCTCTTTCCCTTTACTTCCTCAGGTGAGCAGCTACCTCAGCTTCACGTGCCCACTGGCATACACCACCTTATCACAGGTCCAAAGCAACAAGACTAACCAACCATGGGACCAAAAGCTCCAAAACAAGAAGTCAAATAAACCCTTATTTTTTTATTTGTTTTTTTTTTTTTTTACAAGAGCACAAATCCACTTTTATTTATTTACTTTTCATTGGTTTAAATCCCGGATGGGTACAGCATCACACGGATTCTGTGTCCAATGGCCTTTGCAGGAATTTGGCGCGGACCATGTCACTGTTTTCATGGGCCGGAGTTACTTTCCCACAGATCACTCTGGTTTTGTTTGATTTGCCTCCAGGTGTCACTGTGTTGTTCTTTGCTTTATACACATAAGCACATCTCTTGCCCAAGTAGAATTCAGTGTCATCTCGGGCATAAATGCCTTCAATTTTAAGGAGAGCTGTGTGCTCTCTCTGGTTCCGGAGACCTCGCTTATAGCCAGCAAAAGCGGCCTTGCACCACAGCCTTCCAAATATACTGTTCTTTAGAAGTCCTGTTCCCAGCAGGCCTCCACAGGCGCCAAGATGACCGAAAAAGCACCCTTATTTTGCTCCAGTGGTGCAAAGCTAGTAGAGCTGGTAGCAATTATTATGCCACTACCAAATATCACAGATAATGCCAGTTGTTTCAGCATTATTATTTAATCTAATCATCCCAACACCAAGGCCACTTATATGATAGCAGAGTTACAGTTTGCACTCATGCCTTCATGATTACACACCCATCGCTCCTCTCACTGTACAATCGTTTCACTATGCTCAGCAATATCTTGACCAATTTGCCTTTAAAACTAAATTCATGGAAGGCCATGAGCCCTATGGGGAGAATCTATTACTGCTGTTTTGCTAAATAAGCATTCTGTGAAACAGCTTTCTAAATATTTGTGTTTATACCCAGAGGTCAATGCTACCTCAGCCTTGGTTGGAGAAGCTTGTTTCTACAGAGGGTAGTGTTTAATGCAGAGATTCATAACTGGTTAAAGTGTGTGACTGTCTGTGAGTGTTCAGCCTCAAACAGGACATACACGTATGCCCTCCCTCCCTGCAAGGCTCAGGGAGCATCATGGGAAAGAGGAAGATGGGGAGGAAGGCTGTGAACCGCTGTCTCCTGGACCTGACAGCCTGGCGCATCATGACCTCAGAAGCTGTGGTTATGTACACAGGACCTGCGCAAGACAGAGCCCACCCATGGTCTAGCATGGATGGCGGAGGGGAACCTGAGGCCCTCCCCCATCTGAGGAATTAATGGTTTCCAGGGATGGGGAGTCATTTTTCTTCAAGGTAGCTCCTCGTAAGTTGTCCATGATACAGCAAATATCCCCACACCCCTGTACATACAAATCACCTGAATTAAACCCAGGTTATATTTAACACAGAGATATACACACACACACACACACACATATTTTGAGAGTTGCCAGAAATGGCGAATAAAGCCGCCATGCAGCATAGGGGTGAAGGGCATATAATAGCATCCAGAGATCAAATTCTGGATGTCGGTTCATTCTGACACTGGTAAGCTAGAGTCTATAGACAGTTCTCTTGATCTGGTTAAGCCTAAACTTTATTGTCTCTTAGAGTTGTTGGATGAAGTTAGTTATAGGTATTAGTAATTTATAATGCTAAAACTTGCCTGTCTGGGTAGCAAAGGATGGTAACCTGTCAGGGTTGTAAGACATTTGACCTCGGAGTTCATTGGCATTATATAAGATTCAACTGCATCTTATTTCTACCAAGGTGATTCTTATATCTCATCTTTCATGTCTCTCTGTCTAAGAGGCAGCAGTTGCTGAGGTCATGTACTGTAGGGATACAACAAACATCTCTCCAGCATTGTTGACTGTCCCCTTTGACTTGGTCAAGGACATCTGTCCTCAGAACAAGATCCTGACTCAGTGACACCACAGGCTGTCTTTAGGGTGTGGCTGAGCTCTACCTCGGAAGCAGCACATAGCTCGGCTTCCTTCCAGATAGGATGTTGTAGCAGCTCTAATCATAGCAGAACAACTCATCTTAAAAGGCAGACTCCAGCATGCTAGCTTTATGCACCGTAAATCCACATAACTCGGAAACAAGGAGAAGAGCAGAGAATTGACTGAATTTTTTTTCCAAGCATTTGCTTGATTGTTCTAGGAGTAGAAATAGATTGAGTAACCTGACATTAAAAAATAAAGTGTTTATTTCGCCGATGAATTTTTTGAGAGAAGTTTTATTTGGCCTTTTTCGCTTCAATTTATGCTTTGTTAAAATAAGGTTAAACCTTAAAATTATTGTGCTTTTTCTGTACTCTCTCCACTCACTGTGACAAATACCGTCTGCTTTGGTTTCTTTCTGAGTCACAGACTAGTGTTTTTACTGACATTGTTCCTCCTCAACTCATGAAATTAGTCATAGCAACCAAGAGTCAAGAGAGTGATTACCAGTCAGTTATTAAAAGCGTGATGAAGCATATCACGGAGCATAATAAAATCATCATGGATGCTCAACAGAATGCCAGCAGAGTTGACTGAATCTAGAAGCAATCGAAAAAATCATTCTTTTTTCATTTTTCTTCCTAGATGCTAATGCTCTATCAGGTATCTGATGTGGCTGTCATGTGAAATTACACAGACAAGTTGGTGGCAGTGTCAGAGAAGCAGCATTTAATCGGACTGGCTGGGCTTGCTTAGTGGCTCCAGAGATGCAAGGGTGCACAGACTCTTTAAGAAGAACACGGAAAGGAACCAACATTCCCAAGGAGGAGACATGATGCTCGCACTAATCTCTCATCAACTCTGCTGTGACACTTACCTTGAAGACTAAAGAGTGAGGCTTTGAAAGGTTGAGCATGAATAACTTCTGAGTTAGGTGATGAAAGAGACAAACAAGACAATACAACCCCAGCGGTGCTCATGAAGACAGCCCTAGGGATGCGAGGATGGCCACAGCAGTCTACCGTAAAGAGAGGAGGTTTGATAGTAGACTATTAAAGACAAATGAAAGTTGTGCATCTGGGCAAGAAGATTCCAGAGAAGCATGGTATTTTCAGAGTCAAGGAATATCAGAGCTCTGGTCTCTAGACATAAAGCAGAGTCAGATGATTGACCACTGTCAAAAATTAGTATTTTAATTCATGAACGAAAACTGAAACCTGTGACTAATCAATCAACTGAAATTGGAACAAATTATCTGAAAGGGCAAAAGATCACTTTCACAGAGATGCCATTCTGCCCTTGGAGAGAGAAATATTGAAACAGAGGGAGCAAAATTATTGTTGCCATGAGAATTAGAGAAAATCATGCAAGTCATTATTTATTATTTCCATGATCCTCTCTTTCTGTCTAGGAAATGACCTGCAACATTGGCTACATATTTTTCTGAAAATTGCCTTTCCTGACTTTGTTTGCTTGTTGGGATTCCTCCTTACTCCTCACCAGTGTATCTAGTTCTCTGCTGAAACTGAATAAGCTTCCTATGGATACATACCATTCCTGCCATGCGTACCCTCAGCAGGCCTTTCCCTTTATTGGCGTATCTACGATTCTCCTAAAGTCACCCCATGAGATCCTGTGGTTCTGTACTAACAGTGAGAATGTACAAAGAGTAAAATTAGAAGAAAAGTCATGATGTGTGGTGGTTTGAAAGGAAACGGTCCCCAAAGGAAGTGGCACTATTAGGAGGTGTGGCCTTGTTGACGTAGGCATGACCTTGCTGGAATAGGAATGACCTTGCTGAAAGAAGTGTGTCATTGTGGAGGCAGGCTTTGAGGTCTCCTATTCCTAAGTGATGCTCAGTGTCACAGTTCATTTCCTGTTGCCTGTTGTGGATCAAGATGTAGGATTCTCAGCTGCTTTTCCACCTCCATGTCTGCCTTCACGCTGTTAAGTCCCCCTGCGTGCTGCTGTCCTGCCATGATGATACTGGATTAAACTTCTGAACTGTAAGCCACCCCAATTAAATGTTTTCCTTTATAAGAGTTGCTGTAGTCATGGTGTCTCTTCACAGAAACAGAAACCCTAAGACACAATGAAATCGCTCCTTATTAGTTACACGTTGTTTTGTTTGAACTAATACTCAGCTGTACCTTAATTTACTCATTTTCAGGTTTCAGGGAATGCTTTAGTCTTCAGATCCAGGTGTAAGTACCGAGAGACAAGCTCTCCGAGTCTGCACATTGTTCCTGCCAGGCGACTCTTGCATTCCATTTTTGTCCTCAAAGATCCGTGGGATTTCAGAAATGAAGAGAGCCTAAAGATGCCTTATTTTATGAATGGAGAAACCAAAGCTTTGAAAGATGCTAGGATTTGCTCAAGGCCATGGAACTAATGGACAAAACGGAATAGCTTTGGGGTTAGCAACCTAATTTCCCATCCTGTTCCCTGATGGTGGCTGGCCTGACTCTCACCATCTCATCCCTCCTCTTGAGGCCCTGAGCAGCCACACTCTTGCTAGCTCGTCTCTTAAAACACAGTAGCAAAAAACTTTAAAGACTTGATTCTGCCAAAGACCGTACTTCAAGTTTGGTTTTCCAGCACTGAGTTAGGCAGCTCACAACCACCTGCAACTCCATCTCCAGTGGATCCAATGCCTTCTTCTGGTCTTTGTAAGCCCTAGAACACCAATGCACAAATGCACATACACAGACATAAATACATCAGAAAATAAAATTTGTAAAATAAGGTAGTCACCTAGTTTGGTTTAGAGATCATTAATATGCACATTCATTTGATAAGATATCTAGTTTTACATTTGTGTGCAAAGATGAATGTGTCAATACATGATAAAAACAAAATATAAGCTGTATATGAATTAAAGTCAAGAGAACATTATCAATATGAACTCTTAAAAAAACTCCCAGCCCTTCTCCTCAGCCACCTAAACTATATGTTTTGTAGTTTTTACTTATTAAATAAGTAATAAAGATCTGAACAAAAGCTATTTGTTTTTACAGATTCTAAAAGAGAATAAATTTCTGAGATCAAAAATCTCAAACCAAATCTGTGCCACATATTAATGGCTTTCAGTTTGGGTTCCTAATCAATATCAAGTTACTACAGATGACATAGATATTGGCCTCCTATGAACATCAATTTCTCTGGGACAAACTAGCCACACCCATTTGGAGAAGGAAATGGAAGCTTGTACTACTGAGTGCTGAATGTGTGTGAGACTCTCCCATATACCTCATCTCATGGTCATGTCCACAACAGTCCAGAGAGGTAGATACTGTTATTCAGTGTGTTCTTTTAAACGAATTGATGAACTGAAAGTTCATCCTTACAGACCTTATAGGCAGAATTTAAATGCAATATTAGGTACAGTTATTGGTTGAATTCCATAAACTAACAATGTCTGAGCAATCTATGTTTCATGTAAACCAAAGAGAGACACAGAGAAAGGTTGGGTAAGATATTAATAACCTTCTAAGAAGTATGTCAGTCTATGCATGCAGGTCAGGCTATAGTAGCCATGTCAGCTAGGCTAGAGGCAGAATTCTAGCTACCATAGACAAGAACATCATGAAGGGTAAGTTCAGCTTGATCACTCCCAAATAGATATCACAGCTTCTGTTCTCCACCTGAATTAAGAAATGATGATGGGCCTGATGACTTCACAAAGAATGAAACCTAAGCAGAAGAGGAAGAGGAATGTATATAGTACATCAGTGCTTGGAGAAGTTTTATAGTGTGGGAAATCAGGGAGCCCCGAAATGTAGATTTCTTGCTATTGCAAACCAGCTATCTCCGTTGGTGGCAATCTCATTATTTCTTCCAGAGAACTGGATTAGATGCCCTCTCCGCTGGATCTGCACTATGGATTACTAATGAGGTAAATTAAACTTCAAATATCAAGGGTGCATGTGTGCATATGTAGACACGTGTCTGCATGAGTCTAGGCTAGGGAACAAGAAAGAGAAGGAGCATGAGATAGAAGGACTGAGGAGGGACAACAGCCACAGGAAGAAAGCACTTAGCATGTTACAGTCCCATGGAGAAGGAGAAATCACTTAGCATGTTACAGTCCCATGGAGAAGAAGAAAGCACTTAGCATGTTACAGTCCCATGGAGAAGAAGAAAGCACTTAGCATGTTACAGTCCCATGGAGAAGGAGAAAGCACTTAGTATGTTACAGTCCCATGGAGGAGAAAGCACTTAGCACATTACAGTCCCATGGAGAAGAAGAAAGCACTTAGCACGTTACAGTCCCATGGAGAAGGAGAAAGCACTTGGCATGTTACAGTCCCATGGAGAAGGAGAAAGCACTTAGCACGTTACAGTCCCATGGAGAAGGAGCAAGCACTTAGCATGTTACAGTCACAGGGAGAAAGCATTCAGCATGTTATAATCCTTGAACGTAAGACTCTGGTTCACATTTTTAAAGAAGCAAAGTTGGAACGTGGTTTGAACTAGTTTCTTTTATTCATTCAAACATTTACTTATTTATCTGCATGTGCATGCATATGTGTGAGAACACACATTCTGTGACATGTGTGAAGGTCAAAGGACGGCCTGGGGAATCGCTTCTCTCTTTGCACCATGTGAGTGCCTGGGATAAACTCAGACCGTTGGACTTGATAGCAAGTGCCTTTACATGCTGAGCCATCTTGCCAGTTTTGGTATAGATTTGCTACAGGTATTAAGGTAGAAAGAAGCCTTTAAGAAAAGTACAGAGCACTGGCTACCCTTCCAAAGGTCAGAAGTTCGATTCCTGGCAACCACAGTTAGAGCTGGAGAGATAGCTCAGTGGTTAAGAAAAGTACAGTGTACACTCAAGACACAGGAGCATGCTTCTTGAGAGGAGGCAATGCCATGAGTCTGGCTCTTATATAATGGATATTTCCTGTGCTCAGAGAAAAGGAGTCTCTAGACTACATTAACATTATAACTCAAGTGATTAAATACTGTCCATTTTTTTAAATATTGATGGAACCACGGAGAAGCAGGTAACTTAACACTAGTGCTTAGCTTTTGTCCAACTTGGGGCTCTTGGCTGTAGTTGATGGAAAACGAGGTCGTTTATGAATCAGCAATGAGGATTTTGCATCTGCTATCACGCCTACAGCTTTCCAGTTGAAAAACAAAGTAACATTAGCAAGCACAAGCTAAGTGAAAAGATCATCACATGACCCTTGGTGTGGGAAGTCCTTCTGACTGTGTGTTGCTTTTATTGGTTAATAAAGAAGCTGCTTTCAGCTGATGGTTTAACAGAGTAAAGCCAGGCCGAAAGATATATATATATATATAGAGAGAGAGAGAGTAGGCAGAGTGGAGGAGACGCCATGTAGACCCACCGGAGACAGACGCCAGGGATGGAACTTTACCCAGAAAGCCACAGCCACATGGCGATACACAGATTAATGGAGATGGGTTAGTTTAGGATATAAGAGTTAGCCAGAAATATGTGTAAGCTATTGGCCAAACAGGATTGCAAATAATATAGTTTCTGTGTGACTATTTCAGGAGTCTGGGTAACCGGGAAACAAACAAGCAGCCTCCCCCAAAAGATTCTCAAGAAACAAACAAGTGGCCTCCCCCAACAGATCCTCCTGGGTTCTAATGAAGTTTGCATGGTGTAAAACCTTGTCCAGTCAGGAAAAAAAAAATTTTTTTTCAAGTTCAATTCCAGAAAAACCATTATGCTTAAGCAACAGCACTCCCCACCCTTTTTGACTGTTACACTGGAGGAATAGGTTTCGTTTTTGTAAATACATTTGTAAGCTGGTAAACTTAGAGCTAGTGATGTTATTGGTGAGAACCTTGAAAGAAAGTTCTTGTATGCTAAAAGTGACACACGACCCTGGAAGATGAACCTTTCTGAACCTTTGATCTAGCTGTTTGCCCACGGTCTTCTCAGTGATGCCCCTCGTGACCCAAATCTTTTCTTTACTGTCTTCCTTCTCTCCTTTCTTCATCATTGGCTCCACCATTTGTTCATTCGGTTACATCAGGGATTTCTAGAGAAATCGCGGCTATATCTCAAGCTCCCTGTGTGGCTATTGAGAAGTATTATCCTCCAAACTAAATATTCCCATCCTAGAAGGAGAAACCTGAAGACTCCATAAGTTCCTAACTGAAACACTGCACTCTAAAAAGAGGCTGCTTAGGATGTAGGAAGTAAACAAAATTCACAAACAAGGCTCCTCCTGCCCTCCACCCCTGTGGAGGTGGAGAATAGAATCAGTACTTCCTGGTGGAAACAGGGGGAGACTCTCCAACCTCCTGATGCCTGCTGGTTCTGCAAAGAGCTCAGGGATGCAACTTTTGTGAGCCATCAATCATACTGGCATTGACTTTTTGGTAACACAGCTGCCTTTGGATTATCCATTCTCCAGTAATCAGCCACAGTAAACTCGCTGGTTTGCCAAACTAGATTTTGGTAGAATCATTATTTTGGTCTGTCACTGATTTCCTGTCTGGGTTTAAGTAGGCATTTGTTCTTGTCACCCAGAAAAACTCACACAACAGTTAACAGAGAAGATGCCAATAGACAAACACCCCTGCCCCCTACTTTCCAGTCATTTTCATCCTCAGCCTCCTTTCTGGTCTACTCTCTCTGATGTCATCTGGGTTATCCTTTCTTTCTCGTCTACCTGCTGCTATCTGATATCGAACCCTTCAAACCTGCTCTCATGTTCTTGCAAGTTTGGACCAGAGGTTGACTTACTCATGTATTAGTTTCCTGACGTTGCTGTAACAAGCAGCTTAAAACACACAATTTTCACCTTAGTTTTGAAGGTCAGAAGTCTGGGCCAGATGACACTGGACTGACATAAAAGCACTGGAGAGACTTCATTCCTTTCTAGAAACTCCACAAAAGCATGCCCTTGCCTTTTCCAGGTCTTAGTAGCAACCCATACTCCTTGGCTCCTAGATTTGCTCTGTTCTCAAAGCCCCACTGGCACACTGAATTCTCCCTTTGAATTACTGTCTCCCTTCCCCATTATTTAAGAAACCTTGTGATTTTGTTGGAGCCCCTCAGATAATCCAAGATAATCTCCTTGTTTTAAACTCCGTAATTTAGCAATGTTAATTGCATTTTCAACAGTAGTTACTCCCAACTTTGCAATACAACATCTCCCAGCTCGTGAGCATGGCAGGGAGGGTGTTGGCCCACTACACTTCTTCTCTAAGAGTGCACTCAGTGTTCAATATGATAGACAGAAAGTCTCCAGCTGCTAAGACAGCCTGCAAGAATGTCTGATCTTGGCCAAGTAGAAAGAAGCGGGACTATCTCTTGGTAGAAAAGCTTCATTTTAAAGGGACATAAATTTTGAAAGCAAATGAAACTATGATTAAATTCTAGTTTTTGCAACTTAGGAGCTTTGTGGCCTTGATAAACCTGCCTCCAGTTCCTCCAAATCTTTATTTCCATGGTGTTAATTTGAGTATATATACTTCACAGTGTTTCTAAATGCTGAACTGAAATAATCAAAGCAAAAATCCTGGCTCATAGGATCCCTACAGATACAGGATTTCCTATCTCCACAAAACACAGCAGCTCCCACCTCACTCAGGGAGACCACTATCACTCCCAGCCCTGATATCTAATCAATCAACATGCATCGAGAAGCTATGTTATACAAGGGACAGCAGAGAACCTGAGGGTGACACAAGATAGGATACGTCAACCTGGTCAGGGAATCTATATGTGAGCACAAGAAAAGTTAGGTCACAGAAGCGGGCGGCGGTCACCACTGACATCATACAACTTACCCTAGCAAATCGACCCATCTTTAATACTGGTTGAGTTCAAGAGATGAAGAGTCAACACTGGACCAGAGTGAGATGATGCCACAGCACCCAGGGCATTTGAGAGGGCTTGGCAAGAAAGGCTGTGGTTAGGGAGCCCGTGAGGATGCGCGGAGGTGGTTGGTGCTGAGCAAAGGCTTCCATTTCTCTCCTCGGTGACCTTCAACAGTCCTGTTTACTTGTTGGGAAGTATTTAGTCTGAGACAGGGTGAGTAAGGCACAAGAATACCATCCCTACAGGCTGCCATCTCTCACCTCCTCCCTCTGAGACAAGCCTATCTCCTTGCCAAGTTCCTTCCCTCCTCCCTCCCCTATCTCAACATGATACAAAACAGCCTTTCTGCTTTTCTGGGATTAGTGAGAAGCAATGCCCTGTAATTATAGTCATCTTATCTCCTTTGAATTCACCAAAATTACCCCTTTTCTTTAAATCAGCACCATTGCCGCATGATGGATGTTATTGGTAAGCTTTTGTGCAATGGTGAAATGTTGTTTTCTTAAAGTGACATCTGCTGCAATAGACTAATGTTCCTATCTGCCTGACTCATTTGGGAGAACATGTCCACATGCCAGTGTGGATGGGTGGGTGGGGCGGCATGCAAGATGAGCGGAGCATCTGACAGAATATGTTTGAAGAGTGAGACTATTCAGTTTCCTGCAGAAGTACAGTAGACACTAACCTTTCTACAATGTCTGAAGAATGGAGACATGCCCTGCTTCCTTTTTGTCTCCTTGAGGAGTCCTCATCCCTGTCCCCTTGTCCTCCACAACCTGAAGCCTTCTTGGTTTGTTTCTCCCCGGGCTCTCCTCCAAACCCAGGGTCCATATCGGAACTAATGTCCTTAGAAATCTGCAGCCCTGAAAGACCCGGTCCAAGTGTCACTTTCTTTATGATGTCACCTCTAGATAGAGCTGAGGTCTGACTTCTGTACCTGCTCATACCTAGAATGTTTAAAAGGAAATTATATCAGGCAGTGAAAGAAACAAACCCAACAACATGGTGAAGCAACTCAGAGGCCAAATAACATTCAAGGAGCTGGTACCACCTATGAACTGAAAAGGCAAAAGAGGTGGAGTCCCGTGAATCTACAGGGCTCTCAGGGCTGAAGCAGAGCATCACTATAGCCATGACATGAAGCAAAGGCAGATGGGAGAAAAGGGCCCAGCTTCCCCTTCCTCCTGCCCTCCACCCATAAGTGTTTTCCATGGGGTGAAACCTTGTAAATACCAGTGGACAAAGGGACCTGGGAGATACAGTCTACAGGACTCTGCTGTCTGACAGAGAGACAGAAGAAAATGGGGTAGATCTAAAGACTAGGATGCCCACACCCAACAACACGCCCTGAGTAGTGGATACACCTTCTCTACACTACAGCCACCCTGCCTCGTCATTAATTGTGGTTTGAGTGAGAAATGCCCCCCAATAGGCTGTGTAATTGAATACTTCTTCCCCAGTTGGAAACTTTTGGGGAGAGAAAGTTATGGGATGGCAAGGAAACTGTGTTTTGTGGGAGGAAGTAAGTATATCACTGGGAATTGACTGAGTTTTATTGTCTGGTCTTGCTTCCTGTTCTCTCTCTTTCTCTGCTTCCTGTGTGCAGAGGAAATGGGACCTCTCTGTTTCCTGACTGCCAGGCAGGCTCCCACCCTGTTGTCATGCCATCATGGAATGATGAGTTGTCTGGAACGTTAAACTAAAACAAACCCTCTCTTCTCGAACTTATTTTTGCCGAGACATTTTATCACAGCAACAGAAACATGACTAAAACATCCCTCACTTAAGTATTCTTCACCTTTCCTTTTCTTTCTCCCAACTCAGTGGGATACAAATGCAATGGCAAGACCTGAAGCAGCCATCCTGAACTTCAAAATCCAAAGTGCTTTGAGGAGGAAGAAGAAAACAGAAGGAGCCTGGGTCTCTGATGATGAAGCAACTGTCAGTGTCGTTTGCCTGGGCATCAAAGGAAAATGAACTTTTCTAGGACCCCGTTATTACTTTTAAGGTCTTTTCACCTGAACCTCCTCTTCAGGAACACAGCAACCTCTTGCTTCAGGAAACATTTTTGAGCACGTGAAACTCCAGCACCTCAAAATACACCTTGTAGGGGATGGAACTAATTACTTATTTTTGTGTTCAGAAACATATGTCTGCCCAGTAATAAACATTAACAGTATGGAATGAGGAAAAATACTGTGATGAGCTGCGTCCCTAAGAACAATGCTGCTCAGACTTTAGCATGGGGGCAAAATGGCCTGAAGAACTTGTTGAAATGCGGATTGCTGGGTCCTAGAGGCAGAGATCTTGAATCAGTGTACTTAGAGCTTAGGGGTTCTGAAACTGTATCTTAGCAAGTTCCAGAGCGACAATGAAGCCTCTGCAGAGAGACAACGAGCTGCCAGAGAGGACAGAGGCAAGTCAGTGTGTGCTCCGCTTACACATTTAAAACCATGCTTGCGGGACTGAGGAGATGGTTCCGTGGGTACGAGTCCTTCCTGTTCAAGCATGAGGATTTGAATCCAATTCCCCAGCACCTACATAAAAATTCCAGATTTGGGGGGCAGGGTGGCAGGTGGGTAGGAGCAAAAATGTCAAGAGGATGGCTGGAGCTTGGTGGCCTCATGCCCAGCGCCAAAGTGACAAACCCCAGGTTCAATGAAAGATCACATCCCAAGGGAATAAGGTAGAAAGCAACAGAGGAGAGCACCTGACACCTCCTCTGGCCTGCACATGCTTGCACGGACACACACCTGCATGAACATATTTACACACCCTTCATACAAGCACACACAAACTCTCAGAGGTGAAATGAAAACACCAGCGACTCTCCACATTCCTACAGCGGGAAAGATCATTAAAGAACCAGAGGAGGCCCTGAGCTGAAGTTGGTGGCCTGGGTGGGTCCAAGTGGTTAAAGAGGAATGTGAACATCTACAAAGAAACTGGTGGCTGTCAGTGCACAGAGTATCCACTGTTCTGCCGGCCACGCTGCCGAGGGACAGGCTGTATACTCGCAATGGGGTCATCGCAGTGACCTCTTCTAAGCAGAGACTCCTGGGGAGACTTTCGGCTTTTTAGCTGTCACAGGTAAGTACACAGTGAATGCGCCAAAAAAAGAAAGAACCAAAGGAAAAAAAAAAACCCAAAATGTGAATTTGCCATTCAAACGCAATTTCATTGCAGGTCTGCAAGCTTATCAGCCTCCTTCAACTAAATTACTACCCCTGTGTGCCTCCTACACAGACATACTGGTGTTGCCAAGGAGCGTGGGTGAACACCCTACCCTGCTGATCTAATCCACTTTAGTGAAATGTGTATGAGATTTCACGCCGACAGCAGGGCAGAATAAGTGATTTTGCGGGCCTAGAAATAAATTATTGGCTGTCTAAACATCTACCAAATTTAGATACCAGCGGAACTAAAGACTTCTTCCTTTTCCTGTTCCTCCTTTCTCTTTTTCCTCTGCCCGGCCGTCTCCTTCCCCCTCATCCGCACCCCCTGAGTAGTTGGAGCTTCTCTAGCACTGCTTGACTTCAGCCTAAGGAGCAGACCCTCTCCTCTACTGAAGAGACAGAGCCGCAAAGATGCTCACAATACTCAGCATTGGCCAGCAGCTAGCTCTGAGGCCTTTCCTTTCCTGAGCCTGACTGATCTGTAAGGGCTGTAAATCACTGCTTCTACATCTGAACAGCTCCACCAGGGGACAAAGACTGACTTCTCAATAGAGCTATATGTTTATGATGTGTGAATTCTGGCCATAGTCCCTCGACTGCTCCCAAGATAAAACTGCATAAAGTCTTTATTTCAAGAGTTTTCATATTCTGTTAAGAAGAAAATAAGAACAAAAAAAAGAAAAACTCATTTTACTTATCTATCATATCATCTATCAAATCATCTATCTACCATTTATCATCCACTTACCATCTATCTATCTATCTATCTATCTATCTATCTATCTATCTTTCTATCTATCTATCTACCCACCTACCTATCTATCTCTATTTCTCTCCTGCCAAAGGCTTCTTAGTGTTTCTTTCCTCTCCACTCAGCACCTTCTTACCCCAGTGCTTTCTGCCTGTGAGGACAAGAGAGTGCTTACAACTCTCCCAGGCACAACCAGACAGTAAGCAAACACACAGTGTTTGGTCCCAGGCCACCTGGGACCACGCATGACTGTGTGGAACACAGTGGGAAGGAAAGGCCATTGTCTTATTCAGGGTTTCTACTGCTGCTAAGTCTTGCCATGACCATAAAGCAAGTTGGGGAGGGAAGGGTTTATTATTTGGCTTACAGTTCCACATTGTTGTTCGCCTCTGAAGAAAATCAGGACAGGAACTCAAACAGGGCAGGATCCTGGAGGCAGGAGCTGATACAGAGGCTATGAAGGGGTCCTGCTTACTGTCTTGCTTCCCATGGTTTGCTCAGCCTGATTTCTTATAGAACCCAGGACCAGCGGCCCAGGGATGGCACCACCCACCAGAGTTGGGCCCTCCCACACTGATCATTAACTGAGAAAATGCCTTACAGCTGAGAAAATCTCATGGAGACATTTCCTTATCTGAGGCTCCTTGCTCTCTGATGACTCCAGCTTGGTGAAGCTGATACACAGCCAGCCAGTCCACCCGTGAACACATTCTAGAGGAGCCTCTGTCAGTCTATGTGGAATAGAACTCCTGGGTGGGGTGTGAACTGGGATATAGCCTTTCTGTAGCCAAAACTAATAGTTTAAAAACTTACCGATGAATTTCAGTCTGAAGTCCCCCACTGTGAAGTCAGACAACCAGCAGATCGCCTTCCAGAACACTTCCTTGGACCTGGTTTTAGTATTTGTTTTTAAGAACTAGAGTGAAGGCACGCTAAAGAGCCAAGAAACCCTCACCAAATAGTCTTAACCTTGATGGAAAGAGCCCCTCCCTGACTTTCCTGCACGTAAAGTCTGAGAAAGAAAAGACTAGCTATGTTTTTTGTCAAAACATGGAAACAGGACCGTCTGGGAATTCATTTTATCCCCCAGTATTTGTTCAAATACTTGACAGCAGAGGAACACCACTGCTCCTAAAAAGTGGGCTGATGACCACACGTGTAAAGCAGTTTGTAGTCACTTTGGGTCTTCTCCTCATGCTTGCGTTTGAAATAAATTTTAAAGCCTAGTCTTTCTTTCTCTCTTTTTCTCCCTTCCTTCTTTCCTTCCTTCTTTCCTTCCTTCTTTCCTTCCTTCTTTCCTTCCTTCTTTCCTTCCTTCTTTCCTTCCTTCCTTCCTTCCTTCCTTCCTTCCTTCCTTCCTTCCTTCCTTCCTTCTTTCTTTCTTTCTTTCTTTCTTTCTTTCTTTCTTTCTTTCTTTTTCCGAGACAGAGTTTCTCTGTATAGCTTTGGTGCCTGTCCTGGAATTCACTCTGTAGACCAGACTGGTCTCAGACTCACAGAAATCCACCTGCCTCTGCCTCCCAAGTGCTGGAATTAAAGGTATGCGCCACCACTGCCCGGTTTAAGGCTAGTGTTTCTAAAGTGTCTTATTCTACTTACAAATTTTGTTATTCTAGCTCTCAGTCTAGAAAATTCTAGCATTACTTGTGAAAATTTATATGCAAGTTGAGTAAATAACAGTGAATTGGTGCTCATAAACATATTGTGCAGAACCAATAAATTCAACCTATTTTATTTGCTTCATTAATAATTCTAATAGAAATTTACCAAATATTTAGATTGTTCTTATAAATGTACCATTTAGTGATTACTCTTACATTATGATGACTCATTTGTTTTTGTGTTTTTCAAGACTGGGTATCATTACATAGCTCTGGCTGTCCTGGAACTCACTATGTAGATCGGGCTGGCCTTGAACTCACAGAGATCTGCCAGCCTCTGCCACCCTAGTGCTGGATTAAAGGCGTGTACCACTAATCCCAGTGGCTACGGTGACTCTATGGCCTTGCCACACCACAATGTTGAGTATAGATATGGTAAACTTCTCTTCTGCTTATCATATAAAAAAAACAATCACACATCTAAGTCATTTAGTAAACAAATTTAAATTGGAATTATAAACCCTACCAGTATGCTAGGAATCTGGTTGTTTAGTGGTACATAGTAGACGTCTCTGTCTTGAGATAATACGCATCTTGTTTTCTTACAGGTTGTAGGTTCGCTGGACTTCCGTGGGCACTTATCACTCAACTGCAGCCATATAGCAAGCCAGAATGGCACCAGCATGCCCTGGAGGCATGGCAGGGGTGTGCTGCACTAGCTAGCTATCCCCTCCATCCAAGGCTAATACACATTTGAGAATGGTCACTTTTGACACAAAAGACTTGTAAATTATACATTGTTGATTTTAAGACTTCCTGTATGTGTTTATTAGAAATTACTAAAGGCCTGTGGAACTCCATGATGAACATGAGCACAATATTTGTGTTTTAATATCCCTTTGAGCATCAGCTTTTGTAAACAGCATCCCTGGAAATTGTAGTCTTTTCTCCAATTCAAAAGGAAGAACAATTGCATTTTACTAGCAACATCTAGTAATTGTAGAAATTTCTTATCACAAATATAGAAACTGCATAAGTCAAACATAAAACATGGCAATAAACACTAGTTATAACATACAATCGCAATGCAGTATGTTTTCCATTAGTTTGTTATTGTACCATTGATATGCTGCCTAGACACAAATACATGATAAATGAGGCTGATTTTATTTCTGCATAGATGATATAGTATGAAACATATATTTATTAGTATATTATTAAATATCTTTAATAATTAATTTTACTTTAAAAATATTTATTCTATGTAACTATGTATATATGTACGTATGTGTTTAGGGGGTATGTACACATGAGTATAGGCAACCAAAGAGACCAGAAGAGGGTATTAGATTCCCTATCTTGAGTTACAAGCAGTTGTGAGCTACCAAATATGGGTTCTGAGAAGCAAATTCTGGTCCTCTGCAAGATCAGTTTGAGCTCTTAACCACTGCACCATCTCTCTAGCCACAATATTTAATTTTAAAAGCCCATATTTTATCATGTTGTATAGCAAATTAGACAGTTTAGAATCTACAAACTTTATGTACATTTCTCTTGCTATGTACATAGATCTATACTAACACATTCATAAATGCAGTCTGTTAGCGTGTGCTGCTGAAGCTAAGTGTCTCACACATATTCTTTCCAGTAAGGCTCAAGGCAGGCAATCAGGTAGATAATTAACCTCATTCCTGTGAGCTGAAACGGCTTTAGTAACTGACCGAAAACACTTAGCTTCTCAACATGGAGCGCAAACATAAGTCTAATTCTGGTTGATTCTTTATGGACATGCTACCTATATTCCCAATTTATATTATCATCTGGAACCTACTTCTGCAAAATTCTCAAGGAGCTGAAGAAACTGGAGAAAGGTGGTAATCATATGGAAACATTACTTATAAACAAATACAAAATATTAAAATGATTATTTAATACTAACTAAAGGATGCATACTTACTGCAAAATAATGATTCTACATATAGGAAACTCCCTGGGTACATTAAAAATATTATTCAGCCTGCCATAAAACAAATGATACATAATTTTCAGGCTTTAATATGTCTTGTTCTTGTGAAATAACGATCTAGGATCTGTGTTGCCTATCTTATTTCTGAGATAAGCCAAATGATAAGACCCTGCAACAGCCCATGCTTCCTAACATTTATAGTGTTTTCTTGTCAGACACAAAATGAAGGCAGAGATGGCAGGCTTTCAACCTGCTTTTAGCTATTGTGTAGGCCAACTGAGAAGCCAAGGCACTTTTAGAAACAGCAGCTTCCAGAAGCCTGTGGAGTTTTTCCCTACAATATAGCATAATACCTACCTGTGACTTGCCTCCATGGAAGATGTCCAGATTCTCATCTATGGAAACCCTGTGTGGGCATGCGCTGCACATATGTGAGTTCACAGGATGGAGCAGGCAGAATCCCCACACAAAGTCTCCCTGGGTACGTCTCCTGTTACTGCTTACCTTGGCTGATCCACCGTGGCAGGCTCATTGAACCAAAAGGCCTGTGATGTTCTTACCGTCTTAGGATAAATATTCTTTTAGGCACTCAACAGTATCTAACCATCTCATCTTTCCCAGCTAGGTAGACAAGCCCAACTTTCCTACAGAATACAGCTCCCCCCAGCCTGGTCAAGTACTCAGCTACTCCTTGCTGAGAAAGAGAAATCTTACAGGTCACCCATACTGAAATATATTTAAGATTTGCTGAACAAATAAATATATAATAAAAAAAAAAAAGAGGTTCTTTCTAGACTTTCTTCTGCTGAGTCCTTTCTTTTCCAAAACCCAGATCTGAATGAGCATTTTCTTATTTTTACTTCATTTAGTACAAGTTTGATCTGAGCCGGGCCTTCATCTGGGTCCAGTTCAACCAGTAACAACTGTGTTTGCTTTATTTCTAATACCCCAGTGCACACCCATGGCCTGCATTGCCTTCCCGAACAGCATCCAGAGATGCAGTAGCAGGTGCTCTGGGTGTGGCTTTATCTAACTGCGTTAGAATTTCAACTTCCAAGCTGGATTTTCTTCTTAAGTCTACACAAGGTTGGTAGGTGGGAGAAGGGCCCAGAGGCAGGAGGAGGAGGGGGCCCGAGGGAAGCCTGGAACTTAGCCTAGTGTTGAAGAGACGCAGAACTTTACAAAGGCTTACTGGTATGGAAAAAAAAATCCCAGGGGATGTTAGCAAAAGCATGGGGACTGTAAACGCCAGATAATAAGAACCCGCCATCAGGAACGCGAAGGACCTTTTCAGGAGAGAAGCATCGAGAATTCCAGGAAGCACGTATTCAAAGCCTGTTTCCTAGGCAGCTGAAGCCACCCACCTTCCCTTGAACAAACGGAGGCCGATTCAGTTCTCAAAAGTGCCATTTGCCTCGGCTTTCAAAATAATCCCGAGTGTTCAGCTGGGTTCTCTTGCCTTTTGAAAGCAGCCTGCAGGAAAAGGGCTTCGTGTTGTTCCCTAGCAGACCGTGGACACACTTTAATCACACACCTTGCCCTACAACACAGGCCCCACTTCTATGATGTCTTTAACCTAAGCGGCAGCTCCAGTACCTCCAGAGACAGTGTCTTTCCTCTTTTTTCGCTCCTTTAAAAATGAACAGAGTGAAGCATTTATTATTGGTATCTGAAACCCCACAGTAGCTGCTTAAAAAGTCTGGCTTGACTTCAGGGAAATGCAAATTAAAACTGCTTTGAGATTCTGTCTCACCCCAGTCTAAATGGCTATTATCAAGAAAATAAAGACCATCAACCGCTGAGGGAAACAGAAAGCCTTACTCACTGCCGGGAGGAGTGTGAACTGGTGTAGCCATTGTGGACAGCTGTATGGTGCTTTCTCAGAACGCTTAAAATGAAGCTGTTGTATGGCCCTTCTATTCTGATCCTGAACGCATACATACAGGACTCCATGTCTTTTGACACTGTGTTCATTGCTTCTCCATCCACAGCAGCAAGGGAAAGGAGTCAGCCCAGATGTTCATGAACAGATAGTGAAAGTGTGGTGCACAGACACAGCAAAGCTTCATTCTGCTACAGAAAGCAGAAAGGTTATGAAAGTTGAAGGAAAATTAGTGAACCTGGAAACTATATTAATAAAGAAAACATGTCCTCTTATATGCAGATAAATGTATGTATATATAAGCCAGGGAATTATAAAAGGAGACAAGAGAGAGAGGTGGGGGGGGAGAGAGAGAGAGAGAGAGAGAGAGAGAGAGAAAAGTATAGAAAAAATGGGTGAATAATAGAATAAGTGTCAAGAAGACAGGAAGGAGGCTGCTGGAAATGGATGGGTACACAGTTGGCAAGGACATGAAGGGGAAGAAAGGAGGATCAACAAAAAACAAGTTTCAGGTTTAACACACACACATGTAAATGTGGCTTTAGTTAGACTATGGTACATTTATATGATAAAATATTATATAGCCAGTATTGAACATATTATACAAAAATAATGATATACAGGGAAGTTTAGGCCATAGTGTTATTGTCATTATTACAATGATGGGAAAGGATCAACAAATACTCTCCCCCTGAGCTATGTCCCCAGAATACAGAATCAAATGAAAGCAAAAACATAAAATTAGCCCAACAAAGTAAAAAGTGGGTCTGGAAAGAAAAGAATCAAAATGTTAATTATTTTTAAAAAAATAATAAAGAGAACACAACGCACAAAACAAACAAGAATTGTACAGTATAAAGCTACGGGGCTAGCACGGAGCTTGGCAGGGGCGCACCTGCCTGGCACACTTAGGTGTTAGGTTCAATCCGCAGTTTTAAAGAAAGCGCACAGGGTTTTCTGTGATCTCAGACTCTTCTTCCAGATCTCTTCTCTCCACCCAAAGCACCGAGTCTCGTCTTCAGAGGCCAACATCTTATTCTGCCCTAGGTATGTAAGAGCTCTTTGAAGGCATGTCCTGTCCTCAGGACCGTTCTTATTTTCCTCTTGTACACAGACATCCACCTTCGAGGACTAAGCACGGAACTACACACAGCAGGCATAGGACTGAATGCTTCAGCAGCAGGGCCAGAGCAGTGTGAGGCAGGAGGGGATGTTAGGGGTCCAGACAAAGCGATGAGCTCACTCGCTTAAGAGACACAGAAATGCAGAAGGTGTTTTCATGAGCCTGTGCATTCTCTAGGAGGAATGAATGATGTTTTAATTTGAAAAAAGTCTTTCTCTCTCTCTCTCTCTCTCTCTCTCTCTCTCTCTCTCTCTCCTTTCTCTCGTCTGTCTGTCTCTGTGACTTTCTGTCTCTTCCTCTGTGTGTCTGTGTGTGTGTGTGTGTGTGTGAGAGAGAGAGAGAGAGAGAGAGAACAGAGAGAGAGAAAACACAGAGAGAGAGAGAACAGAGAGAGAGAGTTCCTCAATAGGATCCCTTAGCACCCAATGTAGAATTTGGTCGTGCTAACAACTACACTTGCGCTGAACAAATGCAAACACCCGGTCTCCACCGCATTGTGCCACCACTTACATCACAAACTCTAATTGAGGTTAGAGGACACGCGGAGCACAGTCAACCACAGCACCTACAGGATCCTAGTTTGGAGCAGCCTTTAGAAAAAAACAATGTAGGCAGAGAACAAGAGACAGACAGTCCCTTAAAAGTCACCCCCAACACTGTCTATTATAGTTTCCCAGAGAGCCTGGCATAGTTGCCCTTCTGTGAGGACACAGCAAATCCAGTCCTTTCCTGCTACGACTGGAATGTCTTACAGGGTGGGGATTTGGAAAAAGGCTTAAGGTAAGCCTTGGCAAAACCAACTCACAGTCCAGCGGCAAGATGTATTTTTGTTTTGACTTGTTTTGGCTTGACTTTGAGTATGTAGTGTTTTATAAACACTTGATTTGCAATGGCTGCTTTTCTATGGCGCAGGTGTGCTCCAGTTTGCCCAGGCCCACCTCATCCTAGTCATTCTCGTCACACTTCTTGTAACTTAAATTTAGCATCCTCACTGCCATTAGGAATGCAACCATGGGAACAGAGATTCTCGTAGCAGGAAGACTATAGTGAAAATACTCCTTAGTAGGCAGCATCCAGCAAGTGCTTCTGCTGTACTGGATTCTATCCTGTGAATTTTGTATATTGACAGCACCTACCGTTCCAAACAGGCTAAAGCCTACACTGCTGGGATTCTACTCTGGTTCCTTCCAACCACTTCTGCTAGGCTGAAGGCATCCAAGTTGAGTATTTGGAACTCTTGTTCAGATGACTGTCTTAAAGACAGTAGAACCTTGCAATTTCCTGATCTCCCAAACCCTTTCCCAGCAGTGACATTGGCTACAGATTGCTTAGCTAGAAAACTCCCAACACAGAATCAGGATGGGACTTCATCTGAAATCTTATCTTCAATGGGCTTCTCCTAATGACACATTTGATTATTCATATTTCGTGCATAAAGACATCAAAAGCCAGATTCACTCATGCTACAGGTTACAAAAGGCAAGTTGCAGAGCTAGCTCTATCAGACCTTCTGTGAGATTTCTCATGGTGCAGTAAGACATGAAAGGAAGAGATTTGTTGGGTGATGGTGGCACACACTTTTAATCCCAGCACTCAGGAGGTAGGGCAGGCAGATCTCTGAGCAAGGCCAGCCTGGTCTACAGAGTGAGTTTCATGACAGTCAGGGCTACACAGAGAAACCCTGTCTCAAAAAAAAAAAAAAAAAAATGTGAAAAAGAAACTGCATAAGTCATTTTTACAATGGTGTGCTGGTTTATCCCTTCTTCCCTCTCCATTCACTCCCTGTTATCTAGGGGCTCTTACCTTGGGAAATTCTATACTCACAAAAGGATTTTGCTGAGGAGTAAAATTATTAGAGGGCAGTATTAATAGAAATCTTTGCTAGTAGACACATTGCTCTATGTAGCCAATAAATGATTCATTATCACCATATTGACAAAAAAAAAAAAAACTCCATAGCTTAGTTAGCAGTTTTGCACTGTTGCAATTGTTTTTGAAACAAATATAAAACAATGAGTTATATATTCATATACTTAATACTGATCGCAACCTACTCTGTACAGATGTGGGACTGCAGTGATGACCAAAGCAGGGCCTCTGCAAAGCTGCACTCTGGGAGTTAGTTATTCCTTGAGGCTACAACCATTGCTTTCCAGAAATATATGTGAAGTATGGTGCTCACCTTCCTCAGGCTCGCTCTGACCAGAGAATGGCAGGACCCTTTCTGGACTGGCCTGCAACATTTTTGGAATCCCATCAGGTTCTGTGCTTTGATATCATCCTTAATTATCCCCCCCACCACAAGCACAGCAACACCATTCTGCATTTTCCTTAAGTTAATTAATTACTTATTTTCTCTGTTTACACCTGGATTCTTATTGCAGTAGAATATTACTTATATTACAAATATGAGTTAAATAATTATCCAAAATTTCAAAAGGCTAAGATTCCTTTGGAGGTCACCAAAATACATCACAACAAAACGCACACACACACACACACGTCCTATGTTTGCAGAGGCCTTACGTGCCTCTCTTCTCTCTTTCTTCCTCCCTTTCTTCCTCTCCTAGAACAAACATCCTAAGTCCGTCATAATTAGTTATTCATTTTCCTTCCTTCCAAAAGCAGCACACAGATCTTTGTCCTTACATTCACTGGCCATTCTTGTCTGCCTCCATCTAAGAAAATAAAAGGAAATCTTTGTTTTTTATTTTTATTCTTTTAGTGTAAAAGATCATCTTGAAATTGGTTATAATGCTCATAACATTTATTCTATTTCCATTATTGAACAATTATAGAAAATGCCCTTATATTTCTGTTCCATTGGTCAGTAAATTGTTTAATAATCAATCAGTTTTGCTCCTTGATCAACTTAGTTATAGCCTGATATCAAACAAATTCTATGGCTGAAATCTCTAGTGGTCAGTTTAGGTCAGTCTCTTTAACACAAATAACAATGATTATACTGAAACCTTAGCTTGTAACCTTACAGAGGCAGGAGACACATCTACAGTTTAACACAGTTAATTGAAGTACCCCGCCCAGAGAATCCCACACCGAGTAAGTATCAGCATCCAGAGTGGAAAAGGAGAGGGAAACAGGAAATGAGTTGCCGAGGGCTAATGCAGAAAACCAAAGAAATTGCAAAGATAGTTAACTAAATATGTTTAACTAAGAAAAAGGTAAAACTGAACTTTGAATGAGAAACTCTGTGCTTTAATATTCTAGCTATACAGTCTTTCCACGGTCCTCTGCCTCTTTCATATAGCACACTGTCTCCGGGGTCCCAGAGTTTATGAATACTTATGAGTGACAGTCATGGAGAAGCCCCACAGGGGTGACTATCTACTCGACTTTACATCAACCTCTGAATTACCTACCCCCGAGGACTATACTGCTTACATAATTCAGGAAGTCCAGGTAGGATAGACCTGGAAAATGCTAATGTGTATAGTCTGTAAAGGAGTCCTCTGTGTTCCTGCCTGTCATAGCAACAGCAAAATTGGCTGTTGAAAATGTTTGAAGGATCTCAATCAATGGACTTCATGCTTCACAACACCTTTGGGAACAATCACCCGCTTATATTATATGGGTCGGTGGCTAAAGTACTTGCCACGTGAGTGTGAGGACTGGAATTCTGACCTTCAGAACCCATTAAAGTTGTATGAGGTGTCACGTGTCTGTAATCCCAGCATGCCTTTGAGGAGACCACAGGTGGAGAAGGTTGCCAGTTAGCAACGAATGACAGGAGGCTCCACACCAGCACCCAAGGCTGTCCTCTGACCTTCACTTGTGAGTCGTTCACACACTTCCTGTGTGCGGGGTTCCAGACCAGTGCTGGGAAATGCGGAATAAGTAGTTTCTGCACAGAGGGTTCCTAAAATGACTCCTGGGGCTAACGATCTCTTTGTCTTTGAGTTATCATCCCTGTAATCAGACTTCAACACAGCCAAGTTTTACCTTCTTTCTTTGGTTTTGCACCTTACGCCTCTGAGTTTCCAGTGATTTGTCACTGTTGTAAAGATGAGCGGAAACGATGTGAAAACCTCTTCCCTTTCGCCCCTGTGGGAAACTGTATAGACAAATAAGGCCTCCTTCCCAAAGTTATCTACGCCTATTCCCTGGTTCTTCTAAATAAGTTGAATCCTATGGCAAGGGGACATTTACAGGGCTGTGATGCTTTGGGGCATTAAGAAGGAAAGATTCTGAGTTATTCGGTGGACTCGATCTAACCTCATAAACTCATAGGACACCCTATCACCACTTCTGTCCCCCACCTTCAAGACAACATTATCTTAAAATGATGGAAGGTTTGGCTGGCCCCTCCAGTGACTTTAGACTAAGACGTTGCTCCTTCTGTGGCTTCTTGTTCCCACTTGTTAATTATACTTTTCGGTTTTACCTCAAATTGTATTCATCTGTTTGCCTCTACATGAAAGAAACATTAAGCAACAAGAATCAGGAGAGGCGGGCTCCTTTGAAGAGAGAGGCTCTTCTTGGAATTCCTGAAGCTGTGATACAGAGGAAGCCACAAGCCCAGCTGGTCTTTCACATGGCCGAGCATGTGGCCAGGACCTGTCGGGACAGGCTCCTCAGGCAGCACCCTGCCCTGCTTATCAGAATGATACTCATATTTTTCCTGGATTGCTCACTCACATCTGACCTTTTTCAACAGTTGTAGGTCGCTGTCCAAACCTGTGTTGGGTTGGAAGTGGTTTTCACATACAAATGATGACTGTGATAAACTTGGAAACTAGCAAGGGAGATTAAAACTCGGAATGTCCGAGTGCCTCTGGCTTATAATCCACCATGCTGTAACCCCCGTGCTGCCCTGCCGTTCCTTAGAGTTTGCTCGTCGATGAGAGCTGATGGCGAGTACTGGATCTAGTCATCCCTTTGAAGACAGAGAGCCTCAAACTTCTGTACACCTAATCCACCCGTCTGGGTCAACTTGTACTGCCAACTTGTTTCCATATGAAGACAGTCGACTTGACTTGGACCTGTATGGGGAGGAGATATCTGGAGTGCACGTTGCAGAAAGGATATCAACACACACAGCAGACAGTATATGAATGAGTGGGTGTCAAGTTCAATAACGACTAGACTATGCATAGTCCCAAAGCTCAAATGAAAATGTGACTACAGGTCAGGGCATTTGGGGGTAGCAAGTGACTGGCCAACCCCATTTGCCAGAATTTTGAAGCACTGTAGGAAAGAGATATTTAACTTCATCCAGCTTCTCCAGCCGTGTTTGAAGGACCTGAGCCAAATGTAGGATATTTTCGCTGCAAGCATTTCAGATGCTCATCTGGACTAAAAGTACAGAGCACCTCTATGCCATCTGAGCCCACTGACCTGGCTGTTCTTTGCCTGGATTTCCACCGGCCTCTTGGGTCTCTGGCTGTTTAACAAGCCCTTGTGGTCAGATTTTCCAGAAGTCACCACAGCTTCCTTTCAGCTTATCACAGATAAACCATTCAGTTGTCTAGATTTTAAATTTCAGCACATGCAGTATCTTATATTTGCTTCTCCCAACACCACCCATATGGATTTTTATTGTTTACTCTTTTTAAATGTGTGTCGAGATATATAGTTGCTACAGAATGCTTATCTGCAGCATCTGTTCCAGACTAAAAGGGAAAGATTCTCAGGACGGAGGTGAAAAAGAACAGGAAACACATCTGGACTCTGGGATTCTGGATCTAAATCTCTCTGTGGCACTGGGTGCTGGGTGACTGTAGAATTCTGCTTTGCGCATGTCCTGATCTGTAAAATGGGAGCCTTTGAAATCTGTGTGCTCACCAGGGTCTCCAACCCCATGCTTTGCTCAGCTAACCTTTCTCTACCTTTCGTCTACCTGCCACCAACTGTTGCTTTTGCTCCATCCAGCCACTCTGGTCTATGCTGCGATCTTCAGCCATGCCCAGCAGCCTCTCTCTAGCAAGGGCATTTGCCCCCTTCTTTCTCCTTGCAAAGTCCTCTCCCCAGGTACCCACCTAATTTGCTCCCCCATGTCCTCAGGTGCATGGTTCAGGCTGAAACCTTTCCTGGCCACCTGTGTTATGTGGCCAACACTGCCCTACCATCCCCTCAGCACACTCCCTAAAGCTTTCCCTATTGGGTGCTTTATAGTCGCCACCCACTCTTCCAACTGCCTGGCATATCGTGTCTTTATTTTACAGACTACTCTCACTCCCACTGACTGCACGGAAAGTTGGGGCTGCCTCTTTTGCTCATTACTGCATCCATAGCACTAGAAAAAATAATAATAATCATGGTAATGGGACAAAAGAGGATAATGGGGAATGAACATGATCAAAATATATTGCCATACATGAAAATGTCATAACAAAATCCGTCGTGATTAATATAGATGCAAATTAAAGTTTTCAAAGAAAAAAATGCTGGAAGAATGGCCAAGGAAACTTATATAAAGTGCTAAAGTCCTGCACAGGTATTAGCATGTTGCTGCTAAATGCAGACTATTTAAGGGGAATCACGGGAAAGAAACATTATAGTATCTTCCATGGTAATTTAAATTTTTTTTTATTGAGCTCTACATTTTTCTCTGCTCCCCTCCCTGTCTCTCCCCTCCCCCCTTCAACCCTCTCCCAAGGTACCCATGCTCCCAGTTTACTCAGATCTTGTCTTTTTCTACTTCCCATGTAGATTAGATCCATGTAAGTCTCTCTTAGGGTCTTCATTGTCGTCTAAGTTCTCTGGGATTATGGTTTGTAGGCTGGCTTTTTTTTTTGCTTTATGGTTAGAAACCACCTATCACATGAGTGAGTACATGTGATAGTTGTCTTTCTATGTCTGGGTTACCTCACTCAAAATGATGTTTTCTAGCTCCATCCATTTTCTTGCAAAATTCAAGCTGTTGTTATTTTTTTCTGCTGAGTAGTACTCCATTGTGTAAATGTACCACATTTTCCTTATCCATTCTTTGGTTGAGGGGCACTTAGGTTGTTTGGTGATTTAAAATTTAAACTCACTTTGTGACTTAGACCCTCAACTCCACTCTGAAGCCATGTGTTTTGTACAGTTTAAAGAGTAATCTAAGGCGGCCTTGTTTGTAGTTTTTGAATGAGTGCATTTATTAAGTATACGATGGTCCAAAGTCAAAGAATACGGAGTGATAGAGAGACAGTAAGACATGGTGGAATGAGGCTCTAAGCAAAGCTCCAGCAGAAACCCACTGAGGGAGCCCCTGACTTAAGGGGTTCCCAACTGACAGGTCTGGACAGAGCAGAGCGTCCCTCCAGTGAGGCTTCCGAGTGAATGAGTAAGAGCAGAGAGGTAGCATCATCAACTGGGGCTTCCACATTTAGCAGAAATTATTGGGGGAAGCCCCTTTAAGGCTGCTAGCTTGTGTTTCCGATTGAGAAGTCCAGGCAGGGCAGAGCTTCTTCATGTGAGGTTTCCTCGTAAAACAACAAATAGCAGCGGATAGAGACATCTTCGAGTCAGTGGCTCCCAGCATCCAGCAGAAGTGGGCTAAGGAAATCGAGATGAGCAGCTGGAGTTCCTATTTGTGTTCCCTCCGAGGATCAACTGTGGTTTCTCTTTCATGTTGTAGGCACTTTTATATTACCGGACAAACTGGTAACATCTGTTGGAAGTAGTTTACCTTTTAGCTGTTCCCAAAGCTTTTACGGTTTTACTTGGACTTCTTTGCAAAGAATTAGTTTATCCCTAGACCTTGGAAGACATTTTGAGACAAAGTTGGATCAGAAATGGGAGAGAGAAGGCAACCTTCCGTCCAGAGCCAATTTCTCAGTGATTTACCAATATAACGTACATTATACCATGAAAGAAAGTACTAGCTTATATCTAAGGGATCAGACTTCAACACCTTGAAAGCAGTGACCTTCCTCTCCAGTAAGTAACTCAAGGCAGCTCTGTGATTCAAGACAGGGATTACTTCTGAAAGAGTTGACGAGAATGGTAGTGGAGGGGAGGACAGTATTGACTCTCTGAATCACATCCCATAGACCGCTCACTGTATGGGATGCCATAGACTGCTCACTGTATGGGATGCATAGACTGCTCACTGTATGGGATGCCATAGACTGCTCACTGTATGGGATGCCATAGACTGCTCATTGTATGGGATGCCATAGACTGCTCACTGTATGGGATGCCATCACAAGATCTGGATTCACTTCCTTATTCTATTCAGTAACTGAGGGGAGTAAAATTTTCCCTTCCTCAATCTCAGGTTCTCTTCCTTTCAGTTCATGTAAAAATAGCCATCGTTTCCCAATGCTTTTGCTTTGTGTGCAAGCCTCATTTCTAAGAAATGAGGCCATGACCCTGAAATTTTGCAAACTATTCATCTCTTCGCCGGGGCAGGAGGTTGTTATTATTGTTTAGTGAGAAGTGTAGACACCACCCGTTCCCTTGACCTCAAAAGGATGCCTGCCACTTAATCATTTGTTCAAGATTTTTGCTTTGAGGTGTTAGGTTCTATTTGGCAAGTTTGTTCCCAGTCTGTGACTTTCTTCACTTCCAGCTTTGATAGCTGTCTGGCACGTTCCCTTCCGTAGTCAGATGGTCCTCCAGAGACTCAAGCTGCGTCCCAGACGGTTATCTCACTCAGCTATGCAATCTGAGAGACAAGAAGAAAAGTCCTTTGACTGGTGAACTGGAGGAAAGCAACTTCTGGAAACCCAGGCTATTTTCATCCATGTGTCCTCTTATTTCTACAGGCCCTTGCCCTCTGTCTGTCCCCCACTCATCTCTACTAGGAATCCATCTTATGGTTTCATCCAAGAAACAGAGGAAGGGAGGATGGGTAGGTGGGGGGGCTTTCTCAGAGTTTTGTGAAAGACTATATCACTCTTGCTGGCCATCCAAGCAAGGCCTCAGGCTGTCTTCACTACTGGTGGCTTATCTGCATCATTGACCCAGTTACTTCACAAGGAAGACCATTTGCTTAGACACTTGAGAAATTGGAGACCCGTTCATTTCCATGAGCCTTTTGGCCAGCCCTAAAATTATCAGAGTTAACTATGAATAGCCATTGCTAGATTCCTATTGGAACCCATAATATTAAGACCAATAATTCTGAAATTATTATAATAAGAATAATAACCAGTAATAACAAATAGTGATTCTGTTTTTGATGATAACATTCCACTGGGTACTGGGGTGATAGGAACACACTATAGAAAACAGATGTGTTGACTGCTATCACCTTCCAGGAGTTAGTATCTGAGACCCAATACATATCAATAGGACAGGGTTTCCTGAAAAAGACTTAGCAACATTTGACCAATAACTAATTCTTTCTCTAAAAACAGAACTTCGGGAATGTGTAAAATTCAGAAAGCCATGAGTGGTGAATGCTTTCTGAAAGTGCTGGGTTATGTGTTTCTAAAATCATTTTCTTTGTTTCCTTCTGATTTTCTTAGACCTTGGATCTTATCCTCAGGCAGCTGAAGGCACAGCTTTATCAAAGGCCCCAGCAGTCAGAAAGACAGCACTTGTGGCCCTGCCATTGTCTAGGCTCCTTGGATGGCTCCACAGCTCTCTCTGGGTGATCTTCCTCTTTGCAGTGGACACAGCAAGACTGTCGCTTTGTGAATGATAGGACTAGTACACAAACAGATGAAGATCATATGTAGGCCATGTGTTAGCGGGAGCCAAACTGTCTTTAAACTACCCAACAATACCTCAAAGTCCTGCTCACACTTGACAGAGAGCCTTGGTCTTTCATTCGGCTCACATGTTTCTTGGAAAAGTATTTTTCTACTCAGCCTGACTGATTTTCTGCTTCATGCTGTACATCACTTGCTTGCTAGAGAGCATCTCCCTTCCGTCTCATTTCTGCTCCATCCTCATACTCCGTGAGGCAGCACCCCAACTAACTGCAGAAAGCAACCAACCCAAGTTTGTGTTCTATAAGACTTTGACTAAACGTTTAGGGCAGTGTGAAGTTTTAATATGGCAGCATTACCACAAAGCAGGCCTGGAGGGTGTTGGCAAGAAGTCTCAGTGGGTAAAGGCACTTGCTGTCAAGCTTGAAGGCCTAAGTTCAATACCCATGACTACACCTTGGAAGAAGATAACCCAAGTACTGAAAATTGTCTTCTGATCTCTCTGTATATGTCATAGTACATGTATGCCAACACACACACCATACATACATACATACATACATACATACATACATACATGTAATAATATTCTAGTGGAGAAAAAAGTATGTGTGAGCATACTAAGTCTTTAGGCTAACCATCCCCTTCTCCATGACTGTGTTTCCCAGCCTATACCTGACTTTCTCCAGACTCTTTCTGGCTCCCTGGCACCAACAGCTCCAGGTTTCTGTTACCTTCTTGAGCACTGAAGGCTTAGCAATCAGTGTTAACATCTGGTCTTCGTCTTCTTTCCCAATACGTCCAAGCGGGCTGGTTTTTCAAGACAACAGGTTATCTGCTTCAGAGAAGGGTTGCAGTTCTCAGTCCAGAGGCAAAAGTGGCTGCCAGTGGGTCTGGTCTCTAATAACACTGTTTATATCATCTTATTGCACTGTGTTTGAAAACTGTATCTTTATTTTTAAGTTTTTATTAGCAATGCACAATCTTTGCAGAAAATGGTGGTGTTTAGTACAGTATCTTCATACTTCGTACTTCATACCTTCATCTCTCATTCACCTCCCCACTTCCAACTGGTCCTCCTCTTTACCAGCAGTCCCCCTTTTACTTTAGAGCAACATGCACACACATACACACACACGCACACACATATATACACACACATACACACAAAAAAATCTATATTTCACATGTGAGAGAAAATGTGACGTTTGTCTTTCTGAGTCTGGCTTGTTTAACATAATCTACCATTCCATACACATAAATGACATGATTTCGTGTGTGTGTGTGTGTGTGTGCGCGTGTGTTTGTGTGTATGTATGTATGCACGTGTGTATGTTTTTGCTCCTTCTACCACATGTGTTCCGGAACCAATTCACGCTACCAGGCTTGAAGGCAAGCAATTTTATCTGCTAAGCCATCTCTCTGACTCCTTAAGGAGTCCTTATTATAGTAAAATCTGACATTTAACACAAGTTCAAGACCTCCCTAAGCTAAAGAGTTAGTTCAAGGTCAACCTGAGCAATTTAATGAGTCTGTCTTAAAATAAAAGAGAATCAGGACGAGGAATGTAACTCAGTGGTAAAGAGCTTGGCTCAAATATGTGAGATTATGGGCTCAATTCTTAGTATCTGGGGGGAAAAAAACCTCCCTAAATTATGTCTTATGTCTTCTTGCTAAAAATGTGAAACATATTTTGTTAAGATTTTATTTATTTATTATATATACAGTGTTCTGCCTACATGTCTGCCTGCAGGCCAGCAAAGAGCACCATGTCTCAATATAGACAGTTGTAAGTCACCATGAGGGTGTTGAACTCAGGACCTCTGGAAGAACAGTCAGTGCTCTTAACCACTAAGCCATCTCTCCAGCCCACAGATACATGTTTAAGCATTTAAACACACACACAAAATCTAGCCAACAAATGAACAAATGAATGCTGTCCATCAGGAGATACTGGCTGAAAGAACAGGCATGTGTGCATGCATACACACATACATATACATACAATTGTGTATAGGATACATACATGCACAAATGAAATTGTGCCATTTGCATGGATAGAACTGTAGATCATTGTGTTAAATGAAATAATCCAGGCTCAGGAAGACAAAGGTCACATTTTCTGTCAATATGTGTAATTTACATTTAAGTATAGGCAGCAGGAGGGGAACTCCTCTCAAGCCCCAACCAAATACTCTCTTCGAGAGAAGCTTGGGTTAGGGAGGTTATTGCCTTAAAGCCCAGAGCCCAGAGCCCAGAGCTGATCTCAAGGAACTCAAAGGCATGAAGGGCTTTTTTAAAAATGAAAAGGAGGAACGAGGGAATAAGGAGCAAGATTATATATGAAATGTCATCTTCATCATCATCAAAGGCACATGACTCCTTTATTTATATTTTTCTTTTCTCTGGTCTGTATTTCAAGAGACTGTTTTCTACTGGAGAAGGAACCACAAGCACATTCCTTTTCTTTAAGCCAAACACCACAGTGATTTCTATGCTTCAGGACAGCTGCTGCGCCAGCTTGAAGAATACGGACGGGCAATACTCACTCTGACATAATTGACATAATTGGCGGGTCACCAGAGCTAGGTTAACTTCCTAGTCGTTCACTTGTGGCTCCTTTTAGAATGGAAGATGCTGAGCAAAGGGAAGGAAAGGTCTCACAGAGGTCAAAGGGAAATGACCTAACTCTTCAGAGGGAAGCTGACAGTTGTAACTCTTGAGGGGGAAGCTGCTGGAGAGCCACCCTTATGACTTCTTAGTTCTGTTGAGGAATATTAATTTCACGTGTGTGACTTTTGTTTACGCTGCATTTGTTTATCTCTGTGAGGCTGTGCTTTTGGGCCTGTCTAAAACACCTGCTCATCCTAAATAAGGGCCAACGGCCAACAGCCCAACAGTAAGGCAGGAGCATGGATAGGCGGGGCTAGCAGACAGAGAGCATAAATAGAAGGAGAAATCTGGGAGGAGAGAAGCAAGGAGAGAACAAGGGGAGGAGGACATCAGGGGCCAGACACCCAGCTACACAGCAAGTCACGGAGAAAGAAGCAAAGAAAGGTATACACAAATAGAGAAAGATAAAAGCCCAGAGGCAAAGGGTAGTCAGGATAAATTAGGTTAAGGAGAGCTGACAAGAAATAAGCCACGCTAAGGCTGGGCATTCATAACTACTTTGTATGTGATTCATTTGGGAACTAGGTGGGGAGCCCCTGCCCCCGCAAAGGCCAAAGGAGTAAAACAACACAACACAGTTCCAACAGCCCACCAGGATCTTTAGCATACTGACACTTCTGCCAGCATCCACTCCCAGCTCCACTCCCTGGAACAGACTTGCCCCTACACTGGACATGGCTAGAACTATCTCTCTTTTGGGTCCTAGCCTGAGCATCATCTCTTTCTGCTCATTCTTCAGTCCCATTTACCACACAGTTTATACCAGCATTCCCCCTCCTTAGATTTCTTTTTTTCTCCCTTTGTAAAAAACACTTGTATCTCTTGCTGTTGTCTTTCTCATCATACCAGAAGTTTGAAAATATTTTCAGAAGCTGATTATTTGATGGCTGATTTTGATTTTGAAGTCTAGTACCAAACTGGCCTCAAACTCACGTGCCCCCGTCTCAACTTTCAAGTACTGAGATAATGGGTAGGTGCCAATACATCCAGTTTGCAAATGTTTTCTGGAAAGAGCCAGAGAGTGAAGACTTTAGATTTGTTCCATCCAGCATTTGTTGTAACAACTCAACCCTGCTGCTGGGTGGAAAGTTAGCCATTAGCTAGAAACCCATAATGCTGTTGATGGTATTGACTTTTATACTCCATGTGTGTGTCATGAGATTTTATTCTTCTGTTTTTACTGCATTGTGAAATATAAAAATCAACTCTACAACACATGGGCACAGGAGACCACTTCCTACGTATAACCCCAGCAGCACAGACATTAAGGGCATCAGTGAATAAATAGGACCTCCTGAGACTGAGAAGCTTCTGTAAAGCAAAGGACACTGTCACTAAGACAAAAAGGGAACCCACTGACTGGGAGAAGATCTTCACCAACCCCGCAACTGACAAAGGTCTGATCTCCAAAATATATAAAGAACTCAAGAAACTAGACCGTAAAAGGCTAATCAACCCAATTATAAAATGGGGCACTGAGATGAACAGAGAATTCTCAACAGAAGAAGTTCAAATGGCCAAAAGACACTTAAGGTCATGCTCAACCTCCTTAGCAATCAGGGAAATGCAAATCAAGACAACTTTAAGATACCATCTTACACCTGTCAGAATGGCTAAAATAAAAACCACCAATGATAGCCTTTGCTGGAGAGGTTGTGGAGAAAGGGGTACACTCATCCATTGCTGGTGGGAATGCAAACTTGTGCAACCACTTTGGAAAGCAGTGTGGTGGTTTCTCAGGAAATTCGGGATCAACCTACCTCTGGACCCAGCAATACCACTCTTGGGAATATACCCAAGAGATGCCTTATCATACAACAAAAGTATATGTTCAACTATGTTCATAGCAGCATTGTTTGTAATAGCTAGAACCTGGAAACAACCTAGATGCCCTTCAATGGAAGAATGGATGAAGAAAGTATGGAATATATACATATTAGAGTACTACTCAGCAGTAAAAAGCAATGACTTCTTGAATTTTGTATGCAAATGGACGGAAATAGAAAACACTATCCTGAGTGAGGTGAGCCAGACCCAAAAAGAGGAACATGGGATGTACTCACTCATATTTGGTTTCTAGCCATAAATAAAGGACATTGAGCCTATAATTCGTGATCCTAGAGAAGCTAAATAAGAAGGTGAACCCAAAGAAAAACATATAAGCATCCTCCTGAATATTAAACTTCATCAGGCGATGAAAGGAGACAGAGACAGAGACCCACACTGGAGCACCAGACTGAAATCTCAAGGCCCAAATCAGGAGCAGAAGGAGAGAGAGCACGAGCAAGAAACTCAGGACCGGGAGGGGTGCACCCACACACTGAGACAATGGGGAAGTTCTATCGGGAACTCACCAAGGCCAACTGACCTGGGTCTGAAAAAGCATGGGATAAAACCAGACTCGCTGAACATAGCAGACAATGAGGACTACTGAGAACTCAAGAACAATGGCAATGGGTTTTTGATCCTATTGCACATAATGGCTTTGCGGGAGCCTAGGCAGTTTGGATGCTCACCTTACTAGACCTGGATGGAGGTGGGTGGTCCTTGGACTTCCTACAGGGCAGGGAACCCTGATTGCTCTTCGGGCTGACGAGGGAGGGGGACTTGATTGGGGGAGGGGAAGGGAAATGGGAGGTGGTGGCAGGGAGGAGGCAGAAATCTTTAATAAATAAAATAATTAATTAAAAATTAAAAAAAGAAATATAAAAATCAGTCGCAGCTTGCAGGTGACAGATGGTGTTTAACCTATGAGCTGTAGTTTAGTGAGTCCTGGGATTGACTGTAAGGTCCAGGAAGGGAAAAATGAATTCAATTCATTCGCTGTTGAGTCTCAAAGACAAAGCACAATGTTTGGCATGTAATGGATGATCTGTGTCATCGAGCTCAAAGCAAAAGACTTATTAACCAGTTGGAAGGCCAAAGGAACAAAAAGATGATAGTAAAATTCTGAACTCGGGAAACTTCCCAGGCAAAATCTGAATATAGGCTACTAAATACCTGCACTCAAATATGTGTTGTCTTAAGAAAAACACCTTTCCTCCATGATATTATGAGGTCCAATAGACACAGAGAAGTCTTCTGCATGCATTAGTACCTACGAGGGTCAAGGACCTGTGAAGCCATGTGGTGAATTGCTATAGATATTGGCATTGGTATGGATTTTGGTTTATTGATACAAAGTTAAGGTCAATTTTGTTATATGTATATTTCTGCTCTTGATTAAGGTATTGTGTTTGTGTAACTCATTTAAAAATGTAATGTATAATTAAGAAATTTAGGTTAATAGATAATCATCTATAATAGTCAAGCTTGTAGTCATGTTAGTTAGATTTTCTAGATGTACAGAGATATATTTCAGATGGATAGGCATTCTTCAAACCTTTCAAAGACTACAGAATATAGCACATTGAAAGGCCTGGTGTGGTAGCACGTATCTTTAACCCAGTGCTGGGGAGGAGTGGGAGCGAGGACAGGTAAATCCCTGGACATCAGTCATGACCAGCCTAGACCATGCAAAAGTTCCAGGTTCAGTAAAAGATTCTGCCTTGAAAGCTAAGAGAACACTTAGGAAGACACTTGACATTGACCTTTGGCCTACTTGTGCCACTCTATTACCCACTCACAGATACACATACATGAACCATGCCCACTCACAGACACACATACATGAACCATGCCCACTCACAGATACATATACATGAACCATACCCACTCACAGATACACATGCATGAACCATACCCACTCACAGATACACATGCATGAACCATACCCACTCACAGATACACAAACAGGAACCATGCCCACTCACAGATACACAAACAGGAACCATGCCCACTCACAGATACACATACATGAACCATGCCCACTCACAGATAGACATACATGAACCATACACACTAATACATAAAAACAAAGACATCGTCAATTCAAAATGTAAATAATTTAAGACTTCTTTTTAAAAAAAAATAATGATCCTAATTTTTAATGCAAGTAGCAGCAACTCACAAGAGAGGCATAAGATTCATGTGTTTGTGTGGTGCATTTTACAACCTCAGGAGCAACTTTTATAAATGACTCTAGTATTTTGATTACTTTGAAGTTGAAATTTTATCATTGCCTAAACCTTGAACTTGTCCTTGGCCCATCCTTGCTGAAGACTATTGTGTTCACTTCTAATGAGGCTTTGGTGTTTCCAGTATTTAGGGAGAACTTTTAATTTTCTAATTTCATGTTTTTGGTGAAGAGACTGCCCTCTGAGAAAGAGTCTTTGCCTAAAGCCCACTGGGCCTGGGGATAAAAATAGTAGGGGCTGTGTTTGGACTCAAGGAAGAAAATCATATTCAATTTCATTATATTCATCTTTATTCAATACATATTAGGCATTCCTTCATCTCTAAATATAGGCATCAACATGAACAGTATCTATGACTCTGACTTCAATTAAAATGATAGCTATTTTATATCCCATTACATACACTGAAAAGTACTTTGTGATCATTGCAACTTCACAACTACAATAGTTATTAGATTTCCTGCTAAATCACTCCGGGTAATGAATTCAAGGACCAAAGTACAAAGGATTTATTTTTCTAAACCCCCAGACATTGAAATACTTTTATAATTGAATTTTAATACAATTTCTTTTTTTGTGATTCTATGCACTTCATTAAAAGAATTTTTTAAGTAATTCTGATAAAGGAGTCTATGTGCTTTGCCAGGCTACCAACGTGTTCTATGCAGCCAAAAAATTAAAAATTCCTGCCCTAAAATAACACCCATGACTGCTTTTAATTCCTTTTCTCCCTCAGCTTTTGGGGGAAAGACCAATGTAGTTTAGAATGAAATGTCTCTCCCGTTGGTCCCTGCTTTGAATGTTCATTCCTAGCTATTTGGGCATTTTGGGAGGCTGTGGGTCCCAGCCACTAAAAGGATGCTTGTGAAAGTTCCAGCCTAGCCTCAGGCTCTGCCCTGCTCTCTACTTGGTGGTCAGCCCTAACGTAAGAAGTCTTTGGAAAAGGCTCCACCTTCTTACCTTCCACACCAAGACAGGAGAGCCTCTGAAACCATGGCCAAAACAAATCCTTCCCACCAGTTGCTTCTGCCTGGGGTTTTGCACAGCGGTGTGAAAGTAACTGATGCAAACTTGATTAGCTACTTCTCTGTGGCCCGGATGAGATGCTATCGTTAAAAGCAACTCAGATGAGAAAGGGGCTTGTTTTAGCTTATGGTTTCAGAGTGGGTGCAGTCTGTCATGGCAGGGAAGGCTTGGCAGCAGGTGTGGGAGCCCAGCCTAACAGACAGGAAGCAGACTGATCCCCCGATTCATGTGGCCACGGGAAGATAAAAAAGAACAGGAAGTTGGAGCCCCAGTGACTTACTTTCTCCAGCAAGGTTCCACCCCCCAAAAAGAGTCAACTCTCCTACACAGTGCCACCAACTGAAGACCCAATGTTTCAATATATGAGCCTATTCGTGGCCTTTCTCATTTAAATTGCCACACAAACCTAGTCACCTAATGCAGAAGAAATAATAGTGCCTAGACCTAGTGACACACGTCTTTAAGTCCAGCACTTGGGGAGGCAGAGGCAGGCAAGTATCTGTGTGTTCAAAGTTAGACTGGTTTATGCCAGAAGCAAAGACCTGTATTTTGAGACCTGCATTTTGTTTACAGCCATCTTAAGCTCACAAGTTAAGAAAAATATTTACCTCTATCCCCTCTGCAGGGTCTAGGAAATCAACCTGGCATCTTATCTCCTAGCGGAGACCTGCAGGAACCAGGCTCTGGAATCTGTTAGCATTTTCCTTGGTTAGTCAACAATTACAGACCCTCAGTATTTACTTATCAGCTGGGGAGGTCTCCGGACCTAAATTCCAGGAGACAGGAGTTTCCTGATATCCTTCCCTCCCCCCCTCCCCCCCCCCACACCCTTCCCTTCTCCCCTTTGCCCATTTGCTATATAACAGCTTCTGAGGAAATAAAAAAACGGGACGGCTTGATCAGAAATCTTGTCGTCATTTCTCCTGTCTCTTTTCCCTTTCATTCCTCTCCTCTAGGTTTATCAGGGACCCCAGTTCGCATCCTGCTGGCCGGGATAGGTTTAAATGGTGAGTTCCAGGATAACCAAAGTCATAGAGAAAGACCCTGTCTCAAAACAAAAACAAGAGCAAAAACAAACAAAAGAAAAGAGAAAAGAAATGGAGCGAGGGAGAAAGAGAGAGAGATGAAATGTAACATGAGGGCCTGCTTGTTGGGGTTTATGTCCTGCCCATTTCCCACTGCCCGTAAGCCCCAAAGAAAATCACACACAAGTCTACAGAAGATATAAACTGATTGGCCCATTAGCTCAGACTACGTATTAGCTCTTATAACGTATACCAGCCCATTTTTCTAGTATATGTTAGCCACATGGCTCAGTACCTTTTTCAGTGAGGCAGGTCACACCCTGCTTCTTCGGTGATCTGGGAAGGACTAGGGAAAGAGCTTCCTTCTTCCCAGAATACTCCTGTTCTCATCACCATGCCTCTACTTCCTGTCTGGTTGACCCGCCTATACTTCCTGCCTGGCCAATCAGCGTTTATTTAAAACATAATTGACAAAATACAGACAATTTTCCCACACTAATGAAATTATTGAATGAGCAGAGCAAACTGCTTTCAACCCATTCCCTCTTTTATCGGTCCAGTGCAAGCTTGTATTTATTCACTGTGTCTTCTCTTTTCTCCTGTTTTATCTCCTCCCTACTTCTCTCTGCCTGCTCTCTACTTGAAGAAAACTACCTTAAGCAGGTTCTGACAGTGGGGAAGCCTATAGCCATCTTGCTATGCCTGTGGCAAAACAGACAACTTTACCCCTGGAATTTAGTACTAGGAAACTACTGCAGGCTTAACCTAAACCATGGCCCATCTTTGATGATCGGTAAAGTGATATTTTTACCTTATATTGGCCTGATTTCTCTGTCTACACCTAAACTTGTTCCTAACTTCAAAAGAGAAAAAAAAATACATTAATTATGAGTCTCCTAAAACCTACATAGTATTTTTGAAAACATAATTCCAAATTTATCTATTTATCTTCCTTTTTTTCTTTCTTCCCTTTCTTTCTTCCTTTCTCCTTTTTTTAGCTACAGAACTTTTCAAATTTGGGATCAGTTCAACCTTTTCCTTTTAATTCAATCTACTGCCTTATGTTTGGAAGCATCTAATATGTTTTCCAGTCTTCTGAAAGATTATTTTACTTTAAAATCATAACCTGAAATTTGTCTTACTATACGCTATGACATGGTGAACCTCTAAGTGGATTGTTTTCTAACCTCAAACAACTAACAAAAGTAATCAAAGATACATACATGGATATAATACAATAATAGTCTCCATCTTCTTTCATCGCGTTGAAATTTTTGCTGCTTGCCTACTAGTCCCAAGTTTAGTGCTTCATAGTATGACTTCAACATGGAACAAGACTCACTCCCTTCCTGAGTGTGACTCAAGCTCTGATTTATTAGGTCGATTCATTTTATCAGCTGTAAATCCCATAAGAACTTCACTACCATAAACTAATAAGATACATTGATACACATTACAGTTTGGATCAATACGATTTTCTGTATAGGAAAACATCTCAACACTTGGTAGCTCAAAACTATAAATAGTAGAAGCTAGGGAAATGGCCCAGCTTTAAAGTGCTCCTCTGGCAAGAAGAACCTGAGTTCAATTCCCAGAACCTGCATTTTTCTTTAAAGCCAGGCAAATCATCAGTGCTAAGAAGGCAGAGAAAGTTGGCTCCCTGGAGCTCACTAGCCAGCCAGCCAGCCTACTTGGAGAGTTTCGGGACAGTAAAAGACCATCTCATGGTTTAGAAAGTGGACAATGGATTGCACCTAGGGAATTATACCCAAGGTCCTCTGGCCTTCACATGTGTGTGTGTGCACGTGCACGCACACACACACACACACACACACACACACTACAGGAACCTGTTAGTCTTCATGACTGCATAGGCTAGCCAGACATTTGTTCTAATTTGGGCAAAAAAGACAGAGCAGAAAAATCCATAATGACTTGCTTTATTCATGGGACCAATCCCATGAAAGACCCTGTGGGGTGCCGTGGTTCTTCATCTTCAGGAAATGCCCTGGGCTTGTTTCTATGGTGTCCTTCAGGTCTATACAGCAACAGGGACAAGTGTCTGTGAACAAGCATTTGTCAAACCCTGCTGTGCCGTATTTCCTTTTATTCCACTGGCCAGAGCTAATCACGTGACCACGTACAGCCAGTCCCTGTGGGTCTGCTGGGCAAGGATCTATGAGAACAGTAGATCTCTAAAAATGTTTCAGACTTCTGAACCTTTTTCTCCTCTCAGGCATCATTTCAGCCAAAGCTTCAAGGCTTCTGAAAGCAGTACCAACGGCATGTTTTGGAATGTGATCAATCTATAAATTAGTAGAGACATGAAAACTGAATTTTATTTAGCACGGCATTTACCCTTATTTAATTAAATCTCCTTTTATTCTTTTGACATTTTTACCCATATCCTCCCTCATATGTCTAATTATAATGATCCCTATGTATGTTGCATTTTTCTTCCTATCTTCATTATTCTCAATTATGAATTCAGTTACATTTTGAGTGTATGATAGAAGGGACTAGAAATAAATGCACCAAACCAGTCTCTTCTCGTTCCTGTCCATGCATGTCTATGAAATGGAATAACCCTTCAGTAAGACAGTGGAGCAAGCTTGGCAAACGGTTTGTATCTTCAAGGAGATAGGACAAATGGCCATAATGAGAAATGTTAGTTTATCTGATTGTTTTCTGCCCTTCTAGACTAAAAATGACCAAGTCTCCATATGTAATGACCTAGGCAGAGAGGCAGTAAATAAAGAGTAATCTACATCGCAGCAGAATCCCTGAGTGGAAAGAAAGAAATGTGTAGTTGGGGAAAGGGACACTAACAGGGAGTGACTGTGTGACCACAAGTCAGCCAAGGTGACTGCGCTAAAGGTGGGAGAATTAGGGGCAATCTGAGGGTGCCTGGACCTCAGTAAGTGAGGGCTGCATCTCACAAACATTGTTGCTTTCTAGCATGGTGAGTGAGATGAACGCAAGGCAATGTCAGAGTCTGAGTGAAAGGAGACATCTGAGCGCAGGCTCGGGTCTACCAGCCAGGTCCAGCGTTGTTCTTCGCTAAAGTCCACAGCCAGCTCTGCCCTGTTATCAGCCTGTCTCATAGAACTGTGCCGGAAATGTTGGCAGTTCACGGCAAGCTTGCTGCAGCACTTCAGGTCATGTGACCTACCTGAGAGGAGCTTCAGGTGTGTCCCTGCCCCACCTGCCAAAGAACTGAGAAAACCAAGCCGGGTCCGTCACGTGTAACTCGGCACGGGTGTGTGAGTTCACGTAGGTTCATGAAATGAAGACTCAAAGACACCTTGAGAACGAGCTTAGCGTCTGCGACTGCGAGGACGGGGTGGGGGAGGACGGGGTGGGGGGGATCAGTCTCGGTTAACTGAAGCGCTATCACTTTGTCTCGTGGCATCTTTATTATTTTTTTTTATTATTATTATTTACACTTAGCTAGTAGGCTTCCACATCGCAAAACAAACTGAATGAAGTTCCTGAAAGCACAATGCCAGGTGCAAATACCTGATTCATGAGGTACCACGGTTTTCCCGGGTTTCCTCTAAACCAAATTTTGCATAGGCTTTGTATCCAGGGGAAACTCTCAAACAAGTTTCACAGAGGGCAACAAAAGGCATCCGTAACACAAAGGCTGGATTAGGGGCTGGGTGGAAACTCTGGAGCTAGACCAGGTGTAGCCCAGCAGGGTTTCGTGGCTTCTAAGGTTACTTTCCCTCTGGCGCCAGGCGGGAACGAATTTCTGCCACGGGCTCCTGCTGCTGCCCCACCATCCCCAAATCTATGCCTCTCCCTGCACACAGGCTTACTCAGAGTCCCAGGTGGGTGTCACAAGTTATGGTGTTACATTACACACGCACGCACGCGCGCGCGCGCGCACACACACACACACACACTTGTCAAAAAGAACCATATACCTGCTGTGACAGCCTCCATCACAGTCCCAGCTCAGCCTTTCCTGACTCTCTCCTCCTATTCTCCAACCTTTGGCCCGTTTTCCTGGCTCGAGGCCATCCTCAGTCACTGAACTCATGACTCCTATGTGCTCCGTGATAATCAAATGACCCCCACGCACCACAGTCTCTTCCGCTCATCTACTTGTTTTTTGTTTGCATCTTGTTTCTGTCTCCCCGATCCTGTTTTTACAAGTTCTTCATTGTGCGTATCTCTAAGCTGCTATTAACTTCTGAGTCTGAGAAACATATTGCCAGCCTAGAATGTTCCAGGAAATAAATGCAGCCCTCAACCCAGAATCCCTGAAGAAAGAACCCCACAGGAGGGTAAATGTTGTTCTCTTTGAGTTCCCCCAAATGTTTATGGGGAGGGGGGAGTTTGGGAGAAAGAAAGGCCTTCCCAAAGTCATTTCTTGATTGGATTAGGTCTGATCAAGAGTGTGTAAATCTTATTTTTTTTTCTTGTTTTTCGAGACAGGGTTTCTCTGTAGCTTTGGTGCCCATCCCGGAACTAGCTCTTGTAGACCAGGCTGGCCTCGAACTCCCAGAGATCCGCCTGTCTCTGCCTCCCGAGTGCTGGGATTAAAGGCGTGCGCCACTACCGCCCGGCTAAGAGTGTGTAAATCTTAAGGGAGTTGGTGCATCTACTGGAAGTATTGGGGGCGGGGAGGACTCTACATCCCCATTTGTATTCAACTGCTTAGCACAGGCCTCTACTCTAAGCTATTTGCCTGTACCCAGCCTTGGCAAGGGAATGCATGCAGATAACAATATAGACGATAGCTGGTAGCAAATACATGGGAGTTCCTGTAGTGGCTAATCCCCTCCTTTAGCTCTTCCAATCAACACAGGGCTATACCAGACTTCCATCACACACACACACACACACACACACACACACACACACAATCCAACTGCCTTGAGCCCCTAAATGATGGTTGGGCCCCAAACATCGTCCTTGGACACCACTCTTTTCCTATTGTAGGCATTCTCATTCACTCCAGCTGACTTTAGTTAGAGAAAGATAACCCATAGACCAATTAATATCATTGAAATGCCTAGATTACCCAATATGGTCTAGAGATTTAACACCATCTCTAGCAAAATTCCATTCTTCACAGAAATAGAAACATTTATATGGAAACACAAAGGGAAGAGAAAGTAAAACCACAAAGAAATATCAGCTTACTGTAATTAGACTGATTATTATTTTTAAAGATTTTTTTTTAGACTAACACTTGTAAGAATGCAGAGGAAATTGTAACGCTTAAACACTATTGGGAAGAATTAAATTAGTACAGCCATTCTGAAGAACTATATGGAGTTCCTCAAAAAGCTAAGAGCAAATCTGCCATATAATCCAACTATTCTACTGATAGATCTAAATCCAAGGAAAATGAAGTCAGTATAAGGAGTCCTGTGCTTACTGTGAATCTATTTACAATGCCCAAGATGCAGAATTAACCTAGATTATACACCCATGAATGAATTGGCAAATAAAATTACATATGTATGAGTGCTAGTCAATCTTAATAAGAGTGAAATCCTATCATTTGCAAAAGCCCATGATATTGGAGGGCGTTATATTGAATGGTATTAGCTAGATAAAATAAAATAAATACTGAACATTCTCTTTCCTGTATGGAGCCTACAAAAGGTTTCCCTGGATGTAGTGTAATGTTTACTGGAATCCGGAAAGGGTGAGGGAGAGAAAGGGTAGAAAGGTTCAGACACTGAGTACTATAACACAGCTAAATAGAAGGGGTGCTATGATGTTTCATAACACAGTAGGGTGACTATAGTTCTAAGTACGTTATGATTTATGGTGTAGGGGTGACCCTGGCAGGTCCCACTGCAGGTGAAAGAGGCCACGGCGGGTGGGAGACAGACAGGCCATGTACAGAAAGCTTGGGTATAGAGTTTATTTAGTAATTGTTGGGAGAATGTGAGGGTAGGGGAGTTATGGTGAGGGAAAGAGAGAGGGATAGAGAAAGATAAAAGAGGAAAGGGGGAGGAGGAAAAGACAGAGAAAGACAGGAAAAAGGAATCAGTTTGCCTGGTAGGGAAGGGGGAGATTGAGAGTGAGCAGAGCTTGTCTCTTAAAGGTACAGGGTACCCAGGAGACAGGGCAGGCCAGCACCATTATAATTATAACAAGCAACCTACTATATATAGACTTTGGAGGGGTCCAGAAAAGAGCTCAATAACTATAAACTAAGAAAATCAAAGACAAGGAAATTATAATTAGCCCGACTTAATCCCAGCATCTTCTATGAATGTGTTAAAATTAAGTTACCCTAGAAATATGTACAACTATTACATGTTAAATTGAATAATACTTAATTTAAAATATATACTATAATATTATAGTAATCAAAACAGCATGGCACTGGCATAAAAACAGACATATACATAAATGAAAAAGAACAAAGTACCCAGAGATAAACTGATGTTTTACAGTCAAGCAATATTTAATGGAAGCCAAGAACACACAATGGATAAAAATACAATTTCTTAGGTGGTGTTGAAAAACTAGATATCTCCAGGCAGCAAAATGAAATTGGACCTGTTTTATATTACTCACAAAACTGGCTCAAAATGGGTTGGATATTTAAATATAAGACTGAAACCATAAAATTTCTTTGAAGAAAATGTAAGATAAATTGGTCTTAACAATTACTTTTTTTGAGATAACATCAAATTTTCAGGCCATAGAAGCAAAACTAAGCAAGTTGGAGAGCAATGAAGTTTCTGTATAACAAACATTTGTGCCAGCAAAATGTTAGGACAGTAAACATATTGACAGAAGATATTTGCAAGTCAAATACTAATGAGGGGTCACCATTCAAAATACATGGAAAAGTTATACAACTCAAAGGCAAAATAAGTCATTATCCAATTAAAACTGAACAAAGTACTGAATAGACATTTTACCAAAGAAGATGTACAAATGGCCACTTAGGGTGCTCAACGTGGCTCACCAGGGAAGTATGCTAGGAATACACCAATAACTGTGGAATGCCATAGTTTATATTCTGAGTAGAACAATGTTGAAGCCATATTGACTAATAGAAGTCAAAGGAAAGATCTCATGCAGAATTATCAAGAAGACATGAGGAATGCTGGATTTTAATTTGGCTTATAATGATGGCCCAACTTGGGAAACAACATGTTTACACACACACACACACACACACTTTTTAAAAACACTTTTGCAGGGTTTGGGATCAAACTCAAGATGTCACTCATGCTCGGCAAGCACTCTACTCTTGAAACACATGCTTAGCCCTGAAATGAGACATAAGCCTTGTTTTCATAGACTTACGGATGGCCCTAGGTAGGGCAATCAAGTTTATTTTGGAGGACACAAGACAGTATCAATAGATAAAAGTTACAGGGAGGCATTTCACCTCAGTCTGAAAGAATTCTTCCCTAAGAGTCTGAGTGGCTTGAAATAGAACATGATATAGCGTGGAGTAGAGTGACGTTGGAGATGCTCAAGTCGGCCACAAAACCTGCTCTCCAGAGGATTCAGCACCAAATAGTGTTATGGAGCAGATAATCGCGGAATGTCCCGCTCACACTGATAGCAAAGCCATCGTATCTAGAAGGGAAAATAGAGAGTGAAGGACAGCCTGGGAGGCCATCGCTGAACGCCACTAAGGACTGTGACGTGCTTGTGAAGCCGGCTGCTGTGTGAAGTTGTGGCGTTCTTGAGCCCACTCTTGTCGTATCCTCCCGTTTAGGACAATCAGCAAACTGTCATTTCCTTTCAGCCTCACGCATAATCATTAAGAACACATTTCATAATGCTTCCGCCATATGTTAGTTACGTGTACCGCTCTTGTTTATTCAATAAGACTTCAGTGAGCACAACGAGGAAGAAACAAACCATGCTGACTATATTTGGATTTGCTTCTTGATTTCCCTCCTCTAGGTAAACGCTTCTCTCTATGGCTCACGGTACAACACGCTTGGAACGCTGTTTCTAGCCAGATCTGAACAGGGCTTCGTTGGAATACCAGCTGAGGATGGTTGAACTTCTTACCTTTGTCTTTTGTAGGTATTTCCATTTTTACTCTGTGCATTAATTACTTTTCGCATTGTTGTGTCAAACTACAAAGGGACTTCAGGGAGGGTGGGCGTTTATTTAGGTTTGTGGTATAAGGCGACACAGTTCTTCAAGGCAGGAGTGTGAGGTCAGTGGCCACACTGCTTCTAGTCAGGAAACACAGAGAAATGGGTGTTGTGCTCAGCTTGCCTTCTCTTCTTCTCTTTTTTATTCAGTCTGGGAACCCAGCCCACAGGTAGCATCTGTCACACTCATTGTGGGTCTTCTCTCCTCACTTACAATTCTCTAGAAACGTCCTCACAGAACACATCCAGGGCTGTGTCTCCAAGGTGATTCAGAATCCAGTCAAGCTTAAAATCAGGGTTAACCACTACAGTCTCTTTCTATAATCGTTAAAACTTCTAATTTTGACTGTCTTGATCAAATGATTACTAAAGGTTCCTTCAACCTTCTTGCTACCCAGCCTCCACTTAACAGACAGACAGAAATGGCTCTGGTCTGATCTGCTTGAGACAGGCAGCTCCCAGCCTGTTAGAGGGACTGATTTCTTCCTGAACCCCTCCCTGTGTGTCTCTGTTCTTGTCTGGGAGAGAACACCACAGGGTGAAGACAAACAGGGTTGCACGGGTGACCGAGTGACCTGAGCCTGGGGAGGGCTTTAAGACTGAGTGAGCACTGTTTGCTAATGCTTGCTGTTGCTGTGTCACCAGACCGCAACCCTGTCCTGTGGGTTTGCTCTCCCAGTCTGAATAATTCCGAGCACACTGCCTTACCTACAGGAGACACCCCATAAACTGCATACTAAGTTATTAATAAATCAGCATATGAAAGCATGAATCCTGTCCTCAAGATGCTCACCTTGGGAGAAGCAGATATACAAGCTCACCTCCCTACACACACACACACACACACACACACACACGGTATCCTTCCTGACACACTCTATGTGTTTGATGCCTGTTCAGGAGTATTAATGATTGCCATGTGTGGAAAGAGCAATGCTAAGTTAGAGAGACCAATCCTCAAACTCTCCAAACCTACCCTGCCCGAAGAAGGCAAGTAATTGATCACTCATTCTCATGAGGTTCTCGCAAGAGTCACCTACCATCTCCTCAAACCAGACAGCTCCTTCCTGCCAAGCCACACTGCCCTCAGGGAGGAGATGCTGGTTAAATATCTCTCTTAGTCTGGTCCCATATCTGGCCATGTGTAAAGCCCCCCATCAATTAGTGCCTCCTGGAAACATTCTTCTCCCTAAAATGTGTACCACTTAATCCCATTGTAGGGCGGGGATGCTCAAGGCTAAGGAGTGTGATAAGTAATGGTTGGGGCCCCTTCCTAGGTAAACTGTGTATTCCTGGCGGTTGGATTGTTCCTATGACAAGGTTTTAGGAACTAGAAGAAAGATCCTTCCATCCCATGCAGGACATAGTTATTTGTGCCTAGGGTTTAATTTACCAGTTATCAAAGTATGTGCGGCATAAGGATACTGCTTTGTGGTAGAGCACTTGCGTAGCATGCACAAGGTTCTGGGTTCAATACCTGGTACTGAAGAAAGAAGGGGTGGAGATGGCTGGCTGTTAGTGGAGAGTGGAAACACCATGGGGGAGGCGCATGGAGAAACCACAGGGGATGCTGGTTACAAATAAACATTCCTATGCTCTCTACACCCAAACTCTCAGATTCAAAACAGCCAGAAATCAAGGTGATGAACATAGCTCTAAGGAGCTCTTTCTTTCTAGACAGGTTTGTACATAGAGAAGGAGGCAGTGCTGGCCATCACAAATCTATCAGCATCCTCGAGCTGAGACAGACGGTCAGTAATTTCCCCTGGGCCTCAGCAGCAAGCAGTGCAGCGGTGGCAAAAGCAGGACCTGTATGTGCTTATCCGAAAGCCGTGTGACATGCCATTTGATTGTTTTCTGCAGCATTGCTCCCAGGGGCAGAAGGCTATGGCCAATTTTCTTTGATCTGACACCGAGGAGATTTCCTACGGCTACCTTTCTCAGAGCTGAGCCAAAGCTGCACAGGCGCCAGGTACCACATCTAATGTGGAACTGCTTTCTAAATAGAACACGTTGGAGCATCCAGGTTCAAGGGCATTTTGAAGGTCACAACTAAAAAAAAAAAAATAAAAAAATAAAAAAAAAAGGACTCTGACTAAAACTTCTCCCTCCCCCCAAACTGTTTCTTCTGTATGGAGCCTCCCTTCTTATTCATTCCCAGATATCAACATGAGGTTGGCTAAGGGGAGGGACAGGTGTTGGGGAATGCTGTGTTTATAGAGCCAGCTGGAAGGAAAATGTGGAATATATACACACCTTCCCTTCCAGGACCTCCTCCCGGGTCCTTGCACAGAGTGTCCAAGGTATAAGTGTGCTCATAGCCCAGAGGCAGGGCATAGCCCAGATACCTGGAGACACAGAATGTGAAGGTGAAAGGCAGTAACTTAAAATGGACTCATGCTTATGATGTAACGTTCTAGCAAACACTGCAAAGAGGGGAGTTGGAATCTTGCAGGTACCCAAGGGAATGAAGAGGTGGAGACAGAAGAACAGCAGACGCAGAGACTGAGAGGAAAAGTAAATGAAAAAGATCCCAGGGGCTAGAATACAGTGCGCAAAGAACAGAGAAGGGACAGGGACGTCTGGCAAGCAGTGGAGAGACCAGCATGCCTTTGAGAACCTCAAAGGACACTCCAAGGATGCCACCTCTGGGTTGATTTTTAACAGAAGTCATTTTATGCCTTAACTAAGTCAATATGCCTGTTGCCCTGGGACTAGACAGACTGTTCAGTCTAGAGACCAGAACAAAGGGTGAGAGAGCCCTATGGGGACAATCAAAACTATCCTAGTGAGACACAGTGAGGATACTGAGACCAAGGTGATAACAAGGCAATGACCAGAAAAATGACAGCAACTTGGAAAAAAAAAAAAAAAACCAACACAGCCAAAGCATAATAAAGTGTGGGGAAACTGAGATCTGAGGTCTGAATCAGGGGGAAGGGCTCAGGGATCTTTATCCTCTTCTCTACCTTTGAGTATGTTTCAAATCAGTTACAAACACACATGCAAACAAATGACACTAGTAAATCACTGAGGACACAAAGCACAGGGAAGGAGCAGAGCGTGACTCTGGGGCACGGGTCAGGCCTTGGCCTTTCCCAACAGGAGAGAATAAAGCCAGAGAGGTTAAGACGGTGGGGGAGGGAAGGGGGGTCTGACTGGGGTGGGGGCTATGATCAGGCTGCAGGCTCATGCTGCTTCTCAATGATGTGTTCTGAGACCTCACCACAATTCTGCCATGCTGTTTCTAGATATTTCAATGCCTCACTCAGAGTGTATAATGCCAGGAAGGCCGAATACCTTTTGAATGGAGGCTAACTTTCCTCTATTCCTGCCTATTCTCCAGGATCCTGGGACTCTTTCTTATTGCAATCCTGTGTAGCCAGCTCCCCGCACTCAGGGAGGTGGTTCCCAAACAGTAGGTGTCTTCAGAACCTTAGTCATTAGTCTGAGAAACATTCACTCTACACGGGCCTTCAAGATTTAGAGAGAGAGAGACCTTTAGGATTTGGAGAAATTCATAAGTCGGTCCTAGTGGGGAAGAGGAGAAGAACACATAAGCCAGCTGTTACCATCCAGGGAGAAACAAATGTAGAAGACATAACAAAAATCTAAGGCTAGCATCAGCTCACTTCAGTGACTGACACAGGCATCCAGAAGCACTATCACCTCCCTCATGGGCTCTGAGGCTAGAGCATCATGGAAATTTACTGCTCCCATGGAAAATTTCCAGGACCACAAACGGCTAGGGTTGTGTCTGTGCTAAGCTTCAGGGCACTTGTCTAGCCATCTAAAAAGGAAAGACTTGGAAATTAAATGACAAATGTCAGCTAGGGCCCCAGGGAATAAATTAACATACATATGGGGGCGGGGGTGGTGGTGTTGAATATGATAGGGCATCTTTAAAAGACTTTAAAAGACTTGGCATGAGCCTAGCAGGTAACAAGCTCTAGAAAATGTCAGTCCTCTTGTAACTGGTATTTGCTGATTGGAGGGGGATATGAGCAGAGCTTCTCCAGGTCAAGTAACACATTGTTCTTTTACTTAGGTTCTGGCTGAAGAGGTATGCTTGAATTCTGAAAAATCCTCAATCTGTGTTCATAGGATCCCCACACTTTTACTTATGTACTAAGTTTGAATTAAAAGTTGTCCACTTTTTATGGGCTAGAGAGATAGCTCTTCAGTTAAAGGTACTTGCTGGGCTAGCATGGTACTGGAATTCAGATCCCAAGAACCCATGTGACAAGCTGGGCATCTGTGCACGCCTATAACTCCACCTCTGAAGGGAATGGAGACAAGAGAATCACTAAGGCAGAATTCTGGCTTCCAGGATCAGGGAGAGACACTGCCTCAAAGGATCCATGCATGCACCCAGGCACCTGTATCTTCCTCATAAGTGTGTTCATATGCTCACACAGAGAAGCACATACACAGATAAATCTAAAGTAATTAAATTTTAAAAAATACTGCCTAACACAAGTTAATGATTAGTTCATTAAGTCAGGACTGTTGCTACTTGAGTCAATTAAAATATTTGAAGCCTGACTGGAGAGATGGCTCAGTGGTTAAGAGCACCGCCTGCTCATCTAAAGGTCCTGAGTTCAATTCCCAGCAACTACATGGTGGCTTACAACCATCTGTAACGAAATCTGGTGCCCTCTTCTGGCCTGCATGCATGTAGGTAGAATACTGTACACACAATAAATAAATAAATCTTAAAAAAAAAATATTTGAAGCCCGGTGGTGGCGGCACATGCCTTTAATCCCAGAGGTAGGCGGATCTCTGTGAGTTTGAGGCCAGCCTGGGCTATAAGAGCAAGTTCCAGGACAGCTAGGGTTGTTACGCAGAGAAACCCTGTCTGGGGGGGGGGGGGATAAAAGAAATAGATAATATAAAAATATTTGAAATTTCTAAATTTCAATATTTTTCAAATACTCATAATTTGACTTTTTTATGTGACCATACTTGTTATGGTTTAAGTAAAAATGTTGCAGGTCCCTGAGTGGCTACAATGGGCAGCAGACCATGAGACCATTTGGTAAATCCCCAAAGTGGTGGCAGGCAGCAGGCAGTGGGTCCCGAGAACAGCCAGTCCCAGGCAGGGATGGCACAGTTCCCTCAAGTGGCTGCAGTGGGCCATGAGGGGCAGTGAATCCCAGGCAGGGAGCCACAGCTCCAGTGGGTAAGAGACAGATAGGCACACCATGCAGAGTGAGGTTGGATATTTATTTAATGGGTTATGGAAGGGAAAGGGAGAAGGGGAAAAAGAGAAGAGGAGAGAGAGAGAGAGAGAGAGAGAGAGAGAGAGAGAGAGGAAGAAGAAAAACAGAGGGGGGAAGGGGAGAAGAAAGAGACAGAAGCTGTCTCTTTGAGAGAGAGAGACAGAAAAAGAAGAGACTCGGATTGTAAGCAGGAAGGAAGAGCTGCCTGCCTCAGCAGATGGGAGAAGGAGTGGGTGGGACTTGTCTCTTAAAGGGACAGGACAGACCACTACAATACTTACACAGATAAAACTAGGGAAAAAAATTTCTCAAGCTTATAAGATATCTTAGACATTATTATATACTACTTATTATATGTTATATATACATATGTATGTGATATTTTGAATGAATGACTTTTACCTTTTTAATTTTCCCTCTTTCAGCTCTAGTCAGTATCGTTTAGGAATTTATTTAGCAAGGAAGTATAAATAAAAGCAAGGAATCAAAGATTACATCTATACACACAGTCGTACACACATACACACACACATAAAATATAATTCAGCATCTATTCTTCCTTGATAACACATTGCCATTTTAATCATTTAAGTACATGAAATTCATGTATCTGTTTCCAATTTGCCTCTCCTGATAGATGCGTGCCATGAGAGGCACACAGGATATTCTCATTCCTTATATTCCTTGCAACCAACAGGGTGCTGGATAATGGTGACAGACCTAAGAGCTGTTAATAAGGTGATTCAACCAATAGGTCCTCTATAATCTGGAATTCCTTTGCCTACTGCTTTTGTCTAAATAACAGCCTTTAAGAGACCAGCCCATTTTGGGTGTGCTCCTAAAGACTGTTGGCTGAAGGAGTTCCCACAGCAGGGTACCTAGTTCATAGGCAAATACTCAATGTTTGTTGAATGAACAAATGGAGAAGTTGAATGGATGCATGAATGTGAAATCTAGCGTTTGTTGTCATTGAGCAAATTCTTTGAACAAGTCCTGGATAAGACATAAGCTCACGTCCCCACTGCCATAAAGAATCCATGATAATATATAGAAACAAAAAGGCCTTTCAAGGAGTCATTCTTTATTGTGTAAATTGTTCAAATAAATGTCAGTGCTTTGTCCTTATTTTTATTACACAGAATTTTTCATCTTAGAAGCCCCTTGAAAACAGGTTCCCTTCATACTCAGTGTATTAATGAATCTTCCCTTTTATACCTTTATGATCAAGTCATAAAGGACCCAAGGGAAAAATAAGTGAAATATAGAAGTTAAAAGCTGAGCTATTAATAGTGATATAAAAGAAATCCCCTCTGCCAAGGACAGAGAAACTACAATGGTAAGCACAAAACAAAGAGAGGAGAAGGGCGTTGTGTCAAAACATGCAGGCACTTCAATAAGAAATGACAGAACCGAGAGAAAAATGATTCCTGTGTGTGTAGAATGAGTGTGGAGCCCACTGGGGAAGGCTGCTCAGATGCAGACCTGAGCAAGGCTGGGCTTGAAGTACAGAAATCCTACCTTCAGAGCGGCACCCTCACCCACCACACACATTCCCACATCCTCACCCACCACAGAGATCCTGCCTTGCTGTTGGTCAGCCTCCCCCACCTCCCCACAGAACTGTATTATCAACAACCCTTCCGGGAGCATCTCTTACTTTCAGACATTTCTCTCTTCAGTCCTCTGTCAAAACAGCACAGGCCTAAGGCACATCTTGTTTCATTTTTTCCAGACAGGGTTTCTCTGTGTAACAACTCTTGCTGTCCTGGAACTTGGTTTGTAGGCCAGGCTGGTCTTGAACTCACAGAGATCCTGCCTGCCTCTGCCTCTCAAATGCTGGGATTAAAGGCATACACCACCACACCTTGGCCTAAGGCACATTATTTTAGAACCCAGACTCTGTTTGCTTCTTACAATTTTACTCATACATTATTCTTCATCTCTGAGTAGCAACTGTACAGAGGGAGAATTCACTGGCCATGTTGGTCATTTGTTTAAAGTGGACAGGTCAGTGACTTTAGTACATATTATAACTGTATGATCATTGCCGTAATCAGTTCTAGAATAGATTCATGACCCTGAAAATAAACTTTATTACCCAGATCTAAGCAACCACTCCCCTGGTTTCTGACTCTAGAGAGACACTTTCTAAGACTGGAACAACATGTGGTTTGTCGTGTTTGGCTTCTTCCTCTAAGCCGGAAACTTTCAGTGTTTATCCCTGTTATAGTGGGAATCAGTGTGAGTATCTTCTTCCTTATTTCTGAATAACTCTCTGTTGTATGAATAGCCTGCATTGTATTTAAGGATTCCTCGGATGATGGATGTTTGGTTTCTTCCTACTTCTTGGCCACGGTGAATAATGCTATTGGCCAGTCACAAAGTGTTTAGTGTTCTTTCATGGTGTGTTAGAACCAGAAGTGTAGCAGTTGCCTGGTATAATCTCTGTTTAACTCGGAGCTCTTTTCTACAAGCCCTTAAAATAGGGTTTAGCCTCATTGGAGTGCCTCTAAAAATGGGAAACTACCCCTGTGAAATAGAAAGAATACATAGTCCTGCAAAACTCACTATTCTGTTCCAGAGCAGGACTGTCACATGGCGGTGAGCTCACAGGTGCGGCTGCCGTGTCTGGACAACATAGTTTCTCTGCAGTCATTCATTGCCTCTGGCTTTTAATAGCTTTCTGCCCCCTTTTCTGAAAGCACCCCAAGCCTCAGAAGGAAGGGTTGGATATAGGTGCCCTGGTAGGGCTATTAACCCTCTGGAATCCCACTTCCTCATCAACATAATTGGAATATCAATCCACTTCATATCATAGGTAGCTGTGAGAAATGGGCAAACCAAAACCAAAGAAATGGTTAATGTTCCCCATCATTGGAAAGAGACTGCCATATGCCCTCTTGTGAGCCGTAAATACTAGTTATCAACACATCAGATGAAAGGTCCCTTGCTTTCCAAGGTACCAACATGGTTCCCACACCAGATATCTGGACATTCCACATATCTCAGGAAATAATATTGAGCACTATTAATTTTCCTAGATATGTTATATTGGCATGTAAACACCACCTTCATGAAACTAACATTCTGAAGGAGAAATGTCTTCCCATATGCTGGCAAATATCATAGTCAAATGATTTTTACTTAAGATGAAAGGTTAAATTAGTAATGACTACTAAAGGAGACTCATTATAACCCAATGAAGGTTTCTAAAAATAAAAGCAGTTTATTTAGGATATTACACAAAAAGCAAATTTTCCTTTGAAGGGGGGTATCTAATGAAATCATCATCTTTTGACATCATTGGACATCCCTAATAGCACTGGTAGCTTAAAAGGATCTCTGCTGATTGTAGAGGTAATCCTTCATAGTAAGGCTGTCAATCATAGCCTTCGAATGTCTTTCCCCAGGGAATTTCTGAGCCAGTGTGTCTACATACAAGTGACTCTGGGCTTTATTAGCCGCACTTAGATCTTAACAACAGAGGACATGAAATCCCTCGTGAACTCAAAGCAACCATTTGATTCACATTTGAACATTTGGATGGATTAGGCCTCAAGGGACAAAGAAAACAAAAATAGAAAGCAAAACCAACTATGTAAGGAATGGGATTGCCAAAAAAAAAAAAAAAAAAAAAGAAATGAGATCGCCAAACAAATGAGGACAGCTTCTGTTCCCGGTCCTTTTCTCAAGCACACCAATTTCTGTCTGTTTGTTCCTGTGTTCCTTCCATGGGACTTCTCTCATTCCCACGGGATTCTGAAAGCTGAGGTAAGTCTCCCCCAAGACAGTGTCTCTATGGAGACAGGAGAAAGTTCTGGAAAGTATGACTATCTAAGAATTGACTCCTACAAAAGGCAGCTACATCCGAAACAGGGTCAATCTAGTATCCATTTAGCAAATACTAGAATAGCTAAGCATTTCTCAGGCATGATGGCATGCATCTGCACTATCCATGTGTCAGAAGTGAAGACAGGCACTGTCAGTCTGTGGGAGCGCACATCTGCCTCTGCCTTCAAGAGGTCATTAGCTGTGGAGACTTCCACAATATATTGGTTCTAGGAAGCATAAGTCAGAGAGGTAGAGGAGTCTCTCTGTCATTTTAGAAGGAAACCAGAGAGAAGAATATGAGGGCTCTACAACTCTCTTGTGGATTTCCACACAGTTCCTGGGGGTGAAACAGCAAGAACCCCTCACTCTAGTTTCTTCCCGGGAAATCTGAAGAACACCAGCTCTACCTAGAAGCTTCCTCTACCGACAGCATCTGAAAGGAACTTCAAAGCCTGGAGAACTGGTCACTGAGTCAACTGTGTAAAAGGGACAAACAAATCTGGGCCTTTTATAACAGGTAGGCACTTCCATTTCACAAAGTCAGCCTTGGAGATCAGGGAGAGCCGGGAACCTAATAGCTCATATTTGTTCAACACTCTGCACGTCCTAAAAGTCTCTCTGTCCAATTTTGAAACCAATTATGGAACCCTTAATGGAAGTCAAGCCATCTACTGGGCACTTTGAGTCTACTAATTTATTGTAATTTTGATAGCTATTATGTTAGCTGATTATTGTGGGAAGTTCATTGGAAATTGATAGCTTGCTCCACGTTCAAACATCTAGCAAATGGTAACAAGATTGCATTGCCGCTTCTATGAAGTTTCTGTTCACTGTGCCCTCTTCATCCCCCCCACCTCAGTCATTCTCTGTCTAGAATAAACATCACTAATAGCTTAAGGGTCATACTACAGACTAAGAAAATGGTGAAAAGAATTCACATCAGTCTTACGGACTGAACTATTTCCTGGACTGTTTGTTGTGGACTCCAAATTTGTCCCTTCAAATGTGTGTGTTGAAATTCTAGTATCCAGGACTTGAGAATGCAGGTTATTTAGATACAGAGCCTTTAAGATAGGCAATCAAGATGAGCTGAGGTCCTATGGGTTGGTTCTAATCTAATATTTTTGGTGTCTTTATAAGGAACAAGACAACACACAGTCCAAAGGGTGGCCATGTCCACACATCGTGAGAAGACAGACCTTTGCAAGCTAAAGGAAAGCGAGAAGCCTCAGAAGGCACCAAACCTGTTGGCTGATAATTCATGGCTCTCTGGCCTCTTGAACTATGGGGAAATGAATTTCTGCCATTGAAGGTACCTGGTCTGCAGAACTTTGTTTTGGCAATATTGGCAAAGTACTGCTCTGCTCATTTTATTTTTCTGCTGCCGTGGGAGAGGTAAATATGATGTGAGTCAAGGAAAAGGGAGTCAGCGAACAGGAGAGGGCCAGTCCTACAGATTCTACATTCTCTTCCTTTCGGCCCCACCTGGCCTCTCAGGCCACAGTTTCCTAACCCTGGAAGATCTTTCATGCCCAATTCCAAAGCCCCAGGCTTGAAGATTCCCAGCAGATTAGGGGCATTCACGGACAGCGACGGCACAAGAGCGTGGGATTGCAAAGGAAAGACTGCCTGCCTGATCAGATGGGTGGTCACTGGTGACTGTGGTATTTGCAGAGAAGCATTTAGGAGAACAATTTCCGGCCTGGGCCTCGGAACCACAAGGGTTTTGTTTTGTTTTGGTCTTGTTTTGCTCTGTTGTTCTGTTTTGACAGTGTTTCAGTACGAGGCCCGAGCGGCCAGGAGCTTGCTATGTAGAGCCTGCTGAATTGGAAGCCCTAGCGATCTTCCAGCTTCCACTTCCTGAGTACTGGGATTACAGGCATGCTCTACCATGGCCAGCTAAAGGAGTGTCTGTGAGTGTGTGTATGTGTGTGTGTGTCTGTCTGTCTGTCTGTCTTTCTGTCTATCTGTGTGTTTCTGTGAGTGTGTATGTGTCTGTGTATGTGTATATCTATGTGTATATATATAGCATGTATATAACTGTGTGTGTGTCTGCGTAAATCCATGTGGAAGACAAAAGCCACGGCCTAATGCATATAAGGCAAGCTCTCTAGCACTGAACTACATCTCTACCCCCCAGCTAAATAGCCCTTCTTTGCAGGAGCACTGACCCCATTTTCTGGGTTCACAGGACACGAGCTGATAATGGATTTTCAGCTGGACTCTCCCCCGGAGAACTCTGCATCTCTTCATCTCCTCAACAGTAGTACAGGGAGTGAAGACGCTTCATTTGCAGACTCCATGATTCACATGTGCAGAACTAAAAATGTGAGCTCTTTTACTCATCTCTAAGCACACTCTATTTCAGGCACCAATTTTGTTCTTGTTGGCAGAAAACCTGATCTAGTCAACTGAGCTAAAAACAGCAGTCATATTTAAATGTGGTCCTTTCCATATCCCTAGTGTTTGAGTAGCATCAAGGTTTGCGGGTACTTCTGAGGTAAAGATTATCTGGAGTGAAGCGGGCCTATGCTAGCTTTCCTTACTCTATTATCAGAGACATCTGTGGCCACTGGCCCTTCCTGGGACACCTGAGATTCTATCTAGTTTCCAGACTTGGTCCACATTGGTCGCTCTGCATCTGTTTCTTTCAAACCTCTGGAAACAGAGGCCATCAGTTGGATAATTCTTAGCTGCTCTTTACCCTCCAGTAGAGTATTTGGGCCATCCCAAATCATCTAGGCAGAAGAATACTGTGTTTAATCCTCTGTGTTGCAATATACACACACAAACACATGCACACATGAATGAGTTGGGTGTGGTGGCGCACGCTGTAATCCCAGAAGACTGCTGAAAGAGCATGTCTTCTTAAACTCCCTTCCTGGAGCTCCCTCCCCTCCCACTCTACTCCTACAGCAAGGGATGACCTTGGCTCAGACTCCCAGGTCCTAGCCCTCCCCTTTAAATAAAACGAGGAGGCCTCTTTCTCCAGTGTCCTTCCTCCCCATACAGTCTCTGGGAAAGGCCTGGGGCCCCAACACTGCCCTGAAGAATCTTGGCTTTAGTCAGATTAAATAATACCAACTTTTTTTTTTTTTTTTGCTTTCGGTTTCAAGAAATTCTAAGCTCCTGATTTCTTCCCCTTAAAACAAGATAATTATGCTTGCTTTCATAAGGGAAACGCAAGTTAAACAACCTATTTGGGGGTCATGAAAGTCCAAATATGCTATATTTTGTGAAATCCTTGTCCTACATAATCATGCTACCAAATAAGTAGAGAGTAAGTCCAAAGGTGACAAGGAATTGAAAGGGAGAAAACAGATCAGGTGTTTGATGTTCTGTTCATATGTCTCCTCTTCAAGTGACCTCATTCCTGCCCCTTCTCCCACTGTGGCCCCTACCTATACCCTCAGCTTTTAAATCTTAACAGCTTTTTTTTTTTTTTTTTTTTACTTGATATTACCCGTTTATATTGTTATCTCTCTGGTCTTCTCTATTCATTACCCACTACTCTGCCCCCATACACACACACACACACACACACAGACAGACAGACAGACAGGCAGGCAGGCAGGCAGACAGAGAATGTAAGCTTGAATGAGCAAGTGAATTTGGCCTGGTCACTGACAAATTCCTAGTGGTTAGAATACATCATGATAGATTAGGGTATGTCAGTATTAGCTGCAGGAAACAATAAGGGAAGGAGGGAGGGAAAGTGGAAACTATTGTCTGGCCATCACTCTCCCTCCTTAGCTTTCTAAACTTCCCAAGGCACCAAGAGTCTCAAAGACACTGCCCTAAGTTTGTCATCTTTTTTCTTATTCTTTCAGGAATCAAGTTTATATTCTTCTCTACTTTTTTCCCACCCCTTAGCTGACTTCTTACTCAGGAAGTTCTTGAGAGGCCACAGGTCTCCCCTTAGGGGTTTGCTTAGTATGGTACACCCTACAGGGAGAGCCCAGTGTTCCGTAGACATGGTACACCCTACAGGGAGAGCCCAGTGTTCCGTAGACATGGTACACCCTACAGGGAGAGCCCAGTGTTCCGTAGACATGGTACACCCTACAGGGAGAGCCCAGTGTTCCGTAGACATGGTACACCCTACAGGGAGAGCCCAGTGTTCCGTAGACATGGTACAGGGAGAGCCCAGTGTTCCCTGTCACAAATACTTCTGGGCCACTGGAAAAACAACCCAAGCCTTTCTTTCCTCTTCTCACCCCACAACAATGTGGAGGAGAAAGGGACACCTTGAGCCAGGAATAGGAATCATAGGACAGACAGTACTTCACTTTCTTCAACAGAGGCTACATCCTGAGGTCTTTATGTTGGCCCACAGCCTCCACCTTCACGGGGACAGCCAGCCTCCTCTTCAGAGGCCACCTCCTCTGTGGTCCTCCCTTAAGTGTGGGCTCTCCTATGGCCATGCTTCCTCTCATCTCTCCTTTGAGCTTCCGAGCATGGTGTTGAGGCTTCTCACTCCAATCCCCTTCTCCTCTCATTTGCCTGGCAAACGTCTTCAAGATTCAATCCAAACCTGGAATTTTCCTGATGCCACCTCCTTCTCAGTCTGGATTGTGTTAAGTATTTTCTGGCCAACAAACCTCTCCACCAACGTGAATAATCCCAATCAGACCAAATTAAAAGATACCCAGGTTTAATGGGTGTTAACACTCCCGGGAGGCCCCAGAAAACCATGGGGGGGGGGGACTGAAATGACCACCAGAGAGGGAAAAGGAGAGACCACATGTTCATTCTCTGGGGGGGGGCAGTTTAAATAGCCTGTGGGAGTGGTCTTGACCTTCCCTGGGGAGGGGTCACCATTTGGTGGACTTTCAGGGAGGTGGAGTTTGGACTGAGGCAGCTCCCACAGCAGGGAGCTTGGAATGGAGTTTTTCACCAAGCATTTCAAAAATGGATGCCTGGGGCCGGTGTGAAGCCCTTAACTAAATAGATTGGTTCTCCTCCTCCTTCCCCTCCTCCCCAAACTACAGTGCTTGCCACTCTGTATTGTACTTACAAGTTCCCTCCCATTTCACCCACTTACTGGGAGGTGGGGGAGGGGGGAGTTTTGCTATTGAAAACAAAAGCCTCTTCTGGTGTCTGCTGTACCTGCTGTCCCTAGCTTGGGGTCTAACGTGTGGTCATAAAATGAATGTTCAGGCCTTCATTTCTTCATCCCACATGCTAGAGTGGCACTAAAAGTACTAAAGCAAAAACATCAGATACCACCTCTGTCCCCAAGGGGGTCTGCATTATAACTGGCTGGGGTGTAAGCAGAGCAGGCAGCAACCAATCAGATAAATAATGTGCTATTATTACTAAGGTCATTAAGGAATAAATAGTATTTTGATTAACATTAACAGAGAGGTGTTACTTTTAAGATGAGTAAACAGGAGAAGCACAGGAATAGAGATGGATAGATGGATGGATGGGTGGATGGATGGATGGATGGGATAATAAACACAATGAAGTTGGATCCAGAGTACAGCCTAATTTACACTAGAAGTCTGTAACTTGGGAAAATTTCTGTCTCTCATAACCCAGCTAGCAGCAGAGATTTAAGCTTGGTTTTACGGGCAGATAACAATGTAGGCTAATTTACCCAGAAGTCTCCTTTCTAGTTGCTTGTGTAGTGGAGCAGTGAGAAGGGAAGGGTTAGGATTCTGGAAACACAGTCAGGATAAAATGCAGTTACTCCTGAGAGTTTATTGTGCTAAAGCCTAGAGGCAGGCCCTGGAGACAGCAGTAAAGATGCGTGGAGTTCCTAGGCCAGCCCCTGGGAGGCAGAGGCGTAAATACCTAATGATGACTCAACAGAAGAACAGTAACAGGAATCTGTGCACAGGACTACAGAAGCTTAGAGGACGGACAGAGAGCAGAGACAGACGAGGAGAACTGAGACTATTTTGAACTATACTTGTTTGGGAGATTAAAAGAAGGGACGTGAACAAGAATGGTTCCAAAGAATAAGAAAGCAGAAACGAAGGAAGCAGGAAGAGGAATGCAGGCAGAGGCCAGGTGTGTTGGGCGCTGCAGTGCAGAGGTGGCGAAAGGAGGAAAAGGAAGCGGGTGGGTCCGGCCAATCTAGCAACACAGGAATGTCAAGGCCTTAGTCGTCCTTATTGAAGACAGCTTGCCAAAGATCAAGAAATTCACGTGCAAATTTAGTGTCAGTATCTCTAGAAAATATCAAACAATTTGCCCCCACCTTCAGGGCAGCAATTACAGAACAGGCGCTGCCTCCCTGGGGCTATCCCCCCACCACCTTAAGGTATACAAACTTCTGGGTGAGGAGTTAGTGGGTGGGGAATGTCTGGGGAAAACTTGGAATTTGGAGGAAGTAAGAAGATGAACCAGATACCTGACTCTGTGGAGCACAGATAATAATCTTGATTTTGGGCCCTAGCAGTTCGTAGAGCTCAACATGACTAGGGAAGTAACCGAGAGAGGTGGGCTGCAGTGCGAAGACCCTCTTGTACCTCCTTTCTGGGGGGTCTGTTTATGAACCTGCCCCTAGAGCAGGTACAGGAACATGCCAAACCAAGCCTTCAAGACGAACGCCTCCTGGAACTTCTGACAACCCTGCCTGCACCAGTAAGAATGGCCCCTGTGTTCTCTTACCCCTGGTTTTCCTCTGAGGGGTTCAGATAAAAAGACCTCCTTGCAAGGGGTCTCAAAAGGCCAAATCTAGTGCCTTGTGGGAAGTGATGGGAAGTGGAGACATACAGCAAGTACAAGATTGTTTTCCAGTAGGTAAGCCCTAGAATAAACGCACAGCATGAGTCTGTGTGCCGGAGCCTGGGTACACACATAAGCACCAAGCCTTCATGTGTAAACATTGGTTAGATTATACTACACAAGCAAAACCATCTTTCTTCTCAGTTGATGTTGCATTTTGCCCTGGGCTTTCTCAGTGGGGATCCGGATTCTGCAACTCTTGTAAGGGAGGTCTGGGGAAAGCCACTAGCAGATTTTCTTCTGGAGGATTCAGAAGAATTGACTGCTTTCTTTGTCAGTCTGGATCCTAACAGAGGGAGGCTTACAAAGCCTCGGAGCAAGCACTTGGGGGGGGGGGCGAGGCGGCGCCTAGGGAGGCTCCCATGCAGCAGCTCACACCTCGGAATGAACGTAGTTGATCATTAGCTCACCCACACTCAGATCACAGAGAACAGGTGCACACAGGGTTGTCAGCCCTGCCCAGCCCTGCCCAGCCATTCACAGAGGGCTCCTGTCTTTACTTCCTCATGGAATTCCCTGTTTCATGAATCTGGACCCTCCCTCCTCCCACCCCCTCCCACTATGACCCCACCCCTGTCTTGCAGCATCTTTTATTCTCCGGGTGCAGCTTCCAGTCTCAGAGATCCTCAGCTGTGCTGAGCTGTCCCTGGACCAGGGCTCTGCTCTCTGACCCCTTGAGCTCAACTCTCTTCACATTCTGTGACTGGGTCCCCATCCACGTCACTGCATCATGGAATGGGCAGCATGGGACAGGAAGGAGAGCCGGCCATTAGAGCTTTTCTTTCAAAAATAGAAAACAGGGGACTAAGAAAGAGGAGACAAGGCATAAAAGGACCCAAGAAAAGGGAAGAGGAGATAATGGGAAAATGCCCTGTCAGTGAAAAGGTGAAGAGAACCAGATAGGACAGCTAGGGCTGCCCTCCGTGCCCTGGGCTAAAGACTGAAGATTAGGAGGTTGGGGAGCAAAAGGGAAAGATGGATTGGAAAAGGCAGCCATAAGAGTTTAAGCAATCCAGGACTTGTTTTGGGACAGTGGTCTTCAACATCAGTGAATATAAAAATCTCATGGGATGCTTGTTAAAATGCAGATGGCCATAGTGGGGATGTCACTGGGTAGCCACAGTGCTTGCCTAGGTTACACAAAGTCTTGTGCTCAAACTTCAGCAGGTCATACAGTAGACATGGTGCATAGAATTTTGAAGGTCAAGGCAAATGGATTAAAAGTTTTAGGTCATTCTCTTACAGAGCTAGCTGAAGGCCAGCCTGGGCTATAGTGAGTGCATTGAAAACATCCTTAGAAGGAGCGATGTGGCGTGTGAATTACCCCCGAATCTGAAGCTTGAGAGGCTCTACTTCGAGACTCATCTACTTTCTTCAGCCATAGATGCAAAGATTGGGTTCAGAGGCATCCATTTCCGCTTACCCAGTGCCTGCCTGAGTCTGATGGTGGGCAAGTGCTTGCTGACAACCACTTTCTTGGCTGTGACGTCAGAGGTAAAGTTAGAGGAACTCCAAAAAACCCTTTATTGGAAACACTACAGAAATTTTTGAAACTGGGTGCCCATCTTGGTCTACTTTGTCAGATTCTTCTATTCTGAAGTTAAACCCTAACCAAATGCTTACCCTTGGCCTGATTCTCAAGGTCACTCGGAATCCTGTCTCCAGTGGTCTCCTGCTCAGCTCACTGCTGCACTGACCCTTCGTGTGGCTCCCTAACTCTGCCTCTTGGTTTTTGTTCACACTCATCATCTGCATCCAGAGTTTTCTTCTGCCTTTAAATCCCATTCCATTCAAAAGGTACACAGAGCACATCCTGCTGTTTCCATAGAGTGCATCCCACTGTTTCCATAGAGTGCATCCCACTGTTTCCATAGAGCGCATCCCGCCATTTCCATAGAGTGCATCCTGCCGTTTCCATAGAGTGCATCCTGCCGTTTCCATAGAGTGCATCCCACTGTTTCCATAGAGCACATCCCGCCGTTTCCATAGAGCGCATCCTGCCGTTTCCATAGAGTGCATCCCATTGTTTCCATAGAGCGCATCCTGCCGTTTCCATAGAGTGCATCCCATTGTTTCCATAGAGTGCATCCCATTGTTTCCATAGAGTGCATCCCGCCGTTTCCATAGAGTGCATCCCACTGTTTCCATAGAGCGCATCCCGCCGTTTCCATAGAGCGCATCCTGCCGTTTCCATAGAGTGCATCCATTGTTTCCATAGAGCGCATCCTGCTGTTTCCATAGAGTGCATCCCATTGTTTCCATAGAGTGCATCCCATTGTTTCCATAGAGTGCATCCCGCCGTTTCCATAGAGTGCATCCCGCCGTTTCCATAGAGTGCATCCCACCGGTTCCATAGAGCGCATCCCTCTCCTCCAAGTAGGAACCAGGGCAGACACTGCATCCTATCATGTTCTATCTCACGTAACCTGACGCCTAATTTCTACCCGGTTCTCTGTTAGTTTTCACACCTGTTAACCTTTTTTTCCCCCTATGAATAATGTAAAAGTTTGAAGACGATGTCTGGGTGTTCCTGCTTCATCCAAAGGACCCCTTTAAAGAGAAGTTAAACTGGACACAAGGCCAAATGAACAGTGCACTGGGTTCTTACAGGCATTCACCCAGGGATGGCATAATAAAATACCACAGGCAGGTTGGGTTAAATAACAGAAATTTATTTCTTACTGTACTGGAGGTTCGAAGTTCAAGCTAAAACTGCCAGCATGTTTGGTTTCTTTGGTGGCCTTTCTGTGCGGCTTGCACACCTTCTCCTTTCACTTTCTTTTCCTTCTGGAAACCAGTCGGAACAGATGAGGGGCTGCCTTCCTCATTTTAACATCATCAGCTCTGGAGAGGCTGGATCTGCAGATACGTGTCATATCATAAAGTAGTGGGAGTTGGGGACTGAATTTATTAAATTAAAGAGTGGGGTATGATCCCATCCCCCAAAGCATTCCAGTCCCCTAGGTTAGCTAGTAATCTACCACGGGGCTCTATGTAAAAGCTTTGTTCAACAAGATACATTAGCAATTGTCTGGGGAAGTTACTTTCTTTCTAAAGAACTTGAGAAGGAGAACACGAAGAAAAGCAGCCTATGGTTCAGGGGAAAGACAGAAGTGTTGACAGTGGTGGTCTTCATCCCTTCTCTCATTTGCCCTTGTGCATCATATCCCCATTGAGTATGGTTCAATAGAGACACACTCCATTAGAGCGCTACATTGCCAGCATAAGTTTACCTTTGGGCGCTAGTGGCACTCGACCTCATCTCTAAGCACCTCGTCCTTCCTAGCTTCTGGTTTACTCAAAATCAAAGTGTTCCACATTTACTTTCATAAACAGCTTCTGTAGCTAACTGTGGTGGCTCACCCTTGTATCCCCAGTGCCTGTGAGATAAAGGTAGATCAAAAGTTCAAGGTTACCCTCAGCTTGGCTCCATTGGGAGTTTGAGGCTAGCCTATTGGGGCTAGAGAGGTGGTTCCGTGGTTAAGAGCACTTGTTTTTGCTGTTCTTACAGAGTACCTGGGTTTCTCACAACCATTTATAATCTCAGTTCCAGGGGATCCAATGCTCCTTTCTGACTTTGATGGGATTCTTGGTGGTGGGAGAGGGGGATCTTGCGAAGGATCACTATTCAGAGTGGGGGTCCATAGGGACTGTTGGCTAAGAGGACCTCAGCTAGGGCAGTCCACGGAACCCTTCATATTGTCTCTCTATATAGCTGTGTAGGCTGCAAAGTGACGAGTCTATGTGTTAAGAACCAGAATCTCAGGGGAACTAGTAGGATATGTTACCTTAGTTTTCAATAGAGCTTCATTTCTGCTGTAATTTCACATGTACTTGGTTCCAAGGAGAGGGGTATGAACTCTGTCCCTCAAAGACAGAGTCAAGATCACATTGAAATTTAAAAAAAAAAAAAAAAAAAAGGTATTGCCGTGGCTATAACAGGACAGGAAAGTACAGTTGTTTAGTCAAGGGTTTATCTCTCCTGCTAAATACATGCCTCTGAGACTACCAAATCTTACTCTGTCACGGCATCAGGCCTTTCTTTAAACCAAGCACCTCAGATACAGAAATTTGAGTTCCCTTCCTCCAAACAGTAGGCTGAAGTTACTGAACACACACATCCAATTGTCCAATAGCTTGACATAGCTATGCTGGACACTCCTGTTCATAAAGGAAGGAAGCAAGAGGTGCCTAACAGTCACGGGTCCAGACATCTTCCCAGAACATAGAGGGGCATAAACTTCCCGGTGTCCATTAAGGCTCTTGGTCTGCTGCTTGTGCTGGAGCTCTTGGCACTGCCCCCAGGAGCCTGGCTCCGCCACTGAGTAATTTCCTCAGCCAGCTCATTATACGGAGCGAGGAGTCCAAAAGTCCTATTTCATTTGTGCTGGGTCTGAGCCTTCCAGGGTAGACTGATACAATCCTTTTTAAAACCTTGTGAATCTGGGGGGTTATCAATCTATAATTTATTTCATCTAACTTTAAAAGGTCAGACCCTACATCTTGTGAGTAGCTTTTGTTTCTCCACTGTGGGCTCCCTGTGATATTATGGGGATGATAACATCCCAAAGGCTCTTGCGTCTCTTTTCTTTTAACTACAGTTATTTGAGGGGGGTACACTTGTGCCGGGGCACTTGTGTGTTGGTCAGAGGACAGCTGGCAGGCTTCAGTTCCACCATGTGGGTCCCAAGGCCGAACAAAGGTCATCTGGCTTGGTGGTAAGTGCCTTCACCTGCTGGTCCACCCTACCAGCACCACAGCCCTTTTCTTTCTTTTTCTTTTTTTCCTTAAGAGTCTTCCTTGGGCTGGAGAGATGGCTCAGTGGTTAAAAGCACTGCCTGCTCTTCCAAAGGTCCTGAGTTCAATTCCCAGCAACCACATGGTGGCTCACAGCCATCTGTAATGAGGTCTGGTGCCCTCTTCTGGCCTGTAGGCAAACAGGCAAACAGAATATTGTATATATAATAATTTTTTTAAAAAAATTAAAAATCTAAAAAAAAACGGAGTCTTCCTAAATAACCTTCAAGGTGACCTTGAACTCATGACACTCCTGCGTTAGCCTCATACATACTGGGATTGTAGGCATGGGCCACTATCACCAACTCCCCTATTATCCTTACAAGCTTGCCCAACAGAAGGGGGAGTCGGGTGTTAACTGTCTTTCTGAGGCATTTCAGACAACAGGGAGGCGGGGAAGCTACATGGAAGGTCCACATCCAAAGCTCCACAGAAGGCTAGACATCCATTTGAAACACTCAAAGGCAAACCCTTTTTGGAAAAAGCCTTTACCGAGGCTGAGCCACAGGACTCTCAGATCATTAAACTCAAGTTGTGAATCAAAGAAAATGATCCAGCATACAAGAAGTCAAAACACTAGTGACAGCGCTTCTAGACAACTAACAATCGCAAATATTTTAAAAACTATCAAATTTTTAAAAATGAGACACATAGCCCAGTCTGACCTCCAACTTGCTCCCTATCCATACCTCCAAAGTGCTTCGATTACAGGAACATGGCGCTATGTCAGCTCTTTTCTTTCATATATATATTTTTAATGCTAGGTCTCAAATGCAGGGCCTTTTGCATACTAGACAGACATTCTACCAACTGAGCTCCATCTCTGACCCAGAAAATGAAATTTTCATAAATAAAATATTTCACGATGGGTAACTTCAAATAAGAAAGCTCGGCATACAAGGAAGCAGCAGTGGGGGAAACCATTGGCTGTCACCCCACAAACCGCTTCTCTCCTAAAAGCAGGAGGAAGGGAAATGGAGAAACGTGGTGTGTGGTGCTGGCTGTGCCTCCCACTGGGATGCACTGGGGACGATCCAAGATCACATACGCAGAAGTCCTGCCCAAAATTATTAATCAGAATCAGACCTTGAAGAAACACCTAGAAGAATACTAATTGAAGAAGCAGTTCGGCATGGGCTCTTCAGAACTTTAAGATTAGAGAGAGTTTTGCAAGTGAAGCTCAGGAAATGCCCTTGGCTGTCCTACTTTGCCTTCCTATTGCTGTGATAAAGCGCTGACCTAAAGCGACTCGGGGAGGAAAGGGTTATTACAGCCAGCAGTGACAGTCCAAGGTTGAGGGAAGTCAGGGCAGAAACTCAGGCAAGAGCCCACAAGCGGGAACTAGAGCAGAGCTGCTTCCTGGCCTGCTTTCCATGACTAACCGAGGACTCAAAGGAGGTGTCACCCACAGTGGACTGACCCTCCCACATCAACCACAGATCAAGAAAATACCCCACAGACATGCCCGCTGGAGGCAATTCCTCAATTGCTCTCCCTCTTCCCAGGTGATTCTAGTTTTTGCCAAGTTGACAAACAAAAAAAGGTAAAAATTCATCTAGATAGATGGATGGATGAAGAGAGAGAGAGAATTACTAGAGTCAGGGTCTTGGGAGATGGCTCATTGGGTAAAGCCCTTTCCTTGCAAGCATGAGGACTTGAGTTCTTATGGCCAGAGATAGTTCCAGGACAGGCCCCAAAGCTGTAGAAAAACCTTGTCTCAAAAAACCAAAAAAAAAAAAAAAAAAAAAAAAAAAAAAAAAAAAACAAAGAAAGAAAGAAAGAAAGAAAGAAAGAAAGAAAGAAAGAAAAAAGGTGTGTTCACCACCCCCTGGCTGCCAGTCAGGAATTTCTAACAAGACTCTACTTCAAATAATAGTAATAGTAATAATATTAATATAAAGAGATTGTCCCATCTTCCTGCTCCCTCCCCACTTATCCCACGCATGACAATCTCTATGGCAACACAGAGCGGAAAGGAAAGCTGAGTTATTACTACCTTCAGAGAGGGACTTCAGCACACAGTGATGTGCGCAATGTGGCTGGGGTCAATGTCCCTTACTGTTGATGCAAGAAGCACAACTCTTACCTCAAAGGGGATTAAAAAAATCAGTTATTCTGGAGCCAACTATGAGAGACTATGGCCTGGGAACACAGATTCAGATTGCCCAAAGTTCCATGTTCTGATGTGGTAGCAGTTTCATGAGGTTTTTATAGGAACAGACCAAAGAAGGTCATAAATCAATACACTTCCCAATACCAGGCTACAATAAACCAGAGAAACCTCTGCTGTAGGCCCCAAATGCTAATGACACTTTTAGCTTTGGAGTTGGGAGCTGGAGATATGTCAGTACATTCCAAAAGGTCTGTCTAATAGGCACAGCGCGTTAGGTCACAGGGAAGGGGGCTTGAGGTGGCTATTGGGAGATAACGACAGCCCAAGATAAAATACAACATTCCAACCACTCCACATCATTAAAATACTCAAGGAGTCCATCAGCCTTGGTAGTCGTAGCTTCTTCCCAGGAACTTCTGTTCATATTGTCTAATCAGAGTGAAGAAAAAATATATGTGTACTATTATCGATATTACTAAGTAGGGAGACAGTTCAGTAGCTAAAATGCTTGCCTCTCAGGCAGCAGGACCTGGGGTAACCCCCAGCACTCAGGTCAAAGAGTTGGGTGTGGCACTACATGCTTGTAATCCCAGTGCTGGAGAAAAAGAGATAGGTGGACCCAGGCCTGAGCTTGTTCAACAGACAGACTCACCTACTTGGTAAGTTTGAGGCTAGGTAAAGACCCTGTACTTAAAAATATCAAATTATACTAAATTTGACATTTGTTTAAAAGGGGACAGATAACACCCTAGGTTGTTATCTGACCTCCACACATACAAGTATATATCCAGTCACACACCATGAACATGCACGTACAAACACACACAGTTAAATTCATCATTTATATTAACTTCAAATTTAGAATTTCATCTTCTGTGGTTTACTACATAGGTTGGGGAACACAAAAATAACAGTCCCTCCTCCCAAATGACTTCCAGTAGCATGGAGATAAGCCTCCCTAAAACCACAGAACCTATAGACAGGGGGAGAACAATCCAGGAAGCGAGAAGATAAATCATGAAGGGACCACCCCCCAGGGAGAATGAGGAGAGGTCCAGACTCAGGCCAGAGAAGGAAGAGGGCAGATGACCTGTGGCACAGTCCACAGCAAGACTCAACATCAACGTTCCGAGGTGAGAATAGAATGACTTTGAGTCATGATGAGTTTATAATCTCAGAAACCTTCCAAACGAATGACCTAGATTAAGGGAAAAACAGTAAAATTGAGAATCGTCAGATTAAGGATCCATAGGGAAACTACTTCCTTCCAGTACCAGCAGTTTGCGTCGTCTTTCTCTGGGTATGCTTTCTGTTACATTTGGCGATTAACGCCTCTAACGTTCACTTTTCAGACAAAAGCCCAATGTTTCATGCCAAGTGAAAAAAGCCAGGCATAAGGAGATAAATCCTATAAGATCTTATTGCCATGAGAATCCTTCAGTCGAATTCACAGAAGCAGAAGAGAACGGAGGGGAACAAACGTGTTGGTCAAAAAACATAAAGTTCAATTAGATTAGAGGAATAAGTTTAACGCATTTACTGTACACCATGGTGACTCTAATTGATGAGAACATATCTGACTTTAAAATCGCTAACTGTGTAGGTTTTAATTGTTCTCAACACACACATAAAACTCAGGTGTGTAAGTGAAGTATAAGTAAAAAAGCTTGATTTATAGGTTAAATAGCTTGATATAAAATGCTTATATATCAAAATATTGTCTTATATCTCATAAATATGTGTGGTTGTGTGTCAGTTAACATTTAAAATATTTTAATTAAAAAATAAATATTTAAAATATGCTAGTAACATTCAATATTTTTAAAACATAAATAATTATTATATATTAATATAAGGCAACAAGATCTTTATGCTATTTTCAAAATAGAAACATAGAGACAAACCTAGAGAATAGATTTAAGAAATAGAAGCACGTGGGTCGAACACCTTCCATCAGTGTTGTCTAGTTCTAACTATGATTTAGTTGAGGAGACCTGGGCTACATCCAGGTGAGCTCCATACCTGAGGGACATCTCGGAAGTACTGGATTTAACGTCTCGGGAGTACTGGATTTCCCTCAAGTGTTTAGAAGTTTGACTCTGGGGCGGTGGTGGCGCACGCCTTTAATCTCAGCACTTGGGAGGCAGAGTCAGGTGGATCTCTGTGAGTTCGAGGCCAGCCTGGTCTACAAGAGCTAGTTCCAGGACAGGGTCCAAAGCCACAGAGAAACCCTGTCTTGAAAAACCAAAAAAAAGAAAAAAAGAAAAAAGAAAAGAAAAAGAAGTTTTGACTCTGTTACATCAGTGCCACGTCAATCACTGTCCCTAGAATCAAGGTACGGGCAGGCTCTAGCACTGTCAGCCCCAGAGAAAGCCCCTCCTCCTGGGGCAAACTTTAGGGCAGTACAGAGAATCTAGACACAGACAGGCAGTGCCACTCCCAAACTGTCCCACCCACGAGAGATTATTTGGGGTAACTAAATTTTCTTCTTCTTTCATATCCCCTTTGACGCCTTCTCTCTTCCAGACTGCTAACATGTGAGCATTTTCCTGTCCCTCAGAAGTACATAGGACATTCTGACCAGGGAACTCTGTCTCTGGTAGTGTCTGCTCAGAAATCCTCTACTGAGCAGGTCACATTAAAAGGCTGTTAGTTTATTTGTTCACAAATCTACATAGCCAGCATGGGGTAGCAAGCCTGGTACACTCTTGGGCATCCCACGGAGCCTAGCGTTCCCGGTCAGGTCACAGCCATCTAAGCTCTCCCTGCCTTGGTTTCCTCATCTTTGAGATGAGGGGAGGTGGTGATAACAGCACCTTGGTGTGGTCTTTAAATCTGCCTGGAGAGGAGCCCGTAGACGTCTGGCCAGTCTAAGAGGAGCCCTAGAGGACTGTCCTAGATTGTCCCAGCCGCACAGGAGAAGCTTGGTCCTGCTGCCTGACACCAGCAACCCCAGCAGTTACTTGTCAAATATCAGGCAGGTTAAGTCTATCACTCCTGCCTTACAAGAAGGTAGGTACTTAAAATGATCCATATCTTTTGGAGTTAGGCAGTCATTTTCTATTTAAATTAAAAGTGAATTCTTCCTACAGTCTTACCTGCTGGATCAAATAAAATGAAGACAACACAGATTTGCACTTCTTTTAAAATGCTCTCTTAAATATTTACTGAAAACCTGTAGGCCCATAACATTATAAAGCACACTGATGAAGGGCCTCCTACAAAATTTTGGTTATTAGAGATTCATGCAAGGCTTTGTTTTAGATTTTAGGGCTTCTACAATATTAAATATGTATCAGCTTAGATAAATAAAATCAATAACCATAATTTTTATGAGAAACTTGTTAGAGAAAACATGCTTATTATTCTCCTCTGGCTGTTCTTATTAATTACAATGTTTTTGTTGAACCTCGACAGGTGGTGCTTATAATATGCTGTCACACCCAGGGGAGGCACAGTAAACTCCTTGAAGAAGTAGACTGGCCTTGGCAAGATGGCAACCCTGGAGGAAACCTATCAACCCAATATAAACAGGAGGCGACAGCTTACTGCACAGACCGGTTTCAAGGAGATAGACTGTTCCCGATACCAAGTTCACAGTTCCCAAATCCGCTGCTAACTTGGGACTTCAAGTTGCTGTAAAATCGGGAGCTAACCACACTCACTCTGCTGGGATGGTAAGCATGATCAAGCCAGGTGTGGTCAACATCTGGCAGAAACTCAGTTTGCCGTGGGCTCTTTTTCCTTGCTTGGACTCCACTGCCTGCCATGTGTACTCAGCTCTGCAGAGAACACAAAGACCAGTTCCTGCCAACTGTCAGGCATTGTCAAACATTGGCAAAATCCTTTATTTACTTTGTTACTTTAAGCAACTTGGTGCCTTAGATTTCTTAATCCTTTTTTTCAAAGAAGGGAACTGAGACTTAGGTGGTTTTTGTGTAGTTTCACAAACCTAGAAAGTCCTTTTTCTAGAGAAATAAGGAAAAGGTGCTGTTTTGGACCAAACTCTTGTAACAGACTAACCTGGGAAGCTCATAAACATGATAAGTTCATTTCCCTGTTTGGGAGTCAGCAAGTCTGAGAGAAAGGCTCTGGCCTTTTTGATGTCTGCTGACAGCCTGGTTCATAGGTGGTCGTCCTACTATGTCTCTGCAAGTAGAGAGGATGAGGAACTGTGTGGGGTCTCTTTAATAAGGGGTCAATCTACTGACAAGACCTCCACTCTCAAGCACTGCATACCTCCTAGAGGCGCAGTTCTAAGGACCATCAGGTTGAAAGTTAAGTTTCTACATATGATTGGAGTGGAGAGGCACAAGCATTCTCTCTGTTGTCTATTATATTAAATTCTCCATAACTATGTATTTACCTAACACCATATAAGCAAATAAATTCTATTGAAATATTTATGAGCTTCAGTGTTGGTCAGAGTATGACTCCCATAAAATTAATAACTATAAAAACATGGAATTTGTATGCTTTTTTAACCCAAGAGCTATATCTGATACCCTACATCTATTGGAAAAATATGAAAGGCCCATGATAGGAGCTGGAAGGACAACTCAGTAGTTGAGAGAGTTGAGCTCTTGCAGATGACCTAGGGTCAGTTCCCAGCACCCATTGGGAGGCTCACAACAACCTATAACTCCAGCTCTGGGAGATCAAACGCCCCCATTCTAGCCTCTGTGGGCACCTATAGGCACATGGTATACACCCATACACTCAGGTACACAAACACAAAATAAAATAAATCTAAACAAAATGTTTTTTATACCATGAGATTCATTACAATGAATTTATAGCATCTTTGGATTACAACATAAAAGCCTTTCAGCATGGAACTAAACAGACCATGTAATACAAATAATAAGATGTAGTAGAACCTTTAAAGAAACATGTAGCTGTACAGGAAAGCATTATCCAAGATATATATCTTCTGTGTAATTGTAATCTTACATTGAACAGAAAATATCTCTATAGGTAGGCAGTTTCTAAGAGGAAAGGGGGTCTGTCTGTCAGATGAAAAGGAGAATTGCTTAGGACAATGTGAAAAGACGAGAAATTTACCAGGGTAGAACGATGGTTGACTAGGCAACCACGGTGGAAATACCCCTGCCTGTGGAATGACCCCCCAGAACTACCCAAGATCTCCACCAACTGTCCCCAGACTGCAGCCAAGGGGAAACCTCTCTTGTGAGACTTGGGTCTCGGACTCTGGTTTCACGGAGCCTGATAAATTGCAGACGCCCACTGAACTGGGCAGAGCTGAAGTGCCGTGTCTGCTTTAGTGCCTAGATACTTTGTATTACTTTCTTTCTTACAGGGTTTTTCAGAGAATTGGACTTTGGTCATTTTATGCAGCTCTTTAGTCCTGGAATGAAGAAACTAAGAATCAGAAATTGTTTCAAACTTACTTGCCAATGCAAATTTTTTTTCACTTTTTGTTGTAATTGTTGCTTTTTGGGGGGGGGTGTTATTTATTTGGATCTTTTCTTTCTTTCTTGGCACAGAGGTATCAAAATTGGTGATTATTGATAGATGAACCACTTAGCTCTAAACCCAGCTTCATTACACATTAAAGGAAGAAAGTGGGGGAATAGAACGCCCTGGGTTCAATCCCCAGTATGATGTGGAGGGTGGGGGAAGCTACTAAAAGGGAAAAGAGAGAGATATGAAAATTGTTCACTAGCTTTAAACTCTCTAAAGAATTAAGATTATCAACAACTGGAAAAATAGCATACAAGAACATAAAGCATTGATGAATACAAAAGTTACACAAAGTTCTCTGAAAATACAGCAGGCCAGGGCTTTGGGAGAGAAGGGACAGGGAGGACTGAAGGGTCAAAGATGGTGTAAGGATGGGCCTAACAAAGGGAAGACTCGATGCACATGAACCTTCCAGCGAGTGACCCTCAGCTGGAAGGGTGCTCGGATATAGAAAGGCTGGACCCAAAGCCCTATGGGCATGCAAGGGTTCTATATGGGACTGAAGGCTTGGAGGCCAGTGTGCTTAGACAGACCAGCATATGTGATATGTGCTGTGCAATGGGATTCAACCATACAGAAACGTCTTTAACTTCAGCATTTGCTCTCAGTGAGGACCATGTCAGTTCAGAGTGGAGGAAGGGTGCCTGAGACCTGATACCATTTCTGAAGAATTGCTGGTTCTATAATGCCCAGTGACAAAGGCAGAAGAAGAAAGAAAGATCAAGCAAAAGCCAGGAATCTAGGTGGCCCATAAGGGGCAAAAGCCGAATGAAAGGGAGTTTGAAAGAGAATGGCACAACTCTGAAATGAGCTGATTAACTTTTTCATTATTTTGTGAAGGGATCTCATTTTTGTGAAGAATCTGCTTCATCATCACTGAGTCAGTACAGCGATTGGATGAAAACATCCAGGCGCTTCCCAACCTCACCAGCTCCACATGGTTCCCAGGGTTACCTTTCTGAAGAGCAGATCCCATCAGTGTTTGCCCCAACCCACAGCATGCAGAATCCCCGTACCCATCCTGGTTTGTCTCTCCAGGTTCCTTTTGCTCCCTCCCTCTGACTGACACACAACCACCTCCAGCTACAACACCCTCTCTCTGTGGAACTCCTCTTCCTCGTTCACAGCCCAAATCTAATAACTACCGTGAAATCACATCACCTTCCTGAACCTCATTCAAAGCTGAACGAACTCTTTTCCCTCCACGAACTTAAGCTTAATGTACACAGTCCCATGATCTCTCCACAGAAATATAATTATGAACCCATAAGCCTTAAAGTCAGGGTCTACAGGGAATAACTGCAAGCTTTAAAATTAGATTAATGTGAGTTAAAACACAAGCTCTCACCTGCCATATATAACTCGAAGCAAGTTATTTGATTTCTCCATACTCCATTCTTGTAAAGATAATAATTCCTCCTTTATAGCATTGTGTCAAGAATAAATGAGATAATTTTAGTAAATGATCCAGTATAGAACCTAACCCACAATAACTCACCTAGAAGTATTAATCCCTTCTGGACTTCAAGATTCTTTAGGCCATAAAATGTTTTATTTATACTATGAACATTCTTTCATTGACTGATCCTAGAGGTTTTATAGATATTGGACAAGTGTTGAGCTAAACGAATAGGCTGTGTCTTCTCAGAAATATTTATTAATGCATTTTAGAAGTACAACCACAGAGAGGTTGAAAAATAATTGCAAGTGTGTGTGTGTGTGTGTTCACTGGGCGGGGGATTAGGCATTGGCCAGAAGAGGGTGTCATTGTCCTAGAACTAAAGTAAAGACAACTGTGAGCTACCAGACACAGGTGCTGAGAACCGAACTCCCATTCTGGAGGAGCAGCAAGAGCTCTGAACTAGGGCCTCGTCCCAGGAGAGCCACTTTGAAGTGGTCGGTGACATGAGGAGCATCCTATGGCGCATGGGCAGAAGAGCCCCGATTTTCCATCTTCAGGAAGAGTCCATTGGTCTTCAGGAATCTTTTTACTTTGGAACTTCTGTTACAGTGCACTGTTTCTCATTTGCTCCTCAGCTGCTCTCCCACTCCCTGGGCTTGTTTATCCTTCTTCTTTCGCCATTTTCCACTGCGTATCATATGGTTCTTCCTGCTCTGCCTTGAGCTTGGGACTTCACAACTTTCTCCAGATCTACCAGGGCAGCCAGGCGTCCCTGGCCCACCAACTACCCCCTCCAACTAGCAGTGCTGTCTGGGGCTCTTGGTGAATCAGCCCTGGTTCCAATGAGACCCACATGACAAAGACCTTCTGTGCCTGCTGTCACCACTTGACTACGAGACTAGAGTGCTGTGAGCAGCCATCGTCCCTCTAAACACAAAAGGATCTTGTTTATTCCTAGATTATCAAAAGAGTACAATTACTCCTTTCCAACCTCACACACTATCAAATGGTGCTTTAGTTGGAGCATGGACACATGCTTGTACCCAACCTCTGTGACTTCCTTACGATATCTCATGTGTTTACTCTTTTCTGGAGACTACTTTCCACATTGGTGAGACAGAGGTCATGGCATCTATCACAGAGATAATTGCAAACGTGTGCTCGTTATGTGTAACAAGTCAGTCCAAGTCTGTGGCTCAAAGACAAGATTTTTTTTCTATCTCTTGTAATTCATGATTTTTCCAGGCCAGACATCTGAGAGTAGCTGAGATGGTTTGATTCAGGGCTCTCATGAGACTGCAGGCAACTGGTGGCCAGAAATAGGGCCAATTTCAAAAACATCTGCCTTTGATGGGATAAAAGTATTTAATTCTCATGTAAGGGGGAATTAAAAGAATAAAACAGAGAGACAAAAATAATGTTGGCACTTACTATGTGCCATGCTCAGGGTTAAACGCTTAACATCCACTGTCCATTTTAATCCTCAGAACAAACCCTCACTGGTCTCTTTTCTGAAGGAGAACTTGAGTCTACAAATACTAAATCGATTATCCAGGATTAGAGAACTAGTAAAGACATAAACCAGAATAAAAACAGGTGACCAGACCTGCAATCCTTTGAGCCTAATCACTGTGTACCCTACAAAGACCACCCTAGCTGGGAGACAAATAGCTGAGAAACCTCTGACTTAATCTACCACCCCCCCTCAGTTTTTCTTTTTTTTCTTTTTTTTTTACTTATTTATTTATTTTTATTCTTTTTTAATTAAAATTTCCACCTGCTCCCCATTTCCCATTTCCCTCCCCTCCTCCCAAATATTGCCCTCCCCCCACTTCCCTCCCCCTATCCCCACTCCTCTTCTCCTCCCCCCACTCCCTTCCCCCTCCCTCTCGATACTGAAGAGCAGTCCAAATTCCCTGCCCTGCGGGAAGACCAAGGTCCTTCTATCTACGTCCAGAAAGGTGAGCGTCCAAACAGGCTAAGCTCCCACAAAGCCAGTTCATGTATTAGGATCGAAACCTAGTGCCATTGTCCTTGGCTTCTCATCAGTCTTCATTGACCGCCATGCTCAGAGAGTCCGGAATCAACCCATGCTTATTCAGTCCCAGACCAGCTGGCCTTGGTGGGCTCCCAATAAATCAGTTCCACTGTCACAGTGGGTGGGTGCATCCCTCGTGGTCCTGATTTTTTGCTCATGTTCTCCCTCCTTCTGCTCCTCATTTGGACCTTAAGAGCTCAGACCGTTGCTCCAAATTGAGACTCTGTCTCTACCTCGATCCATCGCCAGATGAAGGTTCTAAGGTGATATGCAAGATATTCATCAGTATAGGATAGGGTCATTTCAGGTTCCCTCTCCTTAGTTGCCCAAGGTACCAGCTGGGGACATATTCCTGGACACCTGCGAACCCCTCAAGAGTCAAGTCTCTTGCCAACCCTAAGATGGCTCCCTTAGATAGGATATATACTTCGCTGCTCCCGTATCCATCCTTCCTATATCCCAACCATCCCAATCCTCCGAGCTCCTCCCATCCTCCCCTTCTCATATTTCTCATCCCATTTCCCCTTTGCCCCATGCCACCTCACCCGCAAGTTCCCAGTTTTTGCCCTGGAATCTTGTCTACTTCCCCCTCTCCATGCGGATGACTGTATGATTTTCTTTGGGTTCACTTTCTTATTTAGCTTCTATAGGATCACACATTATATGCTTAATGTCTTTTATTTTATGGCTAGAAACCGATTATGAGTGAGTACATCCCATGTTCCTCTTTTTGAGTCTGGGATACCTCACTCAGGATAGTGTTTTCTATTTCCATCCATTTGCACGCAAAATTCGAGAAGTCATTGTTTTTTACTGCTGAGTAGTACTCTAATATGTATATATTCCACACTTTCTTCATCCATTCCTCCATTGAAGGGCATCTAGGTTGTTTCCAGGTTTTGGCTATTACAAACAATGCTGCTATGAACATAGTTGAACAGATACTTTTGTCATTTGATGTGGCATCTCTTGGGTATATTCCCAATAGTGGTATTACTGGATCTTGGGGTAGGTTGATCCCAAATTTCCTGAGAAATCGCCACACTGATTTCCAAAGTGGTTGCACAAGTTTGCATTCCCACCAGCAATGAATGAGTGTGCCTCTTTCTCCACAACCTCTCCAGCAAAGGCTATCATTGGTGTTCTTGATTTTAGCCATTCTGACAGGTGTAAGATGGTATCTCAAAGTTGTTTTAATTTGCATTTCCCTTATCGCTAAGGAGGTTGAGCATGACCTTAGGTGTCTTTTGGCCATTTGAATTTCTTCTGTCCCCCTCAGTTTTTCTAATTTGAGAGGCAGGATAGCTCCATGAGCCAATGAAAAGGAACCTAAAAATCTAAGATGCCGTTAAATCCAGGAAGAGAAATACCAAGACATTATGGCCTATAAAGGACAAAAAGAGGGAGTGGAGAGTTCTACCCATGCTACCTGTTATGATTTTGTGGGTCCTGGCCTGATCCCGCAGACAGTGAGTCCCTGGAAAGTGTAAGTTCCCAGCTAAGGTGCAAGTTCCCAGTGGTGAGCCGTGTGGGCAGGTGGCAGGTGGGAGGCACATGGACAGACACATCAAACAGAATAGAATTGGATATTTATTAGTTGAGTTATGGAGGGGAAGGGAAAAGGGGAGAAGGGGGTATGAGAGAGAGAAAGAGGGAGAGATAGAGAAAGGAAAGAGAAAGAAAAAGCGAAGAGAAGAGGACAGAGAGAGAGAGAAGGAGGGGAGAGGGGGAAAAGAGAACAGAGAGGAAAGCCAAGATGGCGAGGGAGGGAGGGGCTGCAGGGAGTGGGCATGGCTTGTCTCTTAAAGTGACGAACAAACATAACACTACCAGGCAGTAGGGATTCAGGGTGCCGGTCTCACCTGGTCTGGCACTGGCTCTCCTCACCTGCTTAGCACACTGCCCATGGCCAATACCTAGCCAGACTCCCTTCCCCCACCACTGTGCCAGCTTTTCTAGCTCAAGCACGCCTGCCACCAGAAATTAGCACCAAGGATTTCCCCCACAGCTTCTCTTCCAGGAAGCAGAAACTATCTGCCTTTGGAGAGATAGGAATCCTGGGATTGAGTCGGGGTGGCGGAAAATCTTGCAATTGGATTCATCTTCATAGCCTATTTCAAATGCGAGCATTGAGATAAAGTACAGTTCTTGCCAAGGTAAGTCAGGAGTTCCTGGTCTAGACCCTGACCCACAGAGGTTGATGGTGAAGCAATAACAAAGCAGAGTCGCTGCACGGTTCCTGAGACACAGTTCCTGAGAATGGATGCACTGCCTCTTGCTTCAAGTTGACCCAACCCTGCTCCTTCATGCCCCCCTTTCCTCGGGTGCCCTCTGACACCTCCCTGGTGGTTTTGGCCCCCCTATCTTCATCTTTTTCCTCTCTGTTCCTGTGTGTTTCAGTCTGTACTTCTCTTGCCCTTGGGTTTTCCACTCGCCAGCTCTGGTGAAGCATTCAAAACCATCCTAGTTCAATGTCTACAAAGTCAGCCATTAAAAAAATATTCAAGGAGAATACACACCATGTGCAGACATTGTTCTAATGCTGGAGTAAGAAAAGAGGAGGGTGGGAGTGGTCTCCAGTCCCTGAGCTTAGAAGGAGCTCTCACAGAAGGAGAGTTTACCTTTGACCAGAAAATGACCTGAGTGGGTAGGGGTAAGTCAAGAAGGACTTCCTCACAATAATATCTGCAAAGTCCTCTCACATCTCCCTGAAAGCATGGGCTCCCAAGGCCCAGGAAGCTCTGGAGATAAAGCAGTGCCCTCAGTACTGAGTGCTGGTCTGCAGGACGTCTCTAGGACTCTCAGCATGGTGACAGGCTTTTGACCTGTAAGGC